>NW_011888803.1:1249682-1266108 GCF_000151845.1 Pteropus vampyrus | reverse complement strand
TTATAGAACAGGCACATAGTGGAACTGTGTTTTAATCAAAATATATTTGCAGCTTCAAATAATGGGGAATACATTTAAACTGTATTAAAATATCTTTTCAGAACCAGGAAACTTGATTAGGATTCTCCCGGAGGCTTCACACACTGAAACCAGGGATTCATTATTCCAGGGAAAGGAGGCTCAATTTAAAAAAAAAAAGAAAAAAAGGAAAAATCTTATTAATTATTAGCTAAGCCATGCAGCGGCTTCCCTGAAGGCAGAGGTAAAAAGGCCCTCAACGATGAGTTAGAAACCAATGGAAGATGAGTTTGTGCCTCAAGCCTTCCGCGCCTTCCTAGGCACCGCTCCCCAAGGCTGTGGCAATTCTGCCTAGAGCAATCCGAAGCAGAGATCAGAGCGGCGTCTTTGAGCCTGAGCAGCGGCCGCGGACCGGCTGCTACTCACCCTCCGGATAGCTGTTGGAGGAATGCTCAGGCTGATACTCTCACCATCCCGGGTCTCCTCCCACAAGGCATGACTTGGCGGCCAAATCTGAGGCTTCAGGAACCCAGCACCCACCGGCAGCTGCAGTTATGGGGATCAGAGGATTCTAGTTCCAAGGCCTGTCCCTGTTAGAAAATTAGGCTTTGGGATCCACTCATCCAATCTCTATTCCCTGAAAAACTTTGCATCTTTTTCCAAACAGGAATTCTTACCAAGTAGGAACTATCCCACCCCACCTCAATGGGTCCGCTCCCCCTTCCAGCCTCCGAATGGCACCTACTCACGGCGCCTCCTAGCTCCGGGAAAGGGGTCAAGCTCAGGTGGGTGGGATCCCCAGGCTGGATGGCGTGCAGGTTGGCAAGCGAGCTATCACCTTGTGGTCCGCCACGCCAAGGTATCCATCCAGCGGCCGCAGTCCCGCGGGGGCCCCGGGGCGCGACGGGGGGCTGCTCTCTGCCGACGGCTGAGCGCTGCCTGTTGCCGCTGTCTGCTGCTGCTGCTGCTGCTGCTGGGGCTGCTGCTGGGGCCGCTCCTTCTGGCCGCCGAGACTGCTGTACACGAGCAACAAGCTGGTGCACATGGTGGTGAGCGCTAAACACACTGCCAGACCATGGCGCTGCGGGCGGGCGGGAGAGAGCAGAGAAGAGCGACTGAGAGCCGATCCAGGAAGAGCGCACCCGGCGGGGACACAGGCAAGACAGTCAGATGGGAGGGTGAGGTGCTGGGGCAGGTGGTCCGGGTCCTAGCCCCGGCCGCACGCAGCCCGGGCAGAGGCGACACCGTCCCGGTGCGTACGGCAGGGGATGCTCCCGGCGCGTAGGTGCTTTCGGCTGATGCCTTCTCCCAGATCTCTCGACAGAGGGCAGGTGCTGCGCGGCGCCGGTTACCGGAGGGAGAGAGCGCTGGCGGCGAGGGCAGAGGTGCACTCGCACTTTGAGGAGGGGGCCCTCTCCCCCACGCGCCCGTTGGAATCTATAGCCCTTGCACCCTCCCCTTCCTTGAACCCAGGGGTCTTTACCTCAGCGATCCTTGCAAGTTTGAAATCCGACAAGGAAACCAAGAAAGTCTGCGAAGGTCCCCCCTCCTGTCCCCTCTTAGTTTTTTTTTTTTTTTTGCCAGACGGTTGCTTCTGGGCATCCCCATCCCTCGAGCAATGCTCCCACCCCTCCACTACTTCTACATCTGTCCGCTGGCCTCTCGGACCTCCAGCCTGAGATACGGAAGCCGAGGCAACCCGAGTTCCCATCGCCGCTCTGGGATTCCTAGCCAGGCAGGACCGCGGAATCGGGAGGGGACGCGGAGCAGGTGGAAAGTTATCCCTTTGTAACAGGCGACCTCGCGGCGCAGGTTTAGGCACCCCTGGAGCTCTCCCGTGCGCCCCGTGGACTCTGTGCCCAGGGGTTCCCTCCTCTGCCCAGAAAATTTGCAACAAATGACTCACCATTAGGGTCTTCATTTTGGGCATCTCTTTTGTGCGGAATCCTCAGGCAAACGCATACGGGGCCACTTTTTCTTGGAGGGTTTCCATGGTGGGTGATGGGGCGCGTGAGGCTCTGATTTTCGCCCGGCGGCCAGCCACGGCTGAGTGGGCAAGGGAGCCGCGGGACCCAGAAAGCGCCGCTGTTGCTGAGATTAGAGACAGAATTAAAACTGAACCGGACCCTCGTAGTCTCTCAACGATCTACACAACTGCCGCCTGCCGCCGCCTGCTGGGTCCTAAAGACCTCTGTATCCCCCTTTTCCGCCCCCAAATAATATTCTTTTCAGCCCAGTGGAATTTCTGGGGTGAGAGAGTTAACGATGCCAGTATACCCACCTCTTGGTCCGGGGGCTTATTTTCTTTTATGAAGTCATCAAATAATAATAATAATAATAAAGAACCCAACTCGATGCTGAACATACCATTTGAAAATTTGCAAACTAAAATTTCTGTTTTGTGATTTTGATAAAAACAAGTCAACTTCCCTATGTCATTAGCCCTATTTATAGCTTTTGTATTTATGTTCATTGCATTAGAAAATGTCACAAAATAATTTTTCCAAAAAATTACTTATTTCAGTTTTCCAATTGCAAGCTTTCTAATATTCTCTTCTCCCTTAATTTTACTTTTTAAATCCAGTTATTCTCATGAAATCTTTATATCATAATTTCCATCTAGTATGTTTTAAATATTACAGTTTATATTGCTATTGGATCTTTGAGGTTCTTAGCATTCATATAAATGGTTTTGAAGGATAAAAACATTCAGGACATCATATCCACATGATTAACCGGACCTGTAGATTCTTTATAATTTTAGTGAAAGATTTCTGGCTCCTAGAGATAAAACTGCTTACTGCTTATTTTATAAGACTCCTAAGGCCTTTGGTGCTCTCCTTGGTTGGTCTATTGCACTGAGAGTGCACAATTTCACATTCAGAACTTCAATTAAAATTTTAAAAGGTTTTTTTTTTTTTATGTTGGGAAATTCACACCAATAGCCTGTTTAAAGGATACTCCACTAACCCTGTTGAATTACAAATGGCATTTGTTAAATGTCTAATTTAGCTAAAAACATATTTCTTGTGAAATTGCTCCGTGAGAATAGTTGTCTTAATATATTACTTAACACCTCACCTGCAGCAGTGTAATGTTAAAGATTATATTAAGATGGAAATGATCAGCAGGCCAACTGAACCATAGGCATAATAAGAGGTTTCTCAAGGCCAAAAAAGGCATTACAATCCTTTTTTAATCTTCACTAATCCATGGCTGGACCGATGATACAACAGGAACTATTTTTAACTTGTGAGGCATCCTCCCATACTTAATATTAAGAAAGTTAAAATTTTTGGTGCAACTGTTACTATCAATGCAATGTGTTTGGGGAAAGGCAAGAAACATATGGGGACATAGACTTACAAGGAAAAACAAAAAATTCAAAACACTGTCCAACATTGCCAGCCTTGAAGCTATTTATTCAATTTGTGCTTTAGGCTTGAATAGTACCAATTGTTAAGGCAGAGAGAGCAGCAGCCAGAGGAGAATCTTATCAGGTCTTGGCAATTCTTTATTGTATGGTTGCACTTGACACTCAAATTAGTGAAACAAAGGACCAACTTGATGAATCATTGCAGGCAGATTATCTGTGTTTCTCCAGGGCTCCTTTTGAGATGCAACTAAACTCAGTTGCTGCATTTTTCAGGATCATTCCTCTTCTATCTAGCAAGTTGCCCAGTGACCGATAAAACACTTCTAATATATTTTTGCCATGCCAAACAGAGCCATCATATTTATGATTTAAGCTCATGGCAGTACATTGGACATCTGTTACACAGTATGTCTGACCAAATTCATTAAGCTTATGCTTTTTTTCCCTCCTGGGATAGCAGTTAGCTAGTTGTTAAATCTACTTATGAAATGGCCAGGGTAAATTTTAAAATGTAATTTTGAACTTGATTTGAATAATTTTAAGGTCTCTGGCCTTCAAGTATTTGATTAGATTGATGCTATGGTTTTAGGCACTCTGGCCTGAAAGCCAAATATGCAAGAGTGGGTGGGAGGAGGACAAATAAAACAAAGAATGCAAGTTAAAATCCTTCTGCGGTTCAATTCAGTGATCATTTAATGATCACCTACTACCTAGTGGTTCTATGTTTGGGAATGCAGAGATGAATAGGACATAATTTCTCTTCTTTAAGAAACCACCATTGTGTTTGTGTGTGTGGGGGGTGGGGTGAAGTGTGTGACACAAGTCTGTAAGTAGGCAATAAAACACAGAGTAATAGAGATTCCACATATATTTATCAGGTACCTACCATGTTAAGCACCTACTGTTGTGAGCACTTACTATGCGCCAGGGATTGGGGATACCTGGTTGAACAGATCACATGCTGGCTGGCAGCAACTCATAGTCTATTACCAGATAAGCGCTATGAACTTTTATGTTACAAAGAACTAGGAAACAATCAAAATAGTTGATTTGTTTTTCAACTTCTGAGTGCTTGTTTATTTAAGAGCTGAGGGGTTTGATAATTTCAGGGTGTCTGCCTATGTTTGTGTAACTTTATGCACACACTTAAGTTAATAATTTGAATAGCCAGAAAGAGTAGAAAATAGTCAGCATTCACAGACATTTGATTGACTTGGAGGCAAGTAGACAAGTCAATAAAGCTTCTTTAGTTCATCTAACTTGTCCAGTTCAATACAAAGTAAGTCAGGGAATCACAATTTGCTTCTCAAAATCCAGGTAGCTGAGATAGATTTCTCACCATTTAAGATTTTGTCACTTTTCTGCCTCTGGTGCCATCATATCCAATCAAATAGATTCTTACTTTAAAAAAAAAAAAAGAGAAAGAAAAGAAAGAAATTGAGTGTTCCACAAAGTAGGTTATGTGATAAATTGAAGGTGAGAATTTATGAAACAAGGCATGTCATGGGGTGAGGAGGGAGGAGGTGGAATCTGAAGCTCTAAGGGAATATCAGTCTATGCACATGACCATGAAGGTATCACAAAGCTACCAAAGTAGGCACAAAGACAAACTGCTGGAAGTCCATGAGCCCTTCCCATGATTCCTAAGTGACCTCTCAATTCAGAAACAAATGTTTCAGACATTTTAAAAGTGGATGAAAAGCAGAAAACAAGATAATGTAAACTGCATTTGAGATATGAATGCTTTCCACCTTATGATCCTAAAGAAAAAGAGAAAGATTTTGCTATACACAATGAAAGCAAAAAGGCTTCATAGTAGGAGAAAGTCCTAGTGCAAATTTGATACTTGTCCATTGGTGTTCTGCAGTTTACTTACCACTCTTTACTCACAGGCTATGGCTAGTGAGCTTGTTGGTTGAGAACAAGTTTCTGGAGCCATGCTGCCAGGACCCAGATTCTGACTTTGCCACCTACTAGCTCTGTGACCTTGGGTAAGCTACTTACCTGTGCCCTAGTTTCCTCATCTGTAAAATAACAAACATAAGAGCGCCTACCTCAAAGAATTGTTGTGAAAGTTAAATGAGATACTACGAGTGAATGTCAAGAGGAGTACTAACAGATCATTATATATTTTAACAATATTTTATGATTAATAAACTGAGTTTGAAAGCAGAAGACCAGGGTTTGACCTGTGTGACTAAGAGCTGCATGACCTTGAGGAAGGGACTTAAAAAGTACTAAGCTAACTCGTAACTTACTTCTAAAATGTGTACGACAAATTGTTAGGGGGATTATTAAAATATTGTTTGTGACTTTTTTGTACACTATGAAGTTCTGCAATAGCTAAGATAATAGTAACTCATTCGTTTATCCAATTGAGCACTTATTGTGTGTCAGGCACTGTTCTAGGCACTGGGACTCTGACAATGAGGCTTGTATTCAAGCTAAGGCAATAAACCAATAGAATAGAATGTCAGGCACTAGAGAAAAAAAAAACAGACTATAGCTGTTAGAGATTGGGGTGAGGGTATATGTGTTATTTTAGCTATGATGGTAACATTTGAGAAGAGATTCAAATAAAGTGAGGGAGTAAGCCATGACGTTATCTGGAGAAAAGGAATTCCAGGCAAAGGGAACAGCATGTGCAAAGGCCATGAGGTAAGAGCTTGTTTGGCACATTGAGGAGACAGCAAGGAGGTCAGTGTGGCTGGGGTGGAGGGAGTGAGAAGAAGAGTAATAGGAGAAGAGGGGAGAAAGGTAAGCCAGGTCAGATCGTCTAGGGCCTTGTAGGCCATGAAAGTGACAGTGTGAAGGAAACCAAATGGAGTTTATGGACATGGATCTTTAATGTTTTGAAAAGATCACCTGGTTGTTGTGCTGAGGATAGCTTTTGGCGGCGCAAGAGAGGAAGCTGGGAGATCCCTTAGGTAGCTATTATGGTAGTCTAGGTGAAAAGAGGTCATAGGACTTTGAGGAGAAGTGACTAATTTCAGGATTTGCTGATTATTGGTATGAGAATGAGAAACAGAAAAGAGGCAAGCAAACACAAAGCTTTTGAACTAAACAGCTGGGAAAATGGAGCTATTTGGGCTGAGAATGGAGAATTTGAATTTAAAGGTACTCAGTATGAGATTCTATATTTGGAATTCAAGCATGATGTTGGGCTTAGAGACATGAACTGGGCATCACAGATCATGAAAGGATGCGGTCACCTAGAAATGCACCTAGAAAAGAAAAGATGTTACAGACCTGAGTTCTGGGAGCTAGAAATTTCAGATGCCAAGAACAAGAAGTATCGTTATAATAATGATAATACTAGAAAATCATTAGATAACTCTTCAAACTTGATTTGATTTAGGTGGCTGATTATTGTCATTTAGAATAGATTTTCCATTGCAAGACAGTTAGTCATTTGTGTCCTCAAAGCACTTTTCAAATTATATTATTGTACCAAGCATATTCATTTATGTATTTATTGTTCACCTTTCTAGATCATAAATTTTCTACAATTGGAACTATGTCCTATTATTGTTTATACCGTACAAGCCTGGCACATAACTGAGTGTAATAATATTAATCACCAACATTTATCTAGTCTTTATTTTATGCCAGCACTAGTCTGTTTTTCATGTATCAGCTCCTTTAGTCCACATGCAACTCAATTCACAAATGAATGGACTGAGGCACTGAGAGTCATTTATCTAGATGGTAAGTGGTAGTGCTGGGCTAAGTAAATATTTGTTAAAGAACGAATGAATAGAAACTTTGTAAGAGTTCTCGCAACCGAGTTCTTTTACTGAACTCTTAATTGGTATGATAATAAGAATATAGTTTATACCCAATCATTAGACAGTATAGCCAAAGGCACTTCCTTTTGCATGATGTACTTTTTTGCTCTTTTAATTTTTTCAAGATATATTTTACATACAGTAAAATACACAAAATTTAAGTATACAGTTGGGTGAGTTTTGACAAAATTATATACCTGTTAACCACCAACACCATTATCTAGATATAGATCATTTCCATCATCCCAGTGAATATACCCTCATGATTCTTTCCATTCATACCCCCCAATAAGCAAACAGGCAAACATTGTTTTGATTTTTATCACTATCGATTAACTTTGCCTATTCTAGAACTTAATACGGATGAAAATATATAGTATATGCATTTAGTCTGACTTCTTTCACTTAACATAATATTTGAGATGTATCGTGTTCTTGAGTGTATTAATAGTTTGCTCTCTCTTATTTCTGAGTACAATTCTATTGTGTGAAAAAGGCACAATTGTTTTGACCTATTCTCCTGCTAACGAGCATTTGTGTTGTTTAAGGCTCTTACAAATAAAGTTACTAAGAATATTATTGTCTTTTTGTAGATATATGGTTTCATTTTTCTTACGTTATTACTTAGAAGTAGAATGATTGGGTCATGTGATAGGTCTGTGGTTGACTTTAGAAGAAATTGTCAAACTGTTTTCCGAAGTGGTTGTACCATTTTTTATTCCCATTAGCAATGAATGAGAGTCCCAGTTGGTCAGTCTTTTTAAGGTCTCTGCTTTTGTGCAGTTTTAAAGATAAAGTTAAAAGTCTTTGCTTAAGACCCAAGATCCTTCCTGACTGTGCATCCACCCCCCCACCTTTTCTTTTTCTCCCTGAAGTGCACCCAGGAACCTGAAACTTTATCAAGTGCTCCAGACTTTCATTTATTTTTATTTTTAAAAATTGAGATATAACTGACATATAACATACCAGTTTCAGGTCTACAACATAATGATTCAATTTTTGAATACAGTGGGAAATGATCACCACAAGTCTAGTTAACATCTGTCACCATACATAGGAAAAAAATGGGTAAAGGGACTCAAAAAGAACAAACTTCCAGTTAAAAAATAATAGTCATGGGGACCTAATGTACAGCATGGTGACTAATCATACTGTATCACATATTTGCAAGTTAAAAAGAGAGTATATCTTAAAAGTCTTCATCACCATTCCCTTTTAATCTCATCTCCTGACTCTACACAGGAAAGCTTTAAACTAGCCATAAAAACTGTTCTTTGGATTTACAGTATTTATGGTCAGTCGGCTGAGCCTTTCAGCCAGCTACTCTGCATACTACTTCTCTTCACACCCCTGCCCCGTCCACCAGCACACTTGACTTTCTGAACCTGCCCTTGGACAGTGAGGCCCCTCTTCTATGCCGCCACAGCTCAAACAAAAGCACAGGCTTAGAATCACACAGACCAGATTTGGCCCATCCTCTGAAACTTAACTCTCCTGTGACTGAGCACAAGCCACTGATTGGTCTTCTTGGTTTCCTCATTTGTAATAGGCAGATAGTAAAACCTTTCTAGCAGAATAATTGTGTAGACAAAATCTACTAATGTATGTACAGTGTTCACCACCATTCTGATTATACAGATGGATCAAACAAAAAGTATGTTTTTCATAGAAGACTGCCTGTTTGGTATAAAGGGAGGCACATTCTTAAATGTTTATTGAGCTTATAATAAAAATAATAATTAAGATGTATTGTATGCTTGCTATCAGGTATTATGCTAATTATAGACAATGTCTTATCTGTAATGATGCCATCTCCATTTTACCAACAAGGAAGCTGATACAGAGATGAGAGGCTTTTTGCTCAAGATCACATAACTAAAAAGTGACAGAACCAGGATCTGACCAGGTCTGTTTGACTGCAGAGCCTTCCCTCACAATCTCCACATTCCACATTCCACTGCTTTCTAAATGCTCTGACTCTAGGCCAAGACTTTCACTAGATTCTGGAGATGCAAAGAAAAGTAAGACACTGCAGAAGACAAACCCATGAGCAGATAATTATAACCCAGTATGCTAAATGCAAAAGTCGAGTAACAAATGAGAATTAGAGGGAGCACAGAAGAAGGACATATGGCTATGTGAGAGTAGTTCAGATACTATTTCTGGCAAATGCTCAGTTGATTTTAAAAGATCGCTAGCAGCAGGCTAGGAGAAGGTCAGTGTCCCCAAGTAGAGAGGACAGCAAAATAAACAAAGGCATGGAAACATGGAACCTCATGGTATGTGCTGAGAAAAGACGAGGAGTTTGTGGGTGAGGCAGGGAGTTGTCAGAACCAGAGTAGTTCTGTTTTGTTGTGCAGGTTGTACAGTGCACAAGAATGCATAATTAAGTGGGCATCACACATCATCGACACCGCAGATTTGTATGTTTATTTTGTCAATTTCTTTGAAAATAACCGGCAAGTGTCTTGTTTTACAGATATCAGAATGTTATAACAATTTTCCTTTAGTAGAAGCAAAGTGTTGTAAGTAATAGAAGCCTTTTGAAATTTACACAATAGTGCTGTTTGGGCTGGGAGTGTTCTGGTCAGAATTACTTTCTAGGTGGATGTCTCTGGAGACAGTGAGAAGGATGGATTTGTGGTGGGGAGGGAACGACTGGAGCCAGAGAGAGCAGCTAGGAGACTGTTGTAGAGTCCAGGTGAGAGATAAAAGCTTCAGCCAGAACAGTGTTGGTCACATGGATTCTAGAAATTCTTAAGCAAGTATTGTGTTCTAATGGCTAGAATGGATCAAATCCTAACTATGCAGAAGAGGATTTTATAAAGACAAAGCAGTGATTTTTTCCATGCAAAATAGTGTACATAATTCCATCACATTTAAAAATGATATAGAAAAATAATAATAAAAATTGGCTTACGTCTTGTCTTAGTTTGAGTTTTCTCAGAAGCATATCCTGGGATAAGGATCCACGTGCAAGTATTTGTTTGGCAGGTGAAAAAATCTCGTTGAGGGGAGTAGGGAAATGACACGGGAAGGGAAGGCAGCCAATAAATGGCGCATAATAAGCAAGTTATTACTGTAGAAAACTGAGGCTCATTCCTGCTGGGGAAATTCTAGCAGCTAGTGTAGAACTTAGGCCTTGGTTATTCTACCCGAGGGCTGAGGGAGTAGCAGTAATTGTTTGGTTGAGGGCTGCTCTGGGTATGGGGTGGTGGGTGGGTATTGATTCCTTGGCAGTTGCCAGCTGCCGCACAGGTGTTAAAACAGGCAGGCTCTGGAGGTAGGAAAAATCCCTCAGGCAGAAACTCACAGGTGCTAGAGCTTTAAGTCCCCAGTTTTCATTAAAGTGACAAAGGCGGGAGATATGGGCAAGGTACCCACAACATCTGCCACACATGAAAATTGCTCTTTAGAGTTTTCAAAGGATTCCAACTCCTTATGTCATGTGACCCTCCCAATAAACTCATGAGGTAGAAAAATGTGTGGTTTCCAACTAAGTCTGGGCATCTTTTATTCATGGTCACTCCTCCTGCATCTCTTGTCAAGGTCCCTCCCCTTTTTCTCACCAACGGTTCATTTAGATGTCTTTCTCCTGATATAGACTGTGAGCAGCTGAATTTAGAAATTTTGTATTATTCACCTTTGTTTTCCCAGAGCCTGGCAATAAGTAGGTACTTCGTGAGTGTGACTGAATGGATGAATGATTATTGTTATCATTGTTTGAATTTTGTTAAAATTGGGACTGAGAGAGCCAAAACAATTTACCTGAAGTCACACGACCAGTCTGTAGAGACAGGACTTGAACTCGGCTTTTCCACCTTCCTCTCAAGAAATCTTGTTGCCACAGTTCAGCAAGGGTAAACATGGCGTATCTTTGTTGGGCATCCATAAACCCCCAGACCTATGAAGTCTGGAGTATTTGAAGGCAAGCCAATGAAGGAAGACCAGAAAACTTCAGTAGAGGGAGCTTTTCACATTAGAAATTGATTTTTGTTTTATTATTTATCATATCTCAAAGTCAAATGGGGAAAGACAAATACTAGTGAACACTGTGACCCTTTAAAAGAAAGCAAAATTTTTCTTCAAATATGAAAGATAAAGGACCATCCCTGCAGGACTCGATGTAGCAATCTGAAAGCTGAGTGAGGACATGTGGTGTAAAGCTCCCTGTGCTCCTGGCTAACCCAGGAAGTCAAAGGTGATGCTGGGCCTCTGTGGACAAAGGCAGGCTTATTATTCTTTTAAAGCAGCATACAACCAAAGTGGTCGCAGCTGCAAGAGGGAAAACCAGTTAAAGAGTTTTCAAAAAGAATTTAAATGTGCATTCTTGAGTGTCCTTGCAATATTTCTGCTAATGTAAAAGACATGATTGATCTTTATGCATCTTTCTGCTTCTCTTCCCACGCTAATTTATGTCATTCTCATGTCTTCTTACTTTTGTTTGGAAATGTTTCATACACCATTTAAAATAGCTAACTTTATTTAAGCAGCATTAAAACATTAAGCTTTAAAGTCAACATTTTTAAAGAAAATCAACTTGAACTTTACCTCCTCATTAAAAGACCTAAATTTGTGATTTTCAAATTTCTTTTTATCTGTGAAATCTACAGTTCACCTCTGTAGAGTGCAGTTTAGGGTACAGGCTCCACTGTTGACTAGATTCATGTTTGAATTTCAGCTCCATCTTTTGTAGACTGTGACTTTCTAATTTCCAGTTGTCTTGTCCATGTCAGAGAGATGGTAATACTGCCCTCCACATAGGGGCCACTTTAAGGATTAAGTGAGATAATGATGAGAGTACCTAATATGGAGATAGCAGTTTCTCTGTACTTAATTCTCATTACAACCCTCTCAGTTAGGTGCTGTTATTATGTCTCTTTTACAGATAAGGAAACTGAAGCAATGATAGGCAGAGTATCTCGCCCAAGATCACATAGTTACTAAGTGGTAGTATCAATGATTGGACCTTCACACATTATGAACTTAAAAAGAAAACCCAAATCCTGTCAGTTATTATTGTTGTTAAAATAAAATCTTACCTGGGCTCACTATATGAATTAAAGCCAGAACCGTGCCTATTTAGAAGTGGGAAGTCCAGATCTTGTTCTCCTCCCTGAGGCGGCCATGGGGACATCTTCTTGGAAAACAAGTAAATTGGAAACCAATGGCCTTTCTAATGCTGGTAGAGAAAAACAAACATTAATAAAAAATGAAAACAAGCTGATGGATCCCCACACGTGTTCTGCTTATCATGCCTTAAATGTCCTATAGGATATTTCAGAATTAAAAAAAAAAAAAACCTCTTCTGTCATTCCTTAGATATCAGCTGTATCTCCTAAGATGACAGACAAGAGCCATGACAGCAGGTTTTTGGGGCCTGTTTTTATGAGATCCAAACATGGGTCTGTCAGTGGCACAGCCAGATGATTTTGCATTAAGATTTGTACTTAAATTAACAACTTAAACTGTTTGAAAAATCTTCTTTAACTTGTTAATAAATTAATTCATTCAGCAAATATTGATAGAACACAAAGTCTGTGTCAGACATGGTTCTGGTATTTTAGGGGTTGCTGGTTGGGTTCAAGATACTGTAGCAGAAACCGAGCTATATTGCTTACACCTCCTCCCCCTAAGTCATCTCACTTGGCACCTGCAGGTGGCCTCTGGCTGCCCACTCCCTCCTGTGTGGCGTCTGGATGACCACTTCTTTGTTGCATCATCTCAATCCAGACACTGACATCTTTTCCCATGTATTGTTATGATTTGTAATGTTTCTATCTTCTCTTTCTGTAGAGGCATGCATTGTTTCATTCTCTATTTTCAGACTCTTCCTTCTATTTCTGTCCAAACAGGACTAACTTTTCATGTGAATTTATTTCCCTTTTCGAGTCATATAGGAGGCTGGGATCTTTTTTGACATGTCATCCCTGAAGATGCAGGGCTGCCACAGCACCTAACTTGCAAGATTATCATGAGGTTTAACCTCTATAGTTCAACTAATAGCTGGCACATAGTAGGCCCTCAGTTACATGTGATTTTCCCTCCCTTTAAGAACATGATAGATGAAATTATACATTGTGATTTATAACAATGCATAAATTGTAAATGATAATTTACATTAAATATATGGAGGTCATTGCTTCCTTTTGTAAGTTAATATCAAATAGAATTTATGGACCCTCACATTCATGGGGTTGAGATGAATGGTATAAGATTGAGGTAGTAAAGCTCCATTTCATAATTTTGCTTAGAACTTCTTTCATACACATTTTAGTACCTAATAATAATATTTTACTGTTGTAAAACTTGTTTTCAACTTGGATATTTGCTACTATGGTTGGTATTGTTTCATGCTTACGTTAACTAGTGATATATACCAATGAGATGAGTTTTAATTTACCACATATAAATTTGGTGTCTGGATTTATATGTGTCATAAGCGGAGAGGCTAATTGAAAAATGATGAGATTTAAATCTAAGTGACTTAACATGCAATGGCTTCTAGGACTAATTAATTAATTAAATGCTTCATCTATCAAGCATTTATTGAGAGCCTACACTGTGACAGGCAGTTTGCTAGATACTGAAAATGCAAACATGAAAGAGTTTCTCAGGAAGCTCATAGGCAATCAGTAGAGACAGTTCCATAAAGGATTGCAGTTTGGGATGTGGAAAGTGCACCATACCTGTCCAAGGTATGGTGGTAGCAAAAAAATCAAGAGCAATCAACCCACAAAGTTTTAAAGTATTGGTCTTATTATTATTTAGGTATGATGAGACCAACAGATCAGGAGATGAGTGCCATTGAAAAATAGTTTGTTATACTCAGAGATCCCAAGAGGAGGGGGCATGCCGTACCACTGGGGACCACATGGGGAAGTACCAGCATTGGTCAGGAGGTGGGGAGAGGTGGGAACATGAGCAAAGGACCTTCCTTGTGGTTGAGCCAGGCAGGATAAGTAAGTTTAGGATTAGCTAGTTGAATAATTTCAGTGGGCTCTGTGGCATAGGGGCAGTTCCTAGTTTTTTGTTACCTAGCCCTGGAGTGATTAGGGCAGGTGCATAAGAGCTGATAAAGAAGGCATGGGCTCTGGATTGCTTAGTTTGCATGTAAAAAGCATGCTCCTTGGATAGTTGTTTGTTATCTTGAGAAATCAGCTAATCCTCAAAGAGACAGTCTCTCCAGTGTCAGCAAGTCCTCAGCTGACATATCAAAGCATCAAAATATACAAAGTAAAAAACATCATTAATACAATCATTTGGGGCCAAGGCAGCCAGGAGAACAGTCCTAAACCAAAAGAAGAGCTTTTCTGGTCAGAGTGTTCAGTTTATGCAAATGCCCAGGGACTCGGAGAACATGTTTGTATTTCAATATATGTGGAGTCTGGAGTGAGCATGCAACATGAGTAGTAGGTCTGGGGGATGGGGATGGGGGTAGGGGTGGCAGGAGAAGGGGGTGTAGACAGCAGCCAGTTCATGAAGTTTGCCTGGCTAAAGAATTTAGACCTTATTTGAAAGGTAGTATGAAATAACTGAAGGGTTTTACATAGGAGGGTGACAAATGATTTTAGTTTACTTCAGTATGGTGAAAATCTATGCTATTAAATCTATGCTACTTAAAAATTAATGAGGTTTCACATTTCATCTTTGTAAGATAAACAACATGATATGTTTAGTACTTTCAATGGTTATGTAAGGAATGTTTATTCTTTCTCTCCTACGGATTGTAAAGCCTTGGTGTTCTCTTTCCAACATCCTTTATGAAAGCAGATAGGATAGCAGAGAGTTTAGGCAGTAATTAGAGGACCAAAGTCCTGGTTATTCCATTGAGTGAGTCACTTAACTTCAGAGACCTAGCAGTTAAGATTATCTACTGGATCTGGACAGTGGGTGTGAATCCTGTCTCTGCCACTTACTATATTACCTCGGGCATATAGAAACTTGGAATATTATAGCCCTAATTGAGTCAAAATAGAGAATCCTTTAAAGCAGATAGGAAGGTGAAAGATAGCTACTCTTCACATAAGGAAGAGGTAAGCATGATGAGTCTAAATAACCTCAAGTAGCTCAGAACAAAGGGTCAGTACAAAACTAATCCTGAAGATGTTTTTATTGCCTAGTGATTCCTAATATGTGGGCTACAGATCTCTAGGACATGTGCAGTCTAATAAATAAAGTCTGTAACATTCCATATGTAACCTAACTTCATCTGTAGATTGAATGAAAATTCATGGAATTACTATTGTATGATATTCTTTGAAAAAATTTAAAATATGAAAGGTCTTACCATTGAAACAACTAGTCTAAGCCAGCAGTTCTCATCTGTAGAGTGGTTATATACTTGGAGCAATATTATACTAATATTAGATGAAATGTCAAAGTTTATATTGGCATTGCTTCTTTTATAAATTAAAGCAAATTCAAGGTTGTTCTTTCTACAAATCCATCTTGTCTACTTGCATCCTGATTTTTTTCTTGAATGGAGTGGGGGAAGAGAGTGGAATTTTAACTGTTGCTCCGAGAACTGTATACAAATCATCATTTCTTCTGTCTGAGCCACAGTGTGTGGTGAGCCACTGGTACTGATGTGACATTGATAATTATTGTTGTAGTGTTTGTGAGTTGTAGTTCCATCGTTGCTTCCTCTTTATCTTTCATTTTACCCACAGGTATATTTATTATTTATTTTGAAAAAAGTTCAGACTCACAAAAAGTTAACAGAATACAAAAGAATTCCTGTATCCCAGGCACCGAGATTTCCCAATCGTTAACATTTCTTGCATTTACTCTATCTCCTCTCATCTCTCATTCAAATATATACCAACCATTTACTTCTGTGGTATTCTTGTAAAGAATGCATGCCTCATTCTAGTTGTGAGGAAACTGGATGGACCCAGATTGTGTCTTTAATTGTCCTGTCACTTTAGTCTCCTTCAATTGGAATAGTTCTTCTCTGTCTTTCACATACATGATAGTTTTAAACAGTACAGTATAAGCCTTTCATTCTACAGAACTGCATTGCTCAATACATGAACCATGTATATATTTAAAATTATTTTAATAGCCACATTAGTAAAAAGAACCAGGTGAAAGTAATAGTAATAATATACTTATTTAATCCATTGTAGTATGATGTTATAATTTTACAATATAATTAGTAAAAAATTATACATTTACATTACTTTTTTTTTCATACAAAATCTTTGAAACTCAGTATATAAACAGCATATCACAGTTAGAT
>NW_011888803.1:1246956-1248922 GCF_000151845.1 Pteropus vampyrus | reverse complement strand
TATACGATGAATTTTTATATTTATTTATTTATTTTTTTTAGGCAAAGCAACCTTAGGTTGACCTCACAGATTGCAAAGATCTTGTCAGCTTACAATCCCCATTTTTTATTTTTCATTTTATTATTATTATTTTTTTACGCCTATAGCACCTGGTCTTCCTAGGTGGTCTCCCATCCAAGTACTAACCAGGCCCGACCCTGCTTAGCTTCCGAGATCAGATGGGATCGAGTTGTTCAGGGTGCCATGGGTGTAGACCTTTGTTATATTTTTAATCCTTTATCTGACAGTAAAAAACCTGGCTCCTATTATTTTTAATATATTTATTTATTTGTCCAATCCTGCTGCATGTCACCAATCTTTAGATCATGCCAGCTGTCTCTTTGGTCCTCAGTTCCATAGCTGTTTCTGTCTTCTTGGTCTCATAGCCACCTCCTCTCCACCACTGCCTCCTGGCCACCACACCCTGCAGCCACATCCTTGGCCCTGCTGCCTCTCATTCCCATGCCTTCCTTACCTCCAGCCAGGCCTCTGTCTCCAGGGGAAAGGAAGGGAGGAGGAAGGGAGAGAAAAGGAAGAAGAAATACTTCTTTTTCTAAATTAGGAAACCAAACATAAGCTTTTGGGAGCATGGCAGAGTAGATAGTTTGAAAAGCCATCTAAATTAAAATTGAACAACAACAAAAGCTTTAAATATATTAATAAATGTGCAAGGAGAGAAATTTTCAAAGGCTAGTAATACCCAACCACGTAATAAATGTAATAAGGTTAAAATGAAAATAATTAGAGTTGAAACCAGAGTGGTAAGTAGATGCAGAAAGCTGGGCTGTGTTGGGTCGGGGAGGGGAGAGAAATGCAGTTCCTAGTAAAATAGAGCTTTGAGGACTGATGCCACATACCAGGATAATATTAGGTCTGGGGCCTATGCCACGCAGGAGGCTGAGCAGGGAATCCCACATTCATTTGGGACACTATAAGGAGCCACACTCACATGGAGAAGAGAGGCTGGAAATTGACAGTGAAATTGGTCTTTCTCTGCCAAGCGGAGAAACAAAAGTATTTCCTGAGAATTTGCTACCATAGACCTACTCACTGTTTAGGGTTTAAATTTGTACTACTTTTGTAGCCAGGCAAATATTAAGCCAAGAGATTAAATTAAACTGGTTCTGGCATCTGAAACTTTTGCAAATTTAAAGATGGAAAAAGCCATCTTAAACCTAGGCTACTTAAATTTCCCAAAATTAAGATCAGGCAAATATGAGACCATGATTAAAAAAATAAACTTACCAAGCATACTAGAAAACAAGCCACCATATATGAAAATCACCAGAAACAACCAATTAAAGATTTCGACTCAATTAACTACTACAGATATTTGGATTGTCTGATATAGAATATAATATACTTATGTGTGAAATATAAAAGAAATGAAAGTCAGAAAAACAAAGAACGAGAGAGCCTATCAAAAACAATCAGAAATATTTAGGAAAAAGAAAGATATAATCATTGAAATTATGAATAGCTCAAAAGCATTCTCATACACCATTGGTAGGAATATAGATTGGTACAAATACTTGGGAAAACTGGTGTGTCTATTAAAAGTAAATGTATAGCAAACCCTATTACCTAGCAATTCCACTTCTAAATACATGCTTAGTAGAATCGTGGGTGTTTATACACCAAAACTTGTCCTGGAATGTTCATAGCAGCACTATCTATAATAGTCCCTACCTGGAAACTACCCACATGGCCATCAATGACACATTCTAATGATAAAAAAAAAAAAAATTATCGTATATTCATACAGTAGAAAAATATATAGCAATGAGAATGAATAAACTACAGCTACACACAATCATATATATGAATCTCACATATTGTGTGAAAGAAGTCCGACAAAAAAAGTATATACTTATGATTTCATGTAGATAAAGTTCAAAAATAGGTAAAACTAATTTATGCTGTAGAA
>NW_011888803.1:1233401-1246906 GCF_000151845.1 Pteropus vampyrus | reverse complement strand
ATTAAATTAAACTGGTTCTGGCATCTGAAACTTTTGCAAATTTAAAGATGGAAAAAGCCATCTTAAACCTAGGCTACTTAAATTTCCCAAAATTAAGATCAGGCAAATATGAGACCATGATTAAAAAAATAAACTTACCAAGCATACTAGAAAACAAGCCACCATATATGAAAATCACCAGAAACAACCAATTAAAGATTTCGACTCAATTAACTACTACAGATATTTGGATTGTCTGATATAGAATATAATATACTTATGTGTGAAATATAAAAGAAATGAAAGTCAGAAAAACAAAGAACGAGAGAGCCTATCAAAAACAATCAGAAATATTTAGGAAAAAGAAAGATATAATCATTGAAATTATGAATAGCTCAAAAGCATTCTCATACACCATTGGTAGGAATATAGATTGGTACAAATACTTGGGAAAACTGGTGTGTCTATTAAAAGTAAATGTATAGCAAACCCTATTACCTAGCAATTCCACTTCTAAATACATGCTCAGTAGAATCGTGGGTGTTTATACACCAAAACTTGTCCTGGAATGTTCATAGCAGCACTATCTATAATAGTCCCTACCTGGAAACTACCCACATGGCCATCAATGACACATTCTAATGATAAAAAAAAAAAAAATTATCGTATATTCATACAGTAGAAAAATATATAGCAATGAGAATGAATAAACTACAGCTACACACAATCATATATATGAATCTCACATATTGTGTGAAAGAAGTCCGACAAAAAAAGTATATACTTATGATTTCATGTAGATAAAGTTCAAAAATAGGTAAAACTAATTTATGCTGTAGAATTCAAGATAATAACTACCTTTGGTGGGGGTTAGTGACTGAAAGGAAGCACGAAGGGTTTTAGAGTAGTTGATAATGTTATATTTTTTTGATCTAGGTGCTGGTTACACAAATGTGTTCCATTTGAGAAACTCAACATGTCGTTGTACATTTAGGATACATAAGTGTACTCTTCTAAATGTATATTATACTTTCATAAAAAGTTTGAATATGAAAATAATTCTAGCTTAAGAGACAGTAGTGCATCAACATTTATTAATTCATTCAGCAAATATACACACGTTCTTTGTGGTTAATGGGAATATAGCAGTAAACAAGAAAGATCTTGACCTTAAAGCGCTTGTATTCTTCTAGTGGAGAGAGAAAAATACATTGAAAAAGAAAAAAACAAAAAAGTACATTATAAAATCACATGGAGTGATAAATGCAGTGAAGAAGAAATTAAGAAAATGCAATGAAAAGTGTGAAGGAAGGGAAAACGGTGACTGGGAGCGGTCAGAGAAGTTCTCCCTAAGGAGGTGGCAATGGAGCAGAAGAAGTGAGAGCAAATCATGTGAAGGCCCAGAAGTAGGAAGAACCTCAGGGTTCTAGAAGAAAAACTAAAACTTCAACTTAAGAATAAAGATTGGCAGTCTTTAGCTATTTTTTTTTTCCTTATGTAATGAGATGTTTATCTGGCTACATGTACATAAGTGTCCCTGACAAATATTTGTGACAGTATTTGCTTTGCTTCTTTGCAAAATGTGGGGAGTAGGGTTTGGTCAGCAATGGGTGAGTTCTTGCATCTAAGACATTTGTCTTTTTTTTTTTTTGCTGTTGCAAAAATCTTTATTGTGTCAATTTGGTCCAAGGCATGTAAGAGGGCTCCAGGATGGTTGGAAGGCTGCCTATTGGTTGCAGGGAGAGGTTCAGGCACAAGGCCAACATCAGGGGGATGCTGAGGGGCCCCCTCAAAAGCCTCTGGGCTCCAAAGGCTCTTAGTCATGCTTGAGGGTGAGCCTTTCAAAGAGATATTCACCCAGCCCAGCTTGGGGACAGGCCAGCCTGCGAAGGTTAGTCAGGTGACCGCCCATCTTCTTGATGAGTTTCCCCTCCTCGTCTAGGAAGTGGGTCTCCAGGAAGTCACAAAGATGGGGGTTTGCGTGGGCAGAACCCAGGGCATGAAGATCCAAAAAGGCCTGGTTCAGATTCTTCTCCATGACCGTGGCGGCTTCCGTGGCATCCTGAGGTTTACCCCACTCGTCTTGAGAAGGCTTCTGCAGGTCCTGGAAAACGGCGTGGCCGCCACACTGGCTTTGCATCTTCAAGAGACACTGGGCGCCCTCGCGTTTCTCTTCAGCCAACTTGCAAAAGTGACCCATGCCTTCCAGGGCCACATCGTCATGGTCGAAATAGAAGCCCAGAGAGAGGTAGGTGTAGGAGGCCCGCAGATACAGGTTGAGCAGGCAGTTGACCTGTGGGAAATCCATTGAGAGCCACTGATCTGAGCCATGAGAAGTCCCTGAAGGGAATTAAGTACGGGAGTGACATGATAAGATTTGTATTTTTGAAGGTTTATTCTAGCCATAATGTAGAGGATCCAGAAGAAAGAGAAATATACATAGCCTGAGAATGTGTGACATAAGGCAAGTGCATGAGGGAGAGCCATTATAGAACTGACAGCACAGAGTGAAAACAGTCAACAGCCTAAAGTAATGTAAGTACACTGCAAATGTAGCTTATTTCAGATTCTAGTGGCACATGTAATGCCTATGGAAGGGTTAAGTTGTTAGAGGTATCTTTCCCTCAGGCTATCAGCTGCTAATGAGAGATTGTGCTGATGACACTAGCCTCCCAACTTAGTTTTTATTTAGTTGAAAGTGTTTTTACTTAACAAGCATAAATACTGATGGAGGGCTTGTTCGTTCTTTCGTTTTTTTTTTTTTTTTTAACTTTTATTTCAATTGCTCTTGAAATCCAAACCAATTTGGTAATTTATTTCCAAAAAGTCTTAGAAATATAAAATAAAATGCTGGTTGGCACCTTTTTAACTGCATCCCCTGCATCAAGCAAGAAAATATGTTGCTGAATTATTTAGATAATCCACTAAGAAAACAGACCAGTCTTACCTGGATGTTGTTTCTCTTCTTTATTCTAAAACAACCTGCGACCAGGGAAAAAAGATTTCCACCCTCTTTCATATTCCCCTAGTGTCTTTCTCCCAAGCAGGCTCATGCAGAGTGACAAGGAGTATAAGTCCCACCTTCCCCATCACCTCCACCACTACTGGTGTTTAATTTATAGCAATGCGATGAGAGAGAAAGGTCTGTTACTCTTTAGTGTGAGTGATATTGACTTCTCTCCACTGAGTAAGTCCAGTTGTCCAGGCACACAAGAGAGTTTCATTTTCATGTGGACATCAACTCTGGATTTACTGTGGGCACTCACAGGTGCTGTTGTAGTCACTGCACAAATAAAAAGAAAACACTCTTATCCCACCAGGTTAATTAAGAAGCACTCATAGAAGGCCTACGCATGTATTGGTCAGGCTTTTTAAGGAACTGACTCATCTAGATTACCTATGATATTTGGATTTATTGCAAAGAAGCATAGGACAGTGGGTCATCATATTTTCAGTCTGTGAAAGAGACTTTCACAGAAAAAAACCTGCCTTTCAGGGTTTTTTTTTTTCCTTCTTTCTGTAGTGATTGAACCTCACTCAACCCCACTAAATTTTAGCAGGGCACATAGAGGTAACCAGCCAAAGGCAATGTTTCTCAACTCCCCTTGCAGCTAAGAATGATCATTTGACCAAGTTCTCTCAAGAAAAGATGAGTAGAAGGGAAGTATGCAACTTCCATGCCACTTTCCTTAAAGAGATTTGCTTGCCTTCCATGTGCTATCTCTCTCCTTTCCCACATGCTGGAAATGGACACTGTAGTGCTGAGATAGCTTTGATTATATGACCAGGAACAGTCCCTAGGAGATGGCAGAACCCCTATAATTCAGAAGGCAGGGAGTTTGGCATGTATGGTTTCCCATACGGTTGATCTAATTGTCAATCCACACTCTAGAACATGACACAACGCATTCAACAATATAAAAGGTATTAGCACACACACAAATCATTGCCAGTCTTCCACAGTATTAATTTATTTATCTATTTATTTATTTATTTATTTATTTATTTGTTTGTTTATTTATTTATTTATTTTTTGCAATTCATTGAGAAGCATCAGTAATCTCCTTCTGAAGGCTCCACTCACCCTGATTTTCCTACTCCTTCATTCAGTGGGGGACCCACTACCAAAGCACTCAGCCAGGGCTGTCCTAACACATAGCTAGACAAGGTGATGATGATGGAAGACTCCTTTGCTTAAAAATATTTTTTAATCTGTTGCTAACATCTGAAATTCTGTGTAAGAAATTCATGCCTTGGTTTAAGGGAATATTTTCAGACCCAAAATGAAACTATTTCTGGAATTTCAATAACTATGAGGAATCTGAGATTTTATTCACTTATAAGCCAACCATAACTGCCACAATTGCATAGGTGCTGCCAGAATACATGAGACCTCTCTCTGGGTCAGAGACAAAGAACTTTATTACTGATGGCTTAGTAGGCTGCAGGAACTTCATGTTTGAATTGGTTCCCCTTGCACCCCAGTCCCATAGGAGATATAGGTGATGTGCACACAGTTGGTTTGCACATCGGCTGAGGAAATGCCTATCTTTGAAAGGGTGTCCCTAGTGCTAGTAAACCTCAGCCCAGCTTTGGGATAATGTCTGGAGGAAACATTATCTTTATCACTTTAGATCAGAAAACAAACATGCTTTCTGTTCTGGAGGGAGATACTATCTCTATCTTCAAAGACTGACTGTTATATAAACATCCTTGAAAAGATAGTCTATAACAAAAGCTGAGACAAGACATGCAGAAACACCAGGAAGAATTGTCAACCAACAAATGAGAGAAATAATATTAAGCTCTTATGACTTTACACATATAACTAAGTATATCTAAGGATACTCTCTAAGGCTGGTCATCTGAAATTGTTCCCGAACAAAACAAAGGCAATCATAATAGGTAGCTTCCAGAGTCCCAGTGGCCTGATACTTAAAAGTGACAGATCTGGAAAAATACTCAACTAGAATAGGTACAAAAATGTCTCCTTCACATACTTGACTTAGTTCCCACAGCACTCTCTGCCTAGAACACTGTTCCCATCACCCCTCTCTTTGTAAGGATAATTCTTCACTTTTTTCTTTAAGACTCTGCTAAGGCTTCTCCTCTTCTGCAAAACCTTCCCTGAGCCCTTGCCTCCAACCGAGATAGGTATCTCACATCTGTGCTCCCACAGCACCCCATGCTTTTTTCCCTCTGCTGTAGTATTTACTGTACTGTATCATGACTTTATTCATGTTGATAAGTTTCCTTTAATAGTAATTTCTTGGGGGCCAAAACTGCATATCTCTCAATCTCTCTGGTTTGCAATAAATGTTTGAAGGACTGAACTGAATTGGGAAGAATGTCAGTACCTAGATTTGACCTCGCATCTTCACTTTTCTTTAAATTCAATGTAAATTCTGTACCAGGTTATAATTTCCTGCAGCCTTTTGAATTCTTTGATATTCCTCTAAGAGTAATAGGAAGAAAACAAATTAGATTAGATCCTCTCTTTTGATAATTATAAAGACTAAATGAATGAGAGGTTACTTAAGGTTAGGTTTGGTGTCACACAAAGTTGGACAATTGTTCTGGCCTCCAGCTCAATCTTGGGAGCAGCGGTATGCAGAGTGATTTTATGGTTGTGTTATAGTCAAGGTATCAGCTAAGCTGCTGTAACAAAGAGACCCCAAAAACTGAGCTAACTGAAATAACATAAAAGTTTATATCTTTCATGTGTTAATTCCGAGTTACAGAGATAGATGTTCCAGGGTGAGTAGGAAGTTCTGCTGCAAAGACCAAAGTTCTTTTTCAGTTTGTTTGTCAATTAAGGTTAGTTTTACATCTCATCTCTGTTTGGGGTCTGGAAGCTGTCGGTTCTTCTGGTCTTGCAAGACTCTACATTTCTACACTATCTTCTCACTTCATTTCTGCTTGAAATTGCCCAAGTTTTTCCTGAAGTATTATTATTTGTTTTGTAATATTGCCAAATGCAGCCAATAACGACAAAACATAAAATTAAATTTCAGTTTTTCTATCTCTCCCTCCAAAGATGCCTGCTCAAGAGACACATGATCTGCTTCCCATATTACCTCAGGAGATGGTTTCACCAAATATATTACATGGATCGCCATCTCTCCAACTTCAGATACCAGTCTTCTCAACACTTCTCTGTTAGGACAATGTCATATATTACAGTTTATTTTTTTAGTTTGTTTTTGCTTTGTTATTTGGTGACAGCTCACCATTTTCATTCGCAAAATGTGTATTAGCCAGGGTGAGATAATGTGGTAGATTGTATTATTCTTCCCCATTATTTGCTGTCCTTCCCTGTGAAGGGATCATAGTGCTCTGCCCCAGTAGTAATGCTTGGCCATGTGTCTTGCTTTGAGCAATGAAATGGGGACAGAAATGTTGTGTGCCAGTTCTGAACAGGAAGTTTAAAAGTCTTCATGTGGTTCCACTAACTTTATTGCCTCTGCCATGAGAACAACAGCACACCAAATAAGGCTGCTTCTTTACCCTGAAGCCTGGAATGAAGACACATAAAGCAGAGACAGTCAATCCATAACCACATCTAATATGAGAACATCCAATAGTGTTCTAAGTCACTGATATTTTGTGGTTGTTTGCTTTGACAACATAATTTAGTGAAAGCTAACTGAAACAGTTAGACTATACTGCAGTAATAAATAAAACCAAAAGTTTCAGTGGCTTAACATAAAAGAATTTGATGCTCTTTTTAGGGTGGGTGGGGTAGCTCCATTTTCTTTGGGATGCAGCCTCCTTTTAGGCATTGCTAAATAAATTGTCACGAACAACCATGGCTTTGATCTTATCTGACCAATTTCTCTTCGTACCACATATAACTAAATCCATTGGGCCGGAACCTCATAAAAAGTCTGAATACTTATTTTTATTTATTTTTTTGTACCACAGATCCTGTTAGCTTGTTTATATGGTTTGACTCTTAGCATTTTGAGATTTGTTTTGATCTAGGACGAACCATGTTTTTAATTATTCAAGAAGGATTAATTTGGTGGCTCCAAAATGATTTCCATTATATTTTCCAAATTCAATATTCTTTTGAGTTTATTCCAGAACCTGCAAAGGAGTATTGGTCTGATGATGTAGAAAGCTATTTGGGCCTCTGCAATCTTGGTGTGAGACTCAGTATTCCACCTCCTTGTTCTCAAGTCTCAAACCTCACATAGAAGTTCTAAATGTACCAAAGTGACCTGCTTATTTCTCTCTTATCTAAACATGGGGATTAAAATTAGCTCAGTGCTGAAGCTCAAAATGCCTTTGAACAGATTTCAGCTGCTCAGTCTATCTTTGATTAGGATATGTTCATTTAGGTGTTCCAACTCTTTTAAAAACTCTTCAGTAAATTTCTAAGCTTCTTGTCTAACACAACTGACCGATTGCCTTTCCAACTCCCAGCCCTAAAGGAGTCTAAAATCATTTCTCTGACATTCTCATCGACTAATTGGACTTTGATTGGTGTCAGCTGCTGCCAACTGTGATAAAACTGTTTTCAGTAAGCCTTGACATTCTAGAGGTGACATTAGGTCACTGCCTCACACATATAAACAAGAAAGTTTTAGAATTGAGAGGGGAGTTAGTGCTATGGATAGTCTTCTATTCAACAAACCTAAATTAAGAACTCACTTTGTGCCAAGTACTGCAGAATGGGGTAAAAACTTACTCCCTCCTCCAAATTCCCTTTGAGAAGAGCAAAATACTACAATTGGAAAAGACAATGAATCCAGACTGAGGGAAGTGCTGTCCAGCTTTGAAATTGCTGTGTGTGGGGGGAGAGCCCACGTGTGGGTAAAAAGAAGATGCAGTGGATACAGCATCCAACTTACCCATCAGGGGCACGGAGTTGTGACAGGTACGTGTGTGTGTGTGTGTGTGTGTGTGACCTTTATACAATCCTCACAACACCAGTGTGAGGTAAGTACTAGCATTCCCCTTCCCCATGCTTATAGATGAGGAAACTGGCCCCCTCACAGTACTCATTTAGGGTTTGTAATTGGCACAGATGACAAGTTAAGTTGTGCAGGCTCCTTCTAAAGGCAGCATGACAGTTAGAGAGGGTAAGTAGGAGCCTCATTTAACTTTCTGGCTACCAGACACACATAGAAAAGGACCACTGGCACAGGGATGAGGATTCTGAAAGTAATTGCCTAGGGCTCGGCTTCCTCCAATTTCTCTGGGGGCAGGCAGATTTCTAATCTTGTAAAATCTCTAAATCCTCTTCTTTTCTATTTGTCTTGAGCCTGAAATATTTGAGCAGGGACCAGTATTCTCTGTGGCAGAATCTGCCTGAACTCTCAATGCTGGGCAAACATAGCTGTCCCACTGAAGAACGGGCAAATGGAGGAAAGTCACTGAATATGGGAGAAACAGTAGTAGCTCAAAAAACAGCAGGCATGTTAATGAACCAGGGCAAATATTGTCCTTCAAGTCATAGGAGGAAGGAGAACACTCAGATAATCTCTCATTCGTGTTTTCAGTAACAGTACATTGTATTAATGATGCAAAAACAGGCAGTCATGAAAAGGGAAGTGTCTGAAAGTCAAAAATATTTCTTGGAGATGAAAAACATGAACTGGGACATGGACTAGGTGAGCTGATATGATATAACTGAAATGCCTTGAGGAGAGGACGTAATAGGTGGAGGGAAGTAACAATCAAAGAAATAGTAAAAAAGAAAAATTTTTAAGTGGAGGAAAAACTTGAATTTTAGAGTTGAAATAATTAAAATGACTAGCTACATCAGGGCAAACGTTCTTAATTCAATGATTGAATTAAATCATTGAATTCAATGTCTCCTTGCAATGAAACAGATCAATTATAAAAGAAAATAGTCTAGTTGACATCAAAATTTGCCTCTTTAAAATAAACACTGGTAGAAAACAATGAGACATTGTCCACTTAATCTCAGGAGGCAAAATATTGTGTTCCCAGAATTGTAACCCCAGCCACATTAGCCTTCATATGGGAGAACAGAGGAAAAACAATCTCCATTGCACAAGGCTTCAGAAAACATACTGTTAGTGTACCTTTCCTGAAAAAATTACTGAATAAGTGCTCCAGTGAACCAAGAAATTAATCATAATGAATAATTTAGAAATCGGGAAGATTTCTAAAAGAAAATGTAGTAAAAGATGGAATCAGTGAAATAGCATTAAATTTAAATTACTCCTGCTAATGTAGTTATGAAACTTACTGCAAATGTCAAAAATAAAGGGAAAGAGAAAATACATAATGTCAAAATGTATTACAAAGATTGAGATCTAAATTTCTAGACCATTTCAACAAAAACTGAGTGGTAAAGAGGGAGGGGCTGAAATTTCACATTTTACAGGATGGAGTACACTATTTCATACTTAATGTTGATAGAAATATATATCTTCATATATGTTTTCAAAAAGTTTTAAAGATGAACAGCAATATTGTCAGCTAAAACATTTTTGTGTTTAGCAGTTGAAGTTCTTCCCTTTCCCCATACACACACTCACACACCTGAATATAAAGGAGGTAACAATGAAGTCTGCTCTGGCTGAGTGAGAGGCAAACCCAGAGCTCTAACCCTTCACCTACACAAGAGCTCTGAAGCCCTGTTCCAAAAGCTGGAGCTCACAGAACAAAATTTAAAAACCACTTTACTAGAAGACTAAAAACGAATAACTACTAGTCTACTTTACTAGTAGACTAAAAACGAATAACACTTACATTTCGTTAAACCACAACTTTGCCAAGGTGCTATGAATGGTGAGCCATGAGATCATCTCCTCTGACTGTGGGGTGACTGGGCAGACCTGGGGCTGCTGGCATCTCATAGCCTTTGACTTGGAGCTGCACATCCAGGGCTCCTTAAAGAGTGAAGTGGTCTGATAGTGTGTCCCTCGGTCCCCACAGGCTGGTATTGCATCGTTCTTCATTTGCAATCTGCTCTGCCATGCTGTGCAGAGCTCAGGCAAAGAGGTACTCGTATCACCTGGATATCTCTTTCAGCAGACAGTGTTAACAGGATGTTGCTGGAGGAATATTGCACTGGTCTCAGGTGAGGTTGGTCCAGTATGGGGGTTTCTTGGTGAGTACAGCTCCCTTTTTTCACATATATGTGGAACTTCTGTTCTTTTATGGCACAGTGTCCTTTATAGTGATGACTTAGCTAGCTTCAGGATGGCTTCTCCAAGAATACATGCTCATTAGAGCATTATATATATGCATATATAATGAAAATTAGAGCATTATATATATATACATATATATGTATATATATAATTTTGAAATACTTAATATGAAAAATGTAAATGGATTCAAAATTCATTCACATGATCACAAGAAATTTCAATATTACATTAATAGATAAAAAGAAAGATGTTAGTTTCTTTATATATAATTTAAATGTGTACATTTTTGAATAATTGTAAAATGTTTTAATTTTTTAAATCACCAATCTATGGAAACAAAGTTTCTCATTGATAGTGCCTTTAAAGAATTTGAAAATATCCTCATGAAAAGTTTTTCATCGAGAATTTTGTGTAGATATTTTAAGCATAAAATCTGATATAAATAAGAGTGGAAGGAAGCTCAAGATTTTATTAAGCCTTGATAATATTTTATTTAGAAGCTTTATACAAATTCAATATTTAATGTGTTCCTCAATTTTACTTTTTTACTGTTTCCTTTTTTAATTATAACTTTATAATACAAATAAAATATATTTTGCATCAAGTTCTAGATAATGCCCTCATATTTATTCCAATTTACTGAGTGTGCAACAAATTTATTATTTTCCATGTGTGTGCCATAATGTAAAAGAGATTGGAAAGCCCTGTGTTAGGGAAACAAACATGCAGAGACAGTTTGATCAGTAACGAAACAAAAGGAGAATAGAGGAAACCCATTTGAACATTACGCAACAGCTATTAAGTGAGGAGGTAGAATTATAAAACAATATGTATGGTTTATTTTTACTTTTGCAAAATAAAAATACTCCAGGTGGATATCTGTGCCTGGCTGGCCAGCTGATTCCTTTCTTCTTGTTACTGTTCCTCCTTAACTCAAAGATATGGTTACAGTGGAAGCAGTCATGTTTATACAATGTAAGCACACCCCTGTCCATGGCTGATTGGATCAGGATGGGACCTTTAAAAAAAAAAATCTTTATTCTCTTCCCAGAGAGTTTTGGGATTGTGACCAAGAGGGTCCAGTCTTAGACTGGCTGCTCCCTTGAATAGAGGAGATTTAAAATCACAAGATGTTGGTGCTCACCATTTTCTGCCACAGGATGAGGAAATACAGATGAAGGATGGAGAGAACCGGTTTTCCAAATTCCTCTGCCGTATTTTAGTCTGTTTTAAGACCTGGCTGCATTCCATTTCTTTGTGATTTCAAGGAGACATCCTACTATCCATGTTATAAATCCCCCCTTTTACATTAATTTCTTCAATTAGGTTTCCTTTGCTCACAACCAATGAATACATCTATATATTAGTTTATAGGGAAAGACAAAAGGCAGGGCCATCTACATTAAAATATTAGTAGAGCTTAACTCTGGTGGACTCTAGATGAATTTTATTTTTTATTCTGTTTTTAGCAAAACTTTTTCAAGAAGCGTGTATTGCTCTTGTAATAAAAAACTAAAGAATGTGTTTAAGGGATAAGAAGTTGGGTAATAATGTTTAAGTATAATTTTTACATTTAAGCTCATAATTTTTAGACTTATTATACATGATATAAAATAGAACACTTGAAAAATAATTCTGAAAAGACTGGTCTAAATACTAAAACAAAAATCCAACAATATACTCTTTAAATACATATAAAAGTAACTATATTTTTAATTTGCTTGCTAAGGGAAGAACTTACAAGTTTTTATTGGTGTGTAAGTCACACTCCATTTAGAGAAATATTTTATGTAGAGAAAGATATTTGCTTTCAAATTTTTTTTAAATTAAGGTCAGGCGAACCATAGGAAAACTAACATTTCCAGTGCTGCCCCTCATAGTGCTCTCTCACTTCCCTGTAATATCCATAGCATCAATTGGAATTTTGATGAAATTTGACCAATGCTCTTATCCTAGGGAGGTGGGAAAAGATGAGGAGCCATATTTGATTTGGGGAGCTGCCCACTAGTTAGTGGATTAATAGGAGACACATGTTTTTAATGAAGCACAGGAAGAAAAAAAGGATGTAAAGTCTGTAACTCCAGATTGCTTTCAAAATGTCAGGAAAACCGAGCCATTGAAACCCTAGATTTATTTAAGATTCCAAGGGGGTGTGAGTGAGAACTTCTTTCTGAATTGTCTCTTTTTGAGAGAAAGTAAAAACACCCAACACATTAATAATTTGACAAAATTGGCCATCTGACTCAAAAGGCTTAAATGCTGAAATAATTCATCCTGAAGACTGTGCTTTTATGCTTAGCACAGATGGGTTCACCTGTGTGAATTTCAGTTCTTATTTTATGTTGTCGTCTTTAAGATGAGAAATGGAAGGTTGACATTTTCTGTGCATTTTCACTGGCAAGCCTTGAGCAGAAATAATCACTAGCATGATTTGTCTGATGACAGCACAATGAGGTAAAATGAATGATGATGGCCCTTGGCACCTGTACTTTGGGTGAGAAAGGAAAAGAGTTTGCCCTGGTAGAGAGAAGAAATATTTGATTAAAAGAAAAAGCTGTTGGATAAGGCAGTGTTCACATGTTTAAATAACTCTGTTTTCCTCCTCAATACTTAGCCCTAAAGGTTGCTTAGATCTTGTTTTTGAGCTTGTCATACACCTAGGCCTGTCCCAAAGTGTAAAACCCAATGGCTTTGAATTGCAGTGTCAGTGCTGTCTGAGCCCAATCAAAAATCATTTAGGGCTGATACTAATTCATTTTTTCAGGTTACCACGTTTTGGGTGGGTCCAGGCTTTGGATTCAGGTGACCTGGTTTGAATTCTGTTTCCTAGATGTGAGATTTTGAAAAGTAACTTAATCTTGCTGAATATTGTTTTTCTTTTCTGTAGAAGAGGTTAACAATACTCATCTCCTGGGTAGCTGTGGAGATTAAGTATGATGAAAGTACCTGTTGCATTCCCTAACGCGCACTCTTATGGAATATTTCTGTCCTTTATTTATATCTAGAGGCTTAATTTCAGCTCTACCTTGTCTGCCTTGAAAAATCTTCACTACATAGCCTCCTTATCTTTTATGAATATACTTTGTTCATTGCATTCACATTTTTTCAAGGTCACTTAGATATTTGGTATTTGAAGGTTTTCTAGAATATTCTTCTAAGGACTCATTCCTTTGCCTAAAGAATGAAATGCCATTAGATGTTAGAACCTAGGGACTATCAAGTCAATACTTGGAAATATGATTTGCCTCTGAGATTTAAACTCTAAAACTATCATAAAGTGGAGATTGGTTGTCCTTGCCTCATAAGGTTATTGTGAGAACTAAATGAGATAATGTTTGAAGCCCTTAGCATGATACTTAAGCATGGCTAAGAGAGTGATGATGTTGACTATCA
>NW_011888803.1:1177143-1232861 GCF_000151845.1 Pteropus vampyrus | reverse complement strand
ACTGCTTAGGTGAAGCAAAAGATTCCTTGATTCATCTATTTTATGCATTCCTAATGTTCTAGTGTAAAAAAATACAGTAACAAAAAATTAGAGTAGGACAAAAATACTCAGATTCTTCCATGTTAGTTACCCAAAAGTCATTACCAATTTTAGACTTTATTAACCCATAAAAAATTGAAGTAAAAATAACTGTGCTAAAGTAATAGTAATTAAAAAGCAAGCATAGTACCTGATCAATCAAGACAACACTAATAATCATATTCTAATGACAAGCTTTCTCTCCCTAAACAGTGAAAATTTTGACTAGGTCTGTATATCCACATAGGAGAAGGTTTCCAATGTTGCCAAGCCTTGAAGAGTAGTCAGATTTAATAGAATCATAAATTAGAGGCTTCTGTAAATTCTGGTTACACACTAATTTTAGTTTAACGTGACAAAGATTGCAAATGGCCCCAGTACCCATGAATGTACACTGAGCATAATAATTGTATGTATTCATAAGTTTTGTTAAGTGAGATGTTAAATGTAACAGCAAGGACATTGGCTGGCACATAGCATGAGCATGGAAAATGTTAGCTTTTAATTTGTTCATGCAATTTCAGGAATTCTATTGAGATGCTGCTAACTCCTTAAATTCTTTTCTATCTTCTTATGCCAGCCCCACTAAACCACTTGAATGCACTTCCTTTCATTTAAGGATGTGATCCATGTTTCTTAAAAAAGCATATTGCCTTGGGAAGACTGACATTTTATTTCTTTATATGTTTAGCATATCTACAAATGTCTGTAATGAGCTAGACACCATGCAATGTCCTTCTGAGAGAGGGGATCACTAAAATAAACATCATGGTCCTTTACACCAAGGAACTATCACTTTTGGAGGGACATTTGTGGCTTCTCAAATTAACCTGATAACTTCTGTGATCTGGACCAATCTACCTTTCTAAATGAATTTCCTATCACAGTATGTTATGCTGTGTCCACAGTGAACCACCATTTTCCCTAAGCAATCCTTATGCTTTCCTAACTCTGTTTTTGTCACATTCTATTTATTCCAACTTGGAAAGATTCCCGTTCTCACTTTCAGAAGAAATAGGTCAACTGTAGCCTCACCTGTGAAATCTTCTTTTGTTATTACAGTCTGAGAGCAAGACTCCCTCCTTAAAATAGATGTAGTAGTATATATCTATATATGAATGAATTGATGTGTGCATGAATAAATAAGTTTGTATCTTATTATAGTCATGGAGCATGAATAAAAAAGCATGTCTTTGGCATGCTGGGTGAGTTTGCAGAATAAGGCGGCAAGAGATTCTGAAAGCCAGCATCAGAAGTTTGGCACTTAATTCATACATACAGAAAACCATACTACTTACTCTGATATTTAAGGGCACCAGTTCTGGAACAAAATCCCAGCTCTATCACTCTTATGTTATGAGCTCAAGTAAGTTACTCAGTTTTCTTATCTGTAAAATGGAGATGACAGTAGTAACTGCATCACAGGAGCATAAAGATAAATCAGATGATAACTATTAAGCTTTTAACATGATAAAAACTTGACACATGGTAGGAATTCAATAAATATGGATTTTATTAGCATGTGCTATTTTGTGAGCTTCTCAATTTCCATGTACCTGTAAGACTAGTCTCTGTGGCGGCCTCAAATCTAGCTCTTTAGATCTATCTTTCTTGGCAGATGAACATTTTAATTTCCTATGCAAACATAAAACTGGAGACCATTAGGAGACTATTTGAGTTATCAGAAAATGTAGTTTGTGGAACTTATATTATCTGTTTCACATAAGCCAGATAGTTCTTCAATAGGCATAGCCCTTACTTCACTCTCTTTCAAGTTCATATCTACTGTACTGAATGGTCACCTCCTGTTAGTTGACAATAGTTGAAACCAATTAAAATGCAATTAATAAGTGATAACTCTGGTGTAGAATGATGTTGGTTTGTGGCAAAAGTGTCCAGACAAGAGCAGCCTATCAAGCCTTTCAGGTTAGCAGAATAAGCTGGAAATCCATTTAAATGTTCTTTGAAAACAATTGAAATGCTTTTCTCTGAGTATTACCAATAAAACACAAAAAGCAGACCAAAGAGCATCTTAATGTGGTGCTGTTTACAGCAAATTTCCCTGATCAAGGACAAATACACCATTTATGCTATATTTTATGTGTGTGTAGATGTGTTAAGTAACTTATGACATCGACTTTAACAGGAAATTTTGATAATGTAATTTGAAAAGAAAAGTACAGATGAGAAGATTAGAATCTTATCTTCTGCAATACTATAAAGGATATGAAACACAGCATTTGAGGTCAATCAGAGGTTTTTTCAAATGATTTTTCATGAGGTACTTCAGTTACACCTCATTTGCAGTTTCACAGTTTCCAAATGGACTGGTAGGTTGGATGGTGCTTGGGTGAATCCTTCACAAAATAAGACTGAAAACCATTTGAATTAGGGATGAAACATGACAGGAAGAAATGTGGTGAGGAGGAGGAACTAGAGAAAGAAATGGCACTTATGAAAGTGGTAGAGTTGGATTAGTTATATATTCTTTTTTTTTTTTTTCAGGAGAGTCACAGTTTACACCTGCGTTCAAGCATTTTATCTATTTATCACCCTTTTTTACAGTCAATGTCTCAGTTTTTTCAGTAAATTATATATCCACTGGAGTTAAACCTGAAATGCTCAATTTCACTCTCATCAGCCTGAAAAAGGTAGTGTGGACCAAAATCTGCCACTGGCTGCTGAAATTCTAATATGTCTAATAGGGATTTCGAAGGAAAGGTAAGAGACTACATATTTGAAAGCCTAAGCACATTCACTTGGTTACAGAGATAATAAAGATGACACATCTGGGGCTGGCAAGATACTCAAGTGTATTAATACCAATGCAAATTTGGTCTTCTAGAGCAGGGGTCCCCAACTCCCAGGCTGTGGACCACTACAGGTTTGTGGCCTGTTAGGAACTGGGCCGCATAGCTGGAGGTGAGCGGCTGGTGGGCAAGTGAAGCTTCATCTGTATTTGCAGCCTCTCCCCAGCACTAGCATCACCACTTAAGCTCCACCTCAGATCATCAGGCATTATATTCTCATAGGAGCACCAGTCCCTGGTGCCAAAAAAGTTCGGGACCACTGCTCTGGAAAACTGGTAATTCTTTTGCCTGGGATCTCTTTCTGCTCATGTTGTAGCAGAAATGTTGTCTCACTTTGCAAAGTAGTTGAAGTAAGAGAATGTACACAAAAGGCATGGCTGCCTAAGAGATGAAAGTTTTATTCAAGGAGGTGGGCTAGAAAGAGATATGGTCAAATAAATGATTCTAGGGCTGGAATTTGTTGTCTTGGAAGCAGCCTCTCCCTCCTCAGAGGCAGAGCTCGTCTGTGCAATCATCTCCTCAGGTCCTAGCATGTCCATCTAGGAGAGGCCAGCTGCCACCTGGGACAGCAGAGATTAACTATCTTTCCCTTTGGCAGCACATAAACTAACAATGAAATGAGGCCAAGAATATTAGCATGGCTCCTGTGCAAGAAGATCATTGACATATTCCAATTTTTGGAAGCCAAGTGTTATGACTTTTATCCAACATTATACTAGAGGTTTTAGTTATTGAAGTAAGGCAAGACAAAGAAATAAAAGTTGCCACGATTGGAAAGAAATAAATACAACTGATTTTTCAGAGATGACATGAAAATTGTCCAAGTAGACTTAATTTACATACATGTGCACACACAGACACAGACACAGACACACATTAGGAGAATTTAACAAGATTGTAAGATATAAGATTAATTTTCAAAAGTCAATTGCTTTGTGTTTTCACCACCCAAAGTTAAATTTCCTTCTGTCTCATATGTTTGACCTCCTTTATATATGATGTATTATTGGATTGTACACTTGAAACCTATATAATTTTATTAACCAATGTTACCCTGATAATTTAATTTAAAAAGTCAATTGCATAGCCATGCAATAGCAACCAATAATTATAGTGTTAATTTTAAATAAAATATATTTTAAAATAGTAACAAAAATATAATATTGAAAAATTTAATAAAAGGCATCTAAGTCTTTTATGTAGATAAGTACACAATTTTACTGAAAGACATTAAAGACCTAAATAAATGGAAACATAACATGTTCCTAGATAAGATGATCAGGTCTCCCATAATTGATCTATTAAAATAGCAATTGAATTCTTGTTGAAACTTTATAGACAGCATCTAACATGTATATGAAAGAGGAAAGATCAAACAGCCAAGAACAGCTTGAAAAAAGAAAAAATGTAGGGGAACTTGACCTACCAACTATAAAGATTTGTCATAAAGCTTTATATCAGCTTGATGTATGGCTACATAAAGAGATCACCTAAACAGACTAGAGCCATCAACAAACCCACCCATATATAGAAACCTGACAAATATAGAGCTTGCATTGCAAACCAAGGGGGAAAAATGGATGATGCAATCAGTGGTATTAGGACAACTGGCTTTCCCTGTGCAAACAGGTAAAATTAGATCTCTGCCTCATTCTAAACAAGTCTATTTCAAGTGAAAAAAAAGTTTAAAGGGAAAGGAAATCTTTAAAATTTCTAAAAGAGAATATAGGATAAAATCATTCCCTCAGGTAGGGATTTAATTTTAAACAATTCACACAAAATATAAACCATAAATGAAAATGTAATAATTTGATTATGTTAATATAAAAATTGATTTTTTTCAGAAGACAAATAACTAAAAAGAAAACCTGAGAGGAACATGGTCAAAAGACATCAAAAAGACTTTTCACACAGCAAGAAACATTAATGCTAATAACTATATAGAAAGAATTCAACCTGATTAGTGACCAGAGAAATACAAATTAAAACTACAGTAGATTAGTAGTTAACACCCATCAAACGGACAAAGTTGGATAATACTAGTCTTGCTGAGTGTGTGAGATACATAGACCTTGTGAGAGTGTACAACCGTTTTGGAAAATTATTTGCCATTATTTTCTAAATTTGAAGAAAACATGTTCTATTACCAGGTAATTTCATTCTTAGGTGTACCCTGTAGGAAAAATCTGCTCATATATATGCATAACGTATAAAAATATTCATACTGTTTAAACAAATGTCCATTGACAGGAGGATAGATCAATAATTTGCATACTATACTGTAGTGAAGATGATTGTATGCAACTCTCTGCTTGAACCTGGATGAGAATCAAAACCATAATATGGAGTGAAGAAGGAATTCACAAAAGAATACACAGAGTATGTTTTCATTTAATAAAGTTCAAATGTACAAAAATGAGTAGCATATATTCCTAGGTTACATACATATGTTACAAAACTATTTTAAATAGCCATAATCCTTGGTGGAGAGGGAAGAGAATTAAAAAAAAAAAAAAACTAATGGGGAAGGATATTGGGGGCTTTACCAGAATTAGTAATTTTCTATTTATTAAGCTGGCTCTGGGCATATGACGTTCACTTAATCATTCTTTATACCTTAGTCATTCGCTAGACATAATTTTTTTGAATGCACAAAATATTTTGTGAAAAATAAATTTTTAAAAAGGTTCCAGCAGGCCAAAAATTCTCATCAACTGATGCAGGCAGTCCAATTATTTCCTTATTTACGGCTGGATTTATACTTTTAACTTTGGCTCATCCCTCAGCAAATTTACTAAACATGGTCTAGTGATCAGATTAGCAGCTCTCCATAATGTTTTAGTCAATCCCAACCTCAGCATATGCATAATACAATTTTAATGACCTAGAACAACATATTTAGTCATCTAGTATAAGCAATTTCCCCATTAGCAATTGCATTGGAAATCCCCCAGTATGTAATTTCTATTAGTGACTTTATTATGAAGTTCCATCACTGCCTGGTGGGGGCTATACGGGGAACCAGATTTGATGATCCCGACAAATGTTACTTCCTTTATGAAGCCTTTCCCAATGCCTGAAGGCAGAATTTGCTACTTCTGTCTGCTCCTTCCAATAGCATTTCTTTGCTTGCAAAATGGAGAGTGCTAACTTACATCTGATAGGTTGCCATGGGGGATAAAAGAGATCTTGCATTTAGAGCTCACAGTAAGCACTCAGCAAGTGTTAACTAGTCTTATATTTGTCTTTGTTTTTGTGTTTGTATTTACATTCTTGTTCTTATTATCCTTATGCCTTTATTGGAATGCATGGCACAGTCTGGCATGCATCAGCTAATTAGGTATAACTCTATCTCCCTCCATAGTCAGTAAACCCATTGAGATAAGTGTGTCTTCTGATCTACGTGTCACTGGTACCTTATATATATACCTGGTGCATAGTCGGCACTCAATATGCATTTCTCGAATTTAGTTAAAATGGAATTATTTTTTTATGATTTCAAATTATTCTTTTAAAAGATTTCCAGAATTTCCAAACTGTTTCCAGACCCCAGTAGTCCCTTGAAAGCTCCTGAAATTTGTGTTCCAACTCTGTGCCTAGGGGATGCCAGTATTATCTGCACTTGTCCCTTGATGGCTGTATTTAGTGGGATGATGGCAGGGCTCTCATCAACACTTCCTAAGGGAAATGGGAAATTTCCACCAATGGCTGAACAGTTTGCTATTCTGGTAAAAAAAAAAAAAAAAAATTCTGAAAATGCTATTTGTTACCTCCTGGCTTGTTGAGAAAATGTAGACCCAAACATGAACAAAACCCTCTTTTCTTAAGTCAGTTTGGCTTCTTGAAAATATCTATTTGGAAAGAAAGCAAAGAATTCAGCATTATTGGTTATGAGGCTATAATGTTGTTTTCTTAGAAGAATATAATTTGCTGTTGAATGTAATTCAATGAACATTTAGCGTTGGGGCCGGATTCCCTGGCTATAGACATTGCTATTCCATAATGGATCAATCTGAGAATTAAGTGATAGTTGATATGTTGCAAGGCAAAATGAGGGCCGAAAAATATAGACTTTTAAGATGTACAATTAGTCCATTTCTCCAAAGACCTTGCATTTTAATACTGATCTGTGACTAATTCTAGATGTATAGTCATATGCCAAAGTGTTTAAGAATTTCTCAGTTTAAAAGGCAAAATAGTGTGATATGATGTATAATATAGATCTGTATGAAATTTTATTGGGAATTTTATTAGTTTAATTAATAAGCATAGAAAATGTTTGGTTAGAGGGTTTATAAAGATATAATTGTGTGGTTACATATGCTTAGGAATAATTTGTGTTATATTAATAGAAATAGAATATACTAAATAAGTGGATTTGGGGGAACAGAGTTTTAGATAGTAAGCTGTTTTAAGGCACTGTCAGCATGGAAAGCAGGAGGCCATGAGGATCTATGTTTTTATGACCACAGTAATGGCTAGAACAAAGGAAAGCAATCAGAGTCTCACTAAGTGAGGCAGAAATCTTAGATAAGAATGGAATCTGGAAGCATTACTCTTGGTGGTCTAGGTGCTGAGTCCCTCCCTCCTTATCTCAAAATACTAAGATGAGCAAAAATCTATGCAAAGAAAGTAAGCAGTCATCAAGACAGAGCAGAATATAATCTTATCAGTTGGCCCTTGGAGTAGGGCTTGGAGTGAAGGAAGGGTTGGAGTAAATGGTAAAGTGTGAGATCAAATGCAAAAGGCTTTTCATAGTAAATAAAAAAGATGTACCAAGCTTTCACCCAAGACGCACAGCTCTTACCATTTTGTCCACTAGAGTGGCCATGACATGGGTCAATAAAGCGAAATTCAGAAACTCATGTTACCTCCCTGGTACATTGGTGGCAGTGAAAGAAACCCCAGAATTGTAGGTAGGAGAGCTCGCATAGTAAAAAGAGTGACTTTGGAGTCAGGCAGTGTTTTCTTTACATCTAATCTCTGCCACTCACAGAACATGATATCTTGTGTAAGTTATTTAATATTTATGAGCCTGATTCTTATTTTTATAAAATGAGGTTGGAATGAGTTCTTTTTAAAGTGTACTTTTAATGGTTTTAGTTTTATAGTTTAATTAAGAACCAGAGATTACATATATCAAGTACCTGGTACATTGCAGGTGCTTCAATTTCTTTTTTACAAATAAACATTTATTGAGTTTAACTCCAGTCAAGCCCTCCTAGATTCTTCGAAAGAAAGATGAATGAGACCCTGGTTTTTTTGTTGTTTGTTTTCTTCTTCAAGGAACTTAATATATGCTTGAAAAGACAGGCAAACATAAAACGGTTTTACAAGAAGGATTGGAAGAAACAGCTAGATGCCTTCTAGCATCTATCTCTTCTTCTTTCTTACAAATAAGAACCCCGAATTTTGTTGGAAATATTGCCCTTCAGTTAAAATACTATTTACCAGATTCCACTTTACAGGTAGGTGTGTCCTTGCAATTCAGTTGTAGCCAATGGGAGATAAACAAAAGTTCTGTGTGCGATATGTGAGATATTTCCTAAAGGTAAAGGGATATTCTTCTGTTGTTTCCTTTTCTTTTTCTGCTGTCTAGAATGTGGTAGCTGGATTTTGAGCACATATCTTCGACCTGAGGTGGAAGTCATGCAGGGAGAGAATGGTGTAGCAGTAAAAGCAGATCTGTACCTAGGATCTGTACCTAGATCCTTGGTGACCAAGAGGCAAGCCTTCAGCTTTGGGTTTCTTACCGTAAAATTTCATTTACATGAGAGAAAAATAAACATATTTTTTGTTTAAGCCATTGTTCTTTAGAGCTTTCAGCAACTTGCAGCCTAACAAATGAATTGCAACAGGATACAGTGAGAGACACAAACAAGGGACTGGTGGCTTTCTGTAAGGGGACCAGAAAGGGCTTCTCTGAAGAGGTGATAGTAAGCAAATTGGGGTGGATGAGTAAGGGGCCACCTGACATGGTGCTTCCTGTGCCCAGATGTTAGGAGTTTGGTACTGTATCTATTTATAGATATTGTTGGCATTACCTAGACTGAAGGATGGTTGAGAGCTCTTATATAAATTGATTTACCATTTCCTAAATAAGAGAGGGCTGGAGATTCATTGAGAAGTTGAAACAACTGAACTGGTATTTTTAAATTTACTCTCATGTGCGTGCATGCGTGTGTGTGTGTGTGTGTGTGTGTGTGTGTGTGTGTGGTATGATGTTTTAGACATGCTAATATACTGTTTTTCTCCTCATATTTCCTTTTATCCTTTGGCCTTTCTCCTATGTCTGACCAACCAAACTAGTCTGTGTTCACTGGCTCAGAAGAAGAAAGTGGCTACACAGAACAGAAGAAAGGGAACTGTTGTCTTGTGAGTTTCAAAAGCACAGGCTCTGAGAAGATTCTCAAACTTTCCAATGAAGACTGAAAAAAATTTCTGTCACTAGAGACAGGAGACAGTCAGGCAAGGAGCACTGATGAATCCCTAAGAAAGAATTTCTGTGTGGCTGGCTCTCTGGGCCCTGATCCAGGCCAAGATAGGTGGGCCTAGTGGAAAGCCCAGATGAATTCGTGGGATCTGAAAACAGAGGGTCTCTGAGCCTTCTTCTACATGAAGTCCTAGGTAAGTGATGAGATTCCAGAAGAGGAATGGCTGTATTGTGTCTAGATAGAACAGACCTTAGATACTGAGAATTCCCCTGAATTCTAGCAAAATGCTAGAGCTGCAAATATGGTTCCTGTGTGTCCAGGAGTGGTTCAGAATGAAGGGAGAAAGAGCAAGCCACTAAATCCAAAGAAGTCTGGGGGAGTAGGGGGAATGACTCTGAGGCAGCCACAGGGTATATTTCTTTGGGTGTCAGGATGGAAAAGCGACTGTGAGGGTGTGGTGCTCACCTTATGCCCCTTGATACTGTGTCAAGGCCCCAGATCTTAGGTGTCACGGATGACCCAACCATAGAAAAATGGAACTGAATAGCACACCGCTAATCTGATGAAGAGCAGCTTGCATCAGTTATAATAGAAGCACAAAGAAAATGATTGTTTTTGCAGACCTGAATATGAGGATAGAGATGAGAATGTGCTGCCTGCTCAGTTATATTGAGGGCCTCTGGAGAGGCTGGCTCTGTTTTAGGCATCTGGTCCATTGCAGTGAACAAAACAAATGAAATTCCTGCCTTGGTATAGCTTACTAGTTAGAGAGACAGACAACATACAGATAACATATAAATGTTATTGTATTAGTAAGTCAGATAGTGATAATCTAGGCAGAAAAATAAAGCAGAGTCAGAAATAACTTCTCTCTGCTAGAAGGTGAATATTTTTACATCAATAATGGGTCTGAATAGAACCCCTTGCTCTTATTACCAGTCTTGTTATGTGTCATGCCGATCTTGTGTAACTGATGAAAACCCACAATCATTGATCACTCTTGAGGTGGGAGATACCAAAAATGATGATGAAGTAGGTATATTATTTATTATACATTCCAAAGATCAAGGTCAAAGTTGAAGCCAAGTACCAGATTTTAACTAACCCCAGGACTGAAGCTGAACTTAAATGCAAGCCTCATATATGCTTTCTTTTGCCCTTCACCCACCCCATTGTGTAAATATCTGTATTCAATTTTATAGATGAGAGCTCTGACCCTCAGAGAAGTTAGTAAATTGATTCAAGGTTATACCAGGATTCAGACGCAGGACTGAGTTCAAGCCCCTCACACTGACTATATTTAGGGTAAAACACTCCAGCAGCCTTCATGGGAGGCATTCCTGGACTCTCTCTAGCTTTGCAGCCAGTTTAGGGGTTTCAAACAGAAGGACAGGCCTGAGAAATTCTTTGCCACCCTAGAGGACCCTCTCTCTGCCAGGCAAGTCTCAGACATAGTACTGCCATTCAAGATGGAGGATGTAGTAGGGCCAGAATTGTTGTCAGTGAGACACAGAAGTCTTGATTACTCTGCAGCAAACCTCTGTGGATTACATTTATCTGTTGTCAATCCACAGACCATGGCAGAAACATATGTTGCAGTCTTAAATCAGAGGATTTGAAAGTTTAAAGGGACCTTGGGGATCATTCTAATCTATAAATTTCCTCAATAGGATCTCTGACTTAGAAACAGCTCCCCTCCTTTTCTCCCTCTCATCTCTTGTTTTCATAAAGAAATTCTAATCTGACTGACCAAAATGTCTGTGTTCTAAAAGGTTTTTCTGTCCTAGAGGTGAGCAAAGGATAATGACCAGATACTAGTCCTGGGTTTTCTGGAAGGGACATCTAAGGACAAAACTTAAGGGTCTTTGTTCAGATTCCAGTGTACCCACTGATAATGGTAGAAGAAAAAAAACTGGAGTTGATTTTATCATAGTGGTGGCCATGGACCTCAGTTTCATGGCTTTCCTCAATAAAGATATTAACAATTTGGCAAAGTTATTGGCCAATTGACTCACAGAATAAGCATTCATAAAAGAAGTCAACCTGAACAATGTGCTGTTTTATGGCTGGTACATGTGGGCTCACCTGTATGAATTTACTGTGCTTATTTAATAACCTCTTTAAGATGAAAAATGGTGTCTGCTCAGTGTTAATAACATCTTTTGATGTGATCTTGTGGATTGAATGGCAGCTGCTCCTTCCTTAGACAGAGACTGAAAACTTTATCTTTAACATCTTGCACTGGTGATGGCATCCTGTGCAAACGTTAGCTCTAGAGTGCATACTGATGGAACTGTGAATTGCCATATGCACCTTGACTTTGTGGGCTCACTGGGCAAGTATGTCTTCTTTCAGAGAGCATATGTCAGTTGCCATGAAGCTAGTGTAAAGGAAACTGCTAACTAACTCATATTTCAATTTAAAGATTAGTTCTTGTGATACTCTCCATCAGATGGCATATTTTGCTTTCTCATTGTTATACAGCTTACTATCTGAGTCTTAAAATCCTATCATCAGAAAAAATGATAGATTTGTGGAGATACTCTGGGTATGAAATTATTTAGACTTCTCTTAGAGATCCTAAAGTGATCAGGAAAATGTTATGGAAGTACTTTAGGAAATATTAGGAACACAAGATATTGCTCTTAACTGGGGCTTACATTTCCTGTCTAGAAACTCAGGGAGAGTCTGAAAATATCTTCTATCCCTAATATCACAAAAGTCTATAATATCTCCCCTGTTTATAGGAACGGATTCTTAGAAAAGTCTTCCTATTCAGGCACACAACATTTTATTTCTCATTATTTTCTATATAAGATGTTGTATATTGGGTAAGTCTTGGTCAGAAAATAACACTGGATTATGACTCAGGAAGCAGATTGTAACTTTGATCAATGAAAGCTGTATGATCTTGAGTAAATCACATAATTTCTCTTAATCTTAGTTCATTCATTTATAAAATAAAAGCACTGAATTACACTCTAGGATTATTTTTTGTCCTAAGACCTGTAGGTCTTATAGACCGTTGGGATTTTGTAATATGTAATAAATTATGAAAGCAAACAATAATATAATTATTATTTTGACTTCTTTCTAATAAGGTCAGATTCTTTTAAGTAGAAAAAGAGTTAACCCATGGGGTTCTTATGTTGGGTTGTGGGGAGGGAGTATTAGATAAATCAGTGCATTCACACCAGTATCCATGGACTCCTAGAGGCCATTAATATATTTTCAGAGTCTGCAATTTCCTAAGTCTGAGAAACAATGGTATATGTATACTAAGCCAAGCAGAATCTAGTATTGGAAGTGGGTGGGTGGGAAGTGGAGGTGAGTGGGAAGTTGGATAGGAGGTTGTGTCTGTCAGGGTCTTGGCAGCAAATAGGTCATTTAAATTGAGGTCATTTAAGTTGTACAGGGAGAAGGAAAACCATAAAGAGAAGTAGAGTACCATTAATACTCTTAGGTTAGAAAGAGTGGAAGAAGAAGGAATCCCCAGAATAGAAACAGAAAAGAAGCTGTGACCTTTAGCTGAGGGATATAGCCAATTCACACCCTCCTTCCCCTCTCCATTCTCCTATGAGGTTCTGCATTCACTGACATCCGCAAGGGCAAGGGAGGCCAGCTAGATCTGCCTCCAGAGAGCAGAGAACAAGATGGCAAAGTAGATTGATCCATAAAAGCAAAAGGAAGATATCCAGCACTGGGGGATAGAGAAAAAGAGAAGGTTAAATTGTTTTAAAAGGATTACTCAGATGTTCAGCTCTACCCATACTGAAGGCAAGCTTTGCTTAATGTGATTCTATTTCATTAAGTCTCAAAACTAATATGGGCTGAATTTCTTTTTTCCTTACACTTAATGCAATACTTGGCACACATGAGAGGCTCAACAAAGATATGTTGATTTGATTAGATGGATACTTCTTAATGCTTTAAATTTGGAGGTAAAGTCTAGAGGAATGGAATAGTTTCTCAAAATTCATACTTTTCCATACGAATTGAGACAAGAGGAGAAATAAAGGTATTCTAGATTTGGGGTTGTGAGGAAATAAAATATAAGACAAAAAAAAAATGATGCCAAGCTTTTAATTATTAACTATTATTAATGACGCCATTTTGTTTTACAATGCCATTTTAAGGTTTCTATTTTAATCTGGTCTTTAAAACAATCTTTTGAGGGTTTTTTGTGGTTTTTTTTTTTTTTTTTTTTACTTCCACTGTTAGAGAGAAAGAGAATGAGGCCCGAGGAGGTTGAGCAATTTGCCCGAGATCACGCTGCTAATAAATAGAGCTGATATCAGTGTTGTTGCCACCACATTGCTCATGACTTTAAAAAGACTGAATGCAAGATTCTCTGAAGAAGGATGTTAGAATACTAATTTATTCATACCCTACCTTTTCTTTTTTTAAGTGGAAAATATGACAATTTTATTTGCAAACTAATAGACTATTTTTTTTTGAGAATTAAATTTAAATGATATCATCAATCACCTAGCCAGATGATATATGGCTTCAGGAAACAAAATTAAAAGAGTTAAAGCAGTTAAGCATATATTTTATTTCTCTTTTGCATTTTTAACAGAACCAGAATACAGTGCACTCATCAACACCTGTTTGTTTTTTGCAAAATACTATATTTAACTTGTTCTTTTCTTTAATTGAGCAAGATTTCATGTCAAATTCAGATTCTGCAGATGGATTATTTGGAAATGATATTTCAAATTTCTTGTTCACCCATATAATTTCCTTTTGACCTTACAAAATTCCCCAAACCTGAAGAAACTGCTAGGTAGAGAAATGAGGAGAATCCGGCTGCTGTCAGGCAGTTTTCTTCCTCTTTATGTATTTTTATGATATCTACTTTGCAATTACTAAATGGTGGTCTCAGGGATACACATCTGTCATGCCTAATTAGGAACTATAAATGGGTCTTCAGCAAATTTTTCATTAAAAATGATATTTCCACATCACAGAAAAAGATTACTCACAAGCTATAATGGCAAATACCTTATAAAATATCATGGAGAAATAGGGGGAAAATGAATAATACACTATATTATCCCAATTTTAATTAGACTCATAGAATGTTAACATGAGAAGATAGCTAAGAGAGAAAGTGGCTGGGAGGTAGAGAAGTAAACATTCATTTAAATAAATATGCTTCATTTAATACCCACAACATCACTAGAAAGTTGGGATAATTATTGTCATTTTACATACAAAGAAATGAGTTCAGAGAAGCTTTGCAGTTTGCTCCATATCACACAGCTAGGAAATGGCAAAGGTAAGATTCAAACCTGGGTTTACCTGGTTGGTCAATTACCCATACCAGTGAGTCAGTGACATTAATAAGATCAGAACCCAGATTGTCTGACTTATAGATCAGTGCTCTTCCAAAGAAGAGCACTGATCTAAGTGCCTCTAAGCAAGGTTGAACATGGACAGTGAGAAAAAACTTGAAGATTTGAGTGTTTTTTATTCTCCTAGAAATTCTTCCATATCCTTATAACATGATACATATGAACACTTATTTATGTTTAATGTAACCTATTGAGCATGAAGTGAGGAGAAAGAGCTAAAGCAATATCCACATCTATTCTCTTTTTAAATTTTTATAATTAACTTACCTTTCTTATAATACTCTCAGTTTATCAAGGATTGCAGTGGCTTAGCAAATACTGTATAAAGCCACAGATCTGAATGGGTATCACTGGATTTGGGAGCAAGGAGGTTTGTTAGAGATAATATAATCTTTCCTCCTATATTACTAAATGGAAATTAAGTCACAGAGAGTATCAATAACTGGTCCAAAGTTATTCATTTATATCAAGTGCTAGAACTCAGGTCTTCTGATCTCCAGGAGAGTGTTTTATTCCCTCGCATCAGTTTGTTCCAGAAACAATGGCAAAAAAAATAAAATAAAATAAAATAACCTAAGGCATGGTTTGCTGAAACAACAAACATCAAACCTCAAGAAAAATAAAAAAGGACCCTCTAGATATCTAGGTAGAAAGAAAAATGACATTCGAGAAAGAAAAATCAGATTGGTCTCAAAGTTTGGAGATATTGGAGCAATATTTTAGTGATCTGAGAAGAGAGAATAAAGAGTACATCAAGAACCTGTTTCAAGCCAACTTGTTTATCAATAAACACAAGAGAAATATATTCGCAAACATTTGAGCTATAATTGGTGAAGAAATCATGCCAACTCTGAGAATAGAATGAAGAGCTCTGGCTTTAGAAAACCATGGCAAGAAAGAAGAGACTAATAAATTATGAGAATTATTGTTGCAGACCAAAATGTAGATGCTGTTATACTTGACAAAGTAAAAGTAATAATACAATTGACAAACCCCAAGATGTGAGGCTGTAGGGGTTTGGAAAGGTAAGAGGAGAGATATACTTGTACTGTCGTCAACTTTCATATTGGAGACTCAATGGATTCAATACAACATGATTAACCTAAGTCTGTTATGTGCATTTCTTACAGTTATAAATGTAACACCATGAGAACTAAAAGCAGATCAAAAATGAGAATTTATAAAAACAAAATAAAACCAAAATACAGACCATTTTGCAAAAGATTGAAAAGGCATGAAGATTTAGATAATTTTATGATATCATTTATATAAAATTCAGTGCATGTAAAATATTTATACACCTCTACCCTCCCACATGCATGTATTACCTGTTCATAATAATGACATATGGATTGAAATAGGAAGGGGAGGACTATAACTTTTTACCTTTAGCGTTTTTTATAGTGCATAAATATTAGTTTTATAATCTAGGAAACATTGCCAAATACTCTAAAAATTAAACAAATAAATGAAAGATGAACCAGTAATAGAGATAACCTTAAAATTATGGCAAAGATTTAGAACAAAAAAATGCTGGGATGTATGAATTACAACCTACCATCTACAATTGGCTATTAAAATGCTGTCACCTTAATGTCCCAAGCAAGAAGTCATACATTAGAATACCAAGTAAGGCTGCACTGCTGCTGCTGCTAACACAGCGTTTGGACACTGGAAGTCACTAGCACTTTCCTACACTCAGGTTGGGTCAACACAGTTCTATTAAATTGTGTGAGAATTCGAATTTCATAATCCAGTTGTTTTAGACCATCTACATAAGAAATTATTTTGATAAAAATTAGAACTTTCATTATCCCACAAATGGTACAAGCACCACTTTTAGTTCTTTCTCTCTTCAGGCAGGTGGAATATAAAAGCAAGTTAGGAAGAGAATCCGGCAAAAAGCAGGTAGTTAATTCCTCACATTTTAGGAAAGATGTTATTATACATGACATTTAATCTCACCAAGAACATTTTTCAAGCTCTCTTTCACTTTTCTTCTTGGTATATGACCTTGCAACTAACACTACATATATTTTAACGGAATTTTTGTTTTTATTATTTTGAATATTTGAATATTTGAAAACAAACCACATTTTCATCTTTACTGTTGAGTTGCATTTAAGCATCCATAAAAATTTTACTATTGAATAACAAGTAACTTATTTTTTTGTTAGAAAAGCTAATTCTTTATGACATGCTATTTTTCCCTAAGACAATTTACTAAGAATAGACATTCATTAACTATTCTTTACTGATATTGTTCTGTAATTGATGATTTAAAAAATTTTAAGTATGTGTTCTACCTGTCCAAAATGCAGGCAAAAATGGGTAGTTAGGTAAGTCTATGAGTTAGGGTGTGTGAGTGTATGTATGTTTGCAGTTGTAACAATTTTGGCCTAAAAAAGTTTAACAAGGATGCTCCTCTTCCCCTTACCATTTTATGCCCTCAAGCTACTGAAACTTGCATTAGAGCCAAGAAGGTAAGAATTTACATGATGGTACAGAGCTTAGAAATAGTTCTGTGGTGGGCCTGTCTAACCAGCCCCCTTGGGGTTCAATCAATTATTCGACAAGTATTTATTAAGAACCTAATATGTGCCAGGCAGTATTAAGCACTGGGGATAAAAGAGAGCAAAGTTATGATTTCAACGTCTTAGGTAATTTTTGCAGGTTGTTTTTTCCAGGGAACGGACTTTGAGTTAGAGATTTATTAGGCTGTATTCTTGGGTTCAACATGTGGGGAAGGGAAGGACAGGAAGAAGAATTGCATAGAGGGAGAGAGAGCTGCACTATAAGTAGATTATAATCATTTTGTTGTTGTTCAGTACCCAAATCCCTCTCTCCCAGAACTCCTTGTTTCTGAGATTCTTACTTTGCTCCTTTCAGACCCTAGGCTAACCAGCCAAGCCATTTGCCCATGTATCCTCTTATACTCTTAACTTAGGCCACTTCTCTTTTGACATAAATTGGGTGAAGCATAACTTGCCCAAAGCTCTACCCATTGGTAGGATTTCCACTCATTACTGTCTATCAAAGACATCTCTGAGTGAGGTTGTATTGCTGCCATCATTCATTCTCAGCTTTCGTTCTTATATTAAACTGACTGCCCCGTGAGTCAAGCTTGGGGTTTTTTTCATTCATTAGTGGGTCATGAGTGATCTTCCAGGGTGCCCTTGGCATTGACATGCAAGTGAAGGAGAAGTGCTGATGCAAAGACAGTGGTGCACCGGTGACATGTGGATCTGTCCTATCACCTCTTGAAGCTTGTTTGTGTACTCCAGAATTGCTTGTTCTCGGTCCTGGCTGTACCACTTCCATTTTAAGACAGATTGCTGCTAGGCCTATCCAATTTTATGACTTGGTGAGTCTGACAGAATTTAGGTCATGATGGACAGTTCTGGTCGCATGGTCATTTGATGCCCTGTGGTCTGTCTCTTCCCCAAAACCCCAGGGCGAGACTGCAAATATATATTGCTGTCTGTTCAAGTGAGTGCAACTATTTATGATCCTCTTTTTCTGATACGGATGGAAAAGAATTCATTTGCCAGATAAATAGCTGCATAGCATGTATGTGAGGTTGTGTTAATCTGCTTTAGCATAGATAACACATCTAACATAGCAGCTGCAATTGAAGCTTCTAGTTTTTGATTTTGCAATAGCATACTGTCATCCTCCAGAATCCATCTATTTCCTTACGGGGTTCAGACTTATGAATTAAATGCTTTTACGATGGGAATCATCATCCCTACTTCCCTTAGGTTTAATAATGGCATTAATTTCTATCATTCTTTCTGAGATGTGACATTTTTTTTTTACTTTCTATCTTAACTTAAAGTGCGAAGCAATTTCAGAAGCTTCCACTTGGCCTTCCCCACTATGATAGCAATTGGCTCACAGACCAAGCACTCCCTGTGTCAATTGTGCCAACTACTAGGTGTCCTCAGACTAATTACACATTTGGGGACTTGGGAAATGAACTCTGGGTGGGTCCATGGACACAATGGGTCCATTGTGACTTAAATCTGGTCCAGGCTACATTTATTGCTTGGATTTTCTATATCCTCATACTAATGGGAAAGTATGATGCCACCTCGAGTCTCCAGGTGTCAATGTTTGTTAACTCAGACCCTGTGTCCAAGAGTTCTCTTAATGTTTGGGTAATCTTTTTTCACTGTACAGCTACTCAGGTAAATGTCTCTAGGTCACTTTGGGGGAATTATTATTATGTATATTTGTGTGGTATTAGAAGGCCCTTCTTTTTGGGACCTGCTTTCTTTTTTAGTTAATGACTCTAGTTCTGAAACCTGGCTCAAGTCTGGAAACTGGGCAAGGAGTTATGACTTTATATTGGAGTGACCGCCTTCTCTGATTCCCATCTTGTGAGGTATTACTTCATCTATCCTTGACATATTTTTATTATATATGTTGTCTAGTACCTTTGTTTGCTGCCTGTTTGTTCTTCAACCATCCAGCCCCACCCAGGCATGTCAGATGTAATTATCCTTCTCCATAATCCTCTGCCTGCCCTTCTGACTCTCTCACTCACCATAATTGCATCCATCAACCTTCTGGCATCTGGCCTTCAGTGTTTCAGTATCTTATCATCCCCCTGCTATTTGTGAGTCTAATCTACAATGGACTCTCCAACTCTCAGCTCTGGCCTACAAAGGAGAAACACCACTGCACTTCTTAGTGATACTCATCCCCATATCACTAGTGTACTACTTATTTTGGTGATTGGTGTATCATTTGGGCTCTCTCATAGGACAAATCCTTCTAGTTAGCTTTTCAGCCTTTATTATGGCTCCCTTCTCAGAGTCTGTTATTTCCTCACCTATTTGTTCACTCCCTAGCCTCAGTGGAGCCTGAACTGACCTTCAGGGAAGTTTCAAGCTGGAATAAGTCTTCAGAGTTGCCTTGACTTGGGGTGAAGGGACTGGGGCTTTATATCACATGTAGATCAGTCATTGGATGTCTGCTTCTCCAGGAAGGGTCTGTGACCTAGGCAAGGTGGCTCTCTGCAGCCAAGGCCATCTCTCTAGAAGCTGACAGCTAAGAACTTTTTGTTGGCAACACTAGCTACTCGGGAGAGAAGTTCCTTTCTTCCTGAAGAGGAACCTGGGTGGTGGTGCATAAGTATACACTACACTCATCATAATGACAATTGTCATTTTCCAGTGCTCGGCCTGTGCCTCACACTGTGCTATGTGCATTATTGACGTTCTTTCATCAAATCTTCTAAAGAGTCCTGTGAGATAAGTACTATTATTTTTTTTTCCATTTTAAAAATGAAAAAGCTGAGGCATATAGAGGTAAAGAGCTGTAATTTAGACTTAATCACTCACACCCAGGAACCCACACACTGTCTTTCTTATAGTCTGAGCTAAAGACACCCAGACAAGCAGGCATCAAAGCGTAGCCCATCTGAGTAAGACTGGTGGCAGGTCCTTTACTGACATTCTGGCCCTCTTGCCTGGGCTTTCTTCATTCAGACTCAGGCATGTTTATTTGCCTACACTATGACTCTGTACAAATTAGAAAAAGTACTCCTCCCTGCTTTGCTGGATGTCGCAGTTTTTTGGGTACACATGCCTCGTCCAGCAAATAGCAGCACCTTTTGGAGAGGAATAAAACTTCCTTTTCTTCAGGGATCTCACATCTTCTCTAGGGCACAAAACTTGGCAAGCCAGACGCAGTTTGGATTTCAGCCCTGACTTGTGCCCTTGGATCAGTACCAGTGTGCATGTCACTTTGTCATACAAATGGTTTCAAGCGCTGCTCTCAAATATAGTTGGCTCTTAAACCCCCATTTCCTGCCCACATCTGTGCCCTGATATCCCCAATTGCCAACTGATACTTAAAAACTTTCAAAACAGAATTCTTCATTTTCCTTCTCTATCCCCACAAAAATGTTTTATTTCTTCTGTGTTTTCTAGCTCTGTCATTGGAACCACAATCTCTCAGTTGCCCAGGTTAGAAACATTACTTCAACTAACATTTATTATGTACCTAATATGTATCTGGCCCTGTTCTGATGAACAAGACAAACACTGAATTTCCCCTCATTGAGTTTATGACTTAGTAAACAGACAAAAGCTAGTAAACAAATAAGTAAAATAATCATCTATTGAGATTGCTATTAAAAAAAACAGTAGCAGGGTGATGATGTGATAGACAGATGCTGGGGAAAGGCTTTATTTTTAATAAGGTGGTCAGGGACTACTTCTCTGAAGAAATAACATTTTAACTGAGACTTAGAGAAAGAAGTGAAGCAAGTGCAGATGTTTCAAGTTTGATGAGTCATTTGCAATGCTATGCTCTCCTGCATCTCACACAACCCAGGTCTATTGCTTTTATTTTCTGAACAGCTCATAAACCAGCCTCCTTCCTTCTGGATCTCCTGAAAATTCTTACATTTAGGACATCATGCTTTCTTGCTCTAATTACTGCATATCCTAGCCAATGCCATGGCCAACTGTCATGGTCTCTCTCTATTCCGACCTCCATAAAAAGACAAAAATTAATCATATTACTGCCCTCTTTAAAATCTCACAGTGGCTTCTCTCCTCCTTCAGTATAAAACTCAATCTTTCTGGCATGGAATACTAGGTAGTTTTTTTTTTTTTTTTTGAACACGTGACCACCTCCCCTACTGCATATCAACAGGCTTGGTGCTATAATGATTGTGATTGACTTAGTTCCTCATAGTTTTTCCTTGTGAATTGTCATCTGTACCTTTAAAATGGCACTTCTCTTTGTCACTGCTGTTCTCCATAGAATGTGGATTGGTGGTTTTATTTATTTACTTTTCTTTTGCCCACCTCTCAGTTTAAAACACACTTGGTCAGGCTACTGAGTCTTCTTCAAATATATTTTTCCCAGCTCTTATGTTACATATTTCATTTCTTGTTGGAAGTTGCATCCAGCAGCTAAATCCTGTTCATCTAACACCCTGTATAGACTTATTTGACTTGATGTGCTTCTTTTTCTTACATAGAGAAAAAATTTTATTGGGGGAAAGAATTAAAATGTCATATAGACCTACTTCCATGTCTCCCTATTTCCTAGCTAGAACTTTAAACTCCCGAGACATATAATCCAAATTTTTTTTGGATTGATCATTGGCTTTTGGGATCTTCTCATTACATTCAATAATTATTCATTCATTCAAACATCATGTTGAATACTTTTGTGGTTCTGAGCATAGCCATGAAGTCAAACATATGTTGGTTCAATCCTATTCTACCACTTGCCAACTCTTGGGCAAGTCATCTAAACTCTCTGAGCACCAGTGTCTTTATCTGGAAAGTGGAAATAAAAAGTCATTCTTAATCAAAGTTGTGACAGAAACAAGGAACAAGCAGCAAGGAAAAAAATCACTTAGGCTCTTGATGAACAAGCCATACAACTAGGGAGAAATCCAAGAAATCACCTTGCAGTGGTAGAAGGTAGGATGAGGCTAGGATGCGGAGCTGCCCGGTCTTGAGCAGCTGAGGAGGAGGGAGGCTGCAGTAGCGGCAAATGCCTCTTAAAGGGGCTGCATCTGCGAGTGGATTTTCGGGGTGACGGACCTGCTCTCTCTGAGCACCAGTGCCGATTCAGCTGCTCCCAGGGGGCACCAGGAACTTACAGGGAGGCATTGTCCGAGTGAGGGCTAAGGCGAGATTCGCTCTGTACAGAAGTGCTGGCGGTATCCATTGTTCCTTGTTGCGCCCTTCCACCCTACCAGTGCACCTGACAGAGAGCCACCATAGCTGGGGTGTTATCAAACTGGATAACAGAGGCCACTGCACCCAAGGGATTCCCTGAAACCCCGCCAACCCCAACTCATGGCCCCACCCAAGCCACATCCAGGTGTTACTTCAGCAAGTCAGGTGCTCTTTGCTGAGACTCACACTGGTGGAGGCAGCTGGCCTTGGTTTCTGGTGTGGCCTTTTGAGGCAACTATAAGCACAGCATCTATGGATTGCTTGCTGAATCTTAACAGATGGCCCCGGAGGGGTAGAGGCTTGGGTGAAATTTGGCCTGCAGCTCAACCCCTCTCAGGACTGTGCCATTGGACACCCACTTCACAAATCCACACTAATAAGACCGGGAGACTTAGGAGCTTTGCTTAGTATATAGAAACAGACACAGAAAGGCAGCCAAAATGGGAAGACAAAGAAGCAGAGAACATATGAGAGAATAGAACAGAGAACCAGATATAATGGAGTCAAGTAATCTAACAGATGCAGAGTTCAAAGCACTCGTTATAAAGATGCTCAATGGACTTTTGGGAGGTGTAAATAAATTCAGTGAGAACTTGAACAAAGAGATAAAAAAACATAAAAATGGAAATGGAAATTATAAAAGGGAACCAGTCTGAAATGAAAAATACATTATCTGAGATGAGAAGTATATTAAATAGAATAAACAAAGGAATAAATAGAGCGAATAATGAAAAGGATCAAATGCCTTATCTAGAGGATAGGAAAGGTAAGAACACTCAACAGAATGGCAAGAGATAAGATGCCAAGACTATAAAAATAATTTAAGGAGGCTATGGGACACTATTAAGGGTCAATATATCCATCTGATGGGCACACTTGAAGGAAAACAAGATGTTGAACAGCTGTTTGAAGAAATAATAATTGAAAACTTCCCTAACCTGGTGAAGGAAATGAACATAAATGCCCAGGAAGATCAGAGAATCCCAAAAACCAGGGATCCAAAGAGGCCCACACCAAAACACATCATAATTAAAATGCCAGAGGTGACATACAAAGAAAGAATATTAAAAGCAGCAAGAGCAAAGCAGATAGTTACCCACAAGAGAACAGCTATAAGAGTCGCAGCTGATTTCTCAAAAGAAACTATGCGGGACAGAAGGGCTGGGCAAAAATTATTCGACAGGATGAAGACCCAGGATCTACAACCAAGAAGAATTTATCCAGCAAAGCTATTATTTAGAGTTGAAGGACAGATAAAGAGCTTCCCAGACAAAAATGAACTAAAAGGAGTTTATCACCACCAAGCCAGTATTACAGGAAATGTTGGAAAGACTTCTTTAAGAAGAAAGAACATGTATCAAAAACAAGAATAAAGAATGGTAACAACTACATTCCTATCAGTAAGTACTTTAAGTGGAAAAGAATTAAGTGCTCCAACCAAAAGATAGAGTGGCTGAACGGATAAGAAAACAAGACCCCTACATGTTGCCTATAAGAGACTCACTTCAGATTAAAAGACACAAACGACTAAAAGGAAGAGGATGGAAAAAGATATTGCTCTGATGGACGTAGAAGGTATTTAAGTCAGACAGAGAAAGATAAACACTATATGATTTCACTTATATGTGGAATCTAAGAAACAAAAAGAACAAACAAATCAAAAACAGATACACAAATATAGTGGACAATTTGGTGATGGACAGAGGGGAGGAGGCGTTGGGGTGCTGGGGGAATGGGGTGAAGGGTTAAAGAAGTACAAATTAGTAGCTGATAGATGGTCACAGGGATAGGAAGTACAGCACAGGGAATGCAGTTTGCATTAATACGTTGGCTAGGTGGAGGGTCAGAGGAGAGATGGAGCAAGTGGGGAGATCGTTTTATGAACTATGTAGATGTCTAACCAATGTATGATATACTTGAAACCAATTAAAATAAATAAGTTTTAAAAAATAATAAAAAATAAAAAGTCATTCTTATGTTACAGTGCTAATAATAAAAATAATATTTATCCATTTACTGAGTATTTACTTTGTGCCAACCTATGCTAAATGTGTTACATATCTTGTCACTAATTCTCAGTTATCCTGCAAGTAGATATTATTAACCTCTGTTTTGCAAATAAGGAGGCCGAGGCCCAGAGATTGAGGGATTTTTCTAAGATCATTTAGCAAAAAAGTGGTGGTCTAGGTCTAAGTCTAGGTCTGTGTTACTCAGAACCGTGAACTCTCAGGTGGCAACTGAGAGTTTGGCAACTGCAAGAGAAACTATCGCTTAATACATGTCTCCCTTCTTTGGTGTCAGTAGGGATGCTGCTTCCAAATTTTCACTTCATAAACAGTTTAATATACTTATTACAGTTCTAGTGGTCTTCTTTTCCCTTTATATTAATTTTGTTAAATATGTTGAACTTGCCAATAGTCCAGGTCATTTTTTGATAGCTTTGTCATTATATCTGACTATACAGTAGTACATACTTGCTGAAAAAAAATTTTTTTAAGTACGGGTATAGAAATAAAGAATACACTAATTCCCATCTTCTAGGTAATTATTAATGTTTGCTTTTTCTTTGTTTCTCCACATCTGTAATATTTTTTTATTGCCCAATTCCTGGATAATTTATTTTATCTTGTCTAAGAGCCCATCATCCCAGTAACGTAAAGCAACATATAAGGCATTCTGTAAGTCTTTTCATCTTAATTTGACTACCTGCTGATTGATTTGCTTTCTTAACTCCCCAAATCTGTCACCACCTAGAGAGAAAATCAAATAAAATTCTTACCTTGAAGGCAAATACTATAATTCCCTTGAGGTTATTAGAATCTTTGGAACTCCCCTCTCCTCCTAAAAATGCCTCTTTTATTGGAGCCTTTGTTATATAAAGAGCATTTTTATGGATAAAATGGGTTATGGATAAAAATTTTAAGTTGCTTTTCAGTCTTCTCAATCTTCATGATCTCTTTGCCCATCTTCTAAAATGTTAGTAGTAAGTTGCATGAACTGGAACCAGTTAAATTGCCAGATGAATTTCCTGCCAGTTGATTGCACGAAAAACAGCTACTCATAGACCCTAGTCTCATGAAGCTATATGCTTCCATAATATAAAAAGAATTCACATAAACCTAAAAAAAGAACCCTCCCTAATATAAAAATAGGCATGTAAACATATTTTATAAAAGAAGACATATAAACAACATATAAAACATTTTAATTGACTCTCATTAGCAATCAAAGAAATATAAATTAAGACTTTTATTACTTATTGGAATAGTAAAGATTTTTTAAATCGCTAATACTTAAATCTGATGAATATATAGTAAAAATAACTAATTCTGGCAGTGGAAAGCAATTTGAAAAATACGTACTGAAAATCTTACTCTTCAGATTTTTTGATGCAAAAAAGAATCCAGTCTAAGGAAGTAATGACATATACAGACAAAAATTTAGCAACCAGAATATTCATTACGGTATTATACAATAAAAGAAAAAAAATAGAAAACATCTTCAATTAGAACTAATGCTAAGTAAAATACCTATATCTTTATAATGAAATTCTACATTGGCTATTAAAATTATGTTTATGAAGAATTTTTAATGACATGGTAAGATGATAATACTATAATACCTTATAAAAAGAATACAAAATTATATATTTAGATTGTTAATAGCTGTGTGAAAATATGAACATAAAATACTGGAAGCAAAAATGATCAAAAATTAACATCGAGGATGAGAGTGGCTTACTTTTTTGTAGCAATTGATTTTCTTTATTTAACATTCTATGGGTAAAATCTTACAAAGAACTCTTATAATTTGTTATACTGAATTGTATGGAGAATATGTATTAAATAAAGCTCTTCTAAATCACAAAAAAATTTAACAGGTTTATTTCTGGGTGGTACCATTATGGGCTGACATTTTTATTGATATCTTTCTACTTACATTAGCCTTTCTTTCAAATCTCCAATAGCAAAATAATAAATATTATTTGTAAAAAACAAACAAACAAACAATATACCAGAACATTATTTGTACTATTTATCACTGCTTGTAAGTCATTTTGGTCTGTTGAATATCTTGGAAAAACTGTCCTGATTTTGTTTCCTTTCTGTCCTCATTTGAGATGAGGGACTGGAGTAGCTGGTCATCGGTAAGTCATGACATTTATAGTCCTCAGAGTTCCTGCTCCTCCTGCTCTTAAAATGCTCCCCAAATCCCAGTTTGCTTTTATTGTTGCCCTCAGGACTGGGGTCCTCTTGAGACCTTAAGAACTATGTGCTTTCCTTCCTCCGACTCTGCTAAGTAGAAGGAGCAGACCATGTTTGGAAGCTACCAACTCCCGGCTACAAATCAAAGTAATTGGCTGGAGCAGGTCAGACATACAGGGATGGCACATTCCTCAGAGATAAAGAAATGATGAGTTGGCTCCGTCTGTACTCATCTTCCTCCCCCTGTTTTCTTTGTCTCTAACATTACATTTCTGATGACTTATGGGTTTCTAAGATGGGGAGAGTTGAATAAAGTCTTAGTTTTATCTGGTTCATATCAGAACACTATATTTATTATAGAAATATTCAAGGAGTATTAATAATCAAGATGAATTGTGGTTTAGAATGATTGTTATCATGAGACACCTAACAAAATACTAAATTCCTGAGACTGCCAACCAAACCAAAACGCAAGGACACTGACAGTGTGGTGCTGTGCAAACAGGGTGTGCTAGATATTTCCCTTCATCATTTGGTATTTTATATTGATGGCGGGTAGCATTACTGCCCTTTGTTCATTCTCCCAGCCTAGATGATAATGATAAAAATACCCAACGCCAAGTAATATTTCTTATAAAGTGCTCTCACATACATTGTCTCATTTGAGAGAGGAAGTCAGCATGGTGAAACGGAAAGAATCCATGCTTTGTATTCAGGCAGTCCAGGATTTAAGTCCTATCTGTGCCACTTACTGTTTGTGGATCCTGTCTGCAAATTTGGAAATATTGCCTATTTTGCAGTTCTGATATGAACATTATCAATTATATATGCAACTACCTGGTTTGTTCATTCTTTTATTCAGTATTCAAAAGGCACTGTGCTGTTCAACCTCGGTAATCAAAGAAATATAAATTAAAACAATATGTGGTATATAGAGAACCAAATCAGTCACTGTTCCTCTTTACATAGAACTTATGGTCTACTGGGTTTAGATAAGCATTAATCAAATAATAACAAATAAATTAAAATTGCCACTGTGATAAATGCTATAAAGGTTAGTTTCAAGATCCTAGTCAAGTAGAAAGTTATGCTTAAGCTGAGATCTGAATGATGTGTAAGTGTTCCCCAGGGAAAGAGGGGAAAGAGGAACATTCTAGAATGGGAATTGGCATGTGCAATGACTGAGTAGTGTGGCAGATAAGCGGGACAGAGAACAAGGGACAAGGTGACAGGTGTGCTTAGAAAAGTGGCAAGGGCCAGACTGTACAGGGACTTCTGAATGAATTAATGAGTTTGTCTTAATCCACAATATTTTGTGTTGAAAATTGTAAAAACTAAGTTAGAAGAGACTCAGAGAATTTGCAGTTAGATCAGTTAAGAGACATATCTAATAGTTCAGAAGAGAAAACATGGTAGCATTGACCAGGATTGTGATGGTGGAAATATAGAAAAGCAGATGCAATCCAGAGCCATTTAGGGGGCAGCCTATTAAATTTCTGGTTTAAAAAACTCAAAGCCATAAAAACAAAGTCGAATGACAAATATCAGGAGTTCCTTATCTGGACATGTTGAGTCTGAGGTATCTGTGAGATATCTAAAAGAAGAGTTAAATAGTTAAATAGGTAGTTGACACACAGTAAGCTTTTAACAAAAAGGCATGTATCATTCATCATATTATATAAATATTTTATATTCACAACAGTAAAAAAAAAAACCTGCCTATACACTATCCCATAGGATAGTACTTCCTATACCAGTCAAGGTCCTTAGCTGTAGACAACTGAACTCACTTCAGCTACTGTAGCAAGACAATATTTATCAAAGAGAACTGGTTAACTAAACAATCTATAAAAGAGTCAGTGAATGAGCTTCGGATACTATACAGCTGTGAACAACACAGCCAGGGACAACACATCCAGGACGAATAGCAAGCCACACCCTTGTCCTGTTAGGCAACTATTAAACTTAAGGACCGAACCCAAGAACTCTGACGGTGGCAGGAAAACAGACATCTCTGTTAACTGCTTGCCGTAAAAGTTTTTATTTCTATGAGTTTTGATATGCTACCACACATTGCTCACTTCTGCATCCAAAATTTGGGAGACTTTGTATGATGGGTGTAAACTAGATAATATGCCAGCATCCTAAGTGCAAAGGAATCTAGGAATTGACTTTAGGAAAGCAAGTTAGAAGAGAACTGGATGACTTTTGATTGAGCCAACTTACAGCATCTTCCAAGCCTCTTTTTCAGCACAGTTCTTTTTTTGTCATTAAACTTACAAACAACAGCATGCTTTTGCCTCACATAGTACAGCCACCCCTCATACAAACAAACCATCTCACCTTCCCTTCAGGGAATTAAAAGGATGGACGGGAAGCAGAGGCAGCTTCTTGACTACCAAATATCCAGTTTTCTCTTCTTCTGTTCTAAGCTTGATTTTGTCTGGGCTGATAATAGACCCAGTAAAAAAAATTCTCAGGCTCTGTTGCATATAAGGTTGGCCATGTGACACATTTCTGAGTAGTGAAATGTGAGTAAAAGTTATTGGGTGGAATCCTGGGAAAGTCTTTTAAAAGGGGTAGGGACAGATGCTGACATGTTCCATTTTTGCCTTAGAATTTCCTATTTCTTTCTGCCTAAAATGCGACTGTACTGGCAGATGCCTTAGTGGTCATCTTGTGACCAGCCCATGAAGTAAAGGCCTTGATAATCACAGGAGCCTCAGCTCTGACATACAAAAGCCTCTACCTCAGCTCCGGGTTGCTCTTTCAAGCTTCTTCATACATGAGAGGAGAATTGGATCCTAGCTTTTTGTAAGACTTTGTTCTCTGGAGTTTTCTATTATAAACAACCAAACTCAAAGTTCTAACCAAAAGATCTTCTAATTGGCTTCTTGTATTCCTTCCTGCATCTTCAAATCCTAGACAAGGGATCTTTTAAATTGAAAATGATTACATAATTTTCTTATTGAAAGCCCTTTAATGATTTCCCATTACTTGTAGAAATAATTCTACAATCTTTAGTTTAACCTGTAAGTCACAGCAAGTTTTGGTTTCTGCCTACCTCTCCAACCACACCTCAAGAGACTTATCCTCCTTGTTCATCAGGCTCTGGACACACCAACTTTTCTGTCAAAAGGCATTCTCAAATATCTACCCTTGGCAGAAATGGTCTCCCTCTGTCCTCACCTCCTGTAAATTTCTTAGATCTTAACTTTAAATATTTTTTCTCCATAACAGCTCTACTCTGATGCTATAATTTAAAGTAAGCATCCCCTGTTAATTTCTCCTGCTGCTCCATGTTTTTTTCCTCACGTAGCTCTTACCTCAAATTGTGTTTATATACAAGCTTATTTCTTTACTGTGTTTCCCTCGTTAGACCATAAACTCCATAAGGGTAAGGTCTTTATCTGCGTGGTTGATACTTACACTCAGTACAGATCCTTGCACACAGTAAATGTTTGATAAATGTTGGCCGAAGACCAAACGAATTAATCTATCAGACTCTGCCAATAGCAGACATGTTTGAGCAATCAAATCTTATGTGTGCTCATAGATACAGAGTCAAATAGAGTTACAGGATTTATTACGATAAAGAACCTTAGTTATCAATAGCCAAACACAAAGCTGTAAAAACTCATGGAGTTTAAATAAATTTTCCAAGGATCATAGCAACCCTTGCCCAGAACCCTAAAAAGTTTTAGAGTTAGATAATTCACTTGTCAAGCAACTTTTATTCATTCAGTCATTTAACAAACATTAACTCAGCATTTACTACATGCCAGGCACTATGCTAGAAGGGAGATATTGGAGATGAAAGACCTATCTTGCCCTCAAAGAGTACTTACATAGAAAGATGTGAAGGTTAATGTTTCTGCAGAAGTAAGAGTAACTTCTTCTGGGACCACAAAGTCAGGGTACCTGACCCAGCCAAAGAGTGTTAGAGAAGGCTTCAAGGAAAGAAGTGTGTGTGAAGCCTTGAAGATAAATAGTAGTTCCACAGGCTAATGGGCATGGAGGTGAGCATTTCAGCTGGAAGGAACAGCACATGTAAAGACATGGGAATTGAAAGAGAAAGGCCACAGCAAAGTGGGGCATTTATGAGAGATGCAGTCAACCCCTGTCATTCTCTGGGTACTTGGCTCAGCCATCACCATGCTAGGGGATTCTCTAGAACTAGTTTGGCAGGCTTCTCCCTATTTTTGTTTGTATCAGGTTGTTTTATGATTGCTCACTTACTTCTCTGTCTCCCACATTAAACTGCACATAGAGGTATGTAATGAATATGTGCTAAAAGAACTTTTAAATTTGGGCAAGGCACGAACAAGTAAGTGATGTAATTGGAATTTTATTTTTGATATATTACCATGGTCTTGGGTATTGGGGTTAGGGCTGATTCAGAGAGGCTGAAAATGAAGGCAGGGCAAGTGCTAGAAGAGTCTTGGAATGGAGAAACAATTTGCAGATCTGCTTTGCACTTAAAGTAAAATCTCTTCTGGTAAATACTTTACAAATAATTATCATAAAAAAAAAAAACTTAAGATGGGCAAATATGACCCAGCTTTATCAAATACATCTTATATGATGTCAACCCAACTCATAAGGTCTTTAATATGATTTTATACTATGATAAATACTATTGCTCTCTCTTATGGTTCCCCTTAGAGTCCTACTCTATCTCCCCTCTTTCTCTCCTCTTTATCAGCAAACTTCTAGGAAAAAAAAAGTCATCTGCTTTCTAAACTCAGCCATTTCTCAAACAATGACAAAATGTGCTTTCCTACTTTCCTAAAATTCTCACATTGTCTGAATAGTTATCCATTATATTGATAGCTCTTGGGCTTCTAATATATATTGTTGTTGTTGTTGTTGTTGTTTTCCTGCCCGCAAGCCTCTTCCTCATTCAACAATTGGTCTGCTATACTGAGCTGCCTTTTAAATGTTAATATTCCCATCCATTCTCTTCCCAGACTACACAGAAAAATGTCATTGTCATTCACCTCCCAAGCTTCAAGTATAACCAGGGCATCTGACTTTCAAATCAATATTCCCTAGCCTCCATTTCTTTCAAATGAATGTATCATAGATACCTCAAACTCAATATATCCTAATGTGAATGCATCATTTCCCTTCTCACCATAAAGCCTTTTTCGTCTACCATATCCTTTATCTCAGTTAAGAAAGTCATCATAAACTCAAACTAGCCAAGGTACAAACCTCAGAGTAATTCCTGACTCCTCTTTTCTTGTCTCACACACTTTCCCAAATCCAGTTAATTACCAACTCTGATTCATTCTATCTATAAAATAAAACTTTTAGATTGTGGTGTAATTAACAGAATTGTCTGAAAGTGACACTGGAAGCTCGCTCTCATCGTTTGAACAAAAAAGCTAGCTGAAACTAGGGATTCTTCTTCTCTCAGAGGGAGAAGCTGCCTGCACTCGAGCTCCATTTCCCATGTGTCAAGGTTTCCTTCCTCCTGTGAAGTTAACTGCTTTATCTCATGAGCTCAAGCTTTCTAGGTTCTGAAGAGCTAGCATTACCAGTCAATTCCCAAATTGCTGGCACTTCAAGTGCAGACAGTCTTGTAGTAGGCACCTATGTATTCTTCCAGTGGCAAGGCTTGTTTTCTCAAGCTTGTCTTATAAAGAGAATGATCCATGGCTGAGTTGGGGCATCTTTCCACTGGTAAGCTTCGGCTCCAACATGCCCCTCTGTGGAATATTGTTAAAATCCAGAGACCCTCACTTTTTCTTGACTTCATGATCCAGCTTGTAAGTTATCTTCTTTCCCGATAAAGCCTATCCCATAACCCTTGTCATATGGCCTTGTATAATATATCTGAAACCATTGTTCATAACAAGAGGTAAGCCATAAGGGACCCGCCTGGCATGTCAGGAGTCCTCTGTACCTTAAAGTAATATCTTCTGTTAAAATCTTTATTGTCTCTCAACTATATTACTACTTTCTAACTGAACTCCTGCCTGAGGTCTTGCCCCTTTTCATTCTAATCTTCACACACTCTTTGTGGATACATTTAAAATGAAAATCTAATTTACCTACTCCCTTTTAAAAATCTTTCAGTAGCAACATAGGGCCTGTAATGGTGTTTTTTTTAAAGGGAAAATTTTCTTTCAGACTCCTAGTGCTGACTTAGATTATTTATTATAATATTAACAAAATCTATGAACACATAAGACTAGGTATAACAACTCCTTTTCCTCAGAGACAATATACAAATCTAAATCCAAAAATAAATATGCAATTAAATATAAATAAAACTATAAAATAATAAAATTCTAATTAGCAATATTAATTTAATGTGAAAGATTAATAGTAGAAAGATAAAGCTAAATATTTCCTATTTCTGTGTTTTAACTTTAATCTGTTTCTGTGTCTTAAATTTAAAAATACTAAAGAGAGCAATACTGTTTACATACAGATGTTGTCCATAAGGGTGTTAAGTAGCATCACAGTTTTGTTTACTATTTTAGGATATGCAGACCACTTTATTCTATTTGTAGAATAATCATCAACTGCCAATTGTAAAGAGCTGTCTCTTGATCTCTAGAGTTAGCTTGGTAACTTGAAGATAAGTTTATCATTATGGTATATTTCAATCTGCGTTAAATCATTACCTAATCTATTTATTACTGGACTTGCATATGGAAAAATAGTATTTGAAGTTAATTTTTATTTCTTGTAGCTTTTGGAAAAATATTCATGGCTGTAACACAGAGCCAGTGAAAAGATGTCAGTAAAAGCTGGAAGTGACTCATTCAGGCTATTTTGAAATTACCATAAATTGAATTTTCTATCATTGTTTCTGTTTTGTCTGAAATTTGGAAGAAAATATATTTAACCTATAGCAAAAAGATCCTTTGTGCAATGCCCCATGATGTTATTTGGACTTTATTTGGCATAAACAAAGCATTTACTTAATTAATCTGTCTTTGATCATTTGTTATAAACCAGAAACCCCTAAAGAGGAAATCACTGCTGTGCAATTCTGTTTTCATGGTTTCACACCAGAGTCTCGATTTATTGTCTAACTTAAGGAACAAAAGTCATATTCTAGGAAAACATGCTTTATTTCATTTATCAATGAGAAAGAAACATTTTTGCTTAATAACTGGTAAAATAATTGAATATGAGTATAATAAATCCAGTTTTGGACAACTGTCATTTTGCCGGTAGGACATATTGATGTAACCCATATAATCAAGTACATTTACTAACACATTAAAAGTTGAAAACTGTCACTTTAGGTCAAGGTTGAAAACTGATGGTGTTGTACTTTTAGACTGCACGGAGCTATTTCTTTTAAAATCAGACGAATATTTTGTAAAGTGAGTCATGTAATCCCTGATATACCATGGCCCTATCACTCTTGATCATTTTATAGTGAACGTGATCATTTATTTGCAAAATGGAATCTATCGAGCATTCAACTCCCACATTGGCTCTAAGGTGACAATGCAACCATGGACAACAGATATGGTGGTAATCCAAGTGATTTGGAATATATCTGTATTCATTTTAGGGCTTTTGTTTATGTGCTTCTTTGTTTTGTTTTATGTAGATTCTCATTAAAATGGTAGTGGAGGTGAGATTTTCTGGGAGAAATTTTGCATCCCAAGAATGTGCCCTCACTTTTACCCCCAAGGATCGATGTACTCCAGTTTGAGGAATACTGGCTTACAAGATAAAACCAAATTCCTTAAAGAAGCATTCATTCCATTTTAGTGCCATCTTAATTGTTCAGCAGACCTTCTCTCCATTCCTATCATATACTCTATCTTCCAGCCACATGAATTACTTCTCTTTTCTAAGCATTCTATGAATGTTAATGTCTTGATGGTGCATACATTTTCTTCCTTCTGCTTAGAAACTCCCGTTCTTCCCTCAAGACTCTTTGTGACCCCACTGAAGTGTCAGCTCCTTGGACAAGACTTTTCAAGCTCCCAAAGGTCAAGTTAGATGTTTCTTGCACTGCGCTCCCCATAGCACTGTTAAAAAAGCAACACTTAATTGTAGCACTGATCCCTTGGCATCGTAATGAGCTCTTTTTGAGATATTCACTAAGTCCTTTACTCTATTTCTTTCTATAAGAGGTGGGGAGCAGAATCATTACCACTCTTCTGAGGTTAAGTGATATTACAAAGTTTTTTCAGGACAAACGGATGATAAAAGTAAATGACAAAAAAGAAGGGTAAATGTCAAACAATAAAGAAGGCTGGGATAAAGAGATCCAAGACTCTCCAAACACAAGGAAAGAACATAGAATTTGGAGTTACAAACCTTGAGTTTCATTGCCAATTCTGGTAAAGTATCTGCCATTGTCTTTTCAAATACATCTCCCACCCCATTCTATCTCTTTCTAGGAATCCTATTTAAACGTGTTAGATAGTTTCATAGGATCTTCTGTGTATTTTACCTTTTCTTTTCTATACTCTGTATTTTGCTTCTTTGTGCTCAATATCTTCTGACCTGATTTTCAGTTCACCAATTTTATCTTCGATTGGGTTTACCATAGGTTAAATATAACTCTGTTTTTAATTTACTATTGTAATTTAAATTTTAGAGGTTGTGTCTTCGAATTTGTCTTGTAACTTTTTATAGTTTCTTATTATTTATAGGTATTTTACAGCATGCTTTTTATTTCTTTAAACATGGTAAGAAAAATGTGTTGCCTTATTTTCTATGCCTGATAATTCATGCATACCTAGTCTTTGTGAGTAGAGAATATACCCTTGTTGATTCATATCTCCTTGCTGTCTGGTTGTATTTCTGTATTTGACATTATATTGTTTAAAATTGGAGGCCTATGATAATGATAGTTCTCTTTAAAAAGGACTTTTGTTAGCCTCTGCCAGGGGCTTGAGTTGATAGTCATCTATGACAATATTAATCAAAAATTAAATTTTGAGGTTCCCTGGACCCTCTGTTTGTTGTTAACATAGGCTGGGAGTCCAGTAACAGTTGGTGTATTTCTGGTTCACTCTTGAGGTTGTACCCTTTTGGGGTCCCAATTTAATGTAGGGTCCCCCTGTTTGCTGTTAACATAGGCTGGGAGTCCAGTGACAGTTGATGTATTTCTGGTTCACTCTTGAGGCTGTATCCCTTTGGGATCCCACCTTAATGTGGAGGGGTTGCCATACTTGTCAGATTTGACAGGTCTTGGGATTTTATTTTTCCCACTCTTTTTCAAGGTCACCAGAACCACAACTTGATTTTGCAGTCCCCCCCCCCCCCCCCAGCCAGGCCATTCCTGCGAGGGCAGGATGGAGCTGGACCCCGACCTGGCCGCCGCCACCCCCCCCCCCCCCCCCCCGCCGCCCACTTTTCCCTCAAATAGGCAAGTGTACTCAGGGCAAAAGCAGCTTTGAGTTCTGAGCTTAATTCACTGGATCCTCAGCAGCTCGTAGACTGTGATTCAGTTATTCCTGGATTCTTGTTAGTTTTTAGGTACTTTCAAGATGTTTTTTTTAAACATTTTTTCTTCCTTTCTGTTGTCTTCAGTCTGAGGATTGATTAAAATTACCTAGATAGCCTCATTAGAAGTTTCTAATTAGTGGCCTCACTACAAAACTCTGAGTCATAAGTTTGATTACTCCAAGCACCTAGAACAGTTCAGGGCATAATGATTGGAACTCAACAAATGTTTGCTGTTGAAAGGATCTATAGAATAAGGATCATAACATCTAACCTAAAGAGCTATCTGAAGAAAAAAAAGAAATAACGTATGTGAAAATGCAAATTCAAGGTGATGTTGGTTGGGTCCAAAAAGATATAGCAACCTGTCCAAGATCCTAAAACCAATGTGGGGAGAGGTGGAAATGGACACTGGAATTTCTGATTCCCACTCCGGAGTTTTATGAAAAGTGATGCGCCAATGAACAACTGTGTTGTGGTCTTAGAAAGGCAAATCTTCCTGGGACTGATGGAGCTCAATGCTAATGGCCTCCTGTCAGGACAAACCTGTTTCAGTGCAACATGACTATTTTCTAAGATCTCTCTGGTTACACATAAATTGACTATCTCAACTCACAGTCTGGTGATACTGCATTGCATGCACAATCCAGTGAAGCAACAAACCAAATAAATGGAACATGGATAGCTCTGTTATAAAGGAACAACACGGATGAGAGCCTGGGAGAAAGGCAGTTTTCTTTGGCCACCTGTCTCTGCCTTTAAATTGAACCTAGATCTGTGTTGAATATGGCTGGGACTGCACAGTGGAAGGTAATAACAGGTTGTGGTAGTTTGAATCTTTAATCTATTCATTTTGAGCTTCACTCATTAAGCATGGCTTAGCTAACATCCACTCAGCTTGGCTCAACTCAAAACACTTTTACTGAGGGCATGCCATATGCACTGTGCTGGGGAGCCAGGAGTTTAAAATATTAGTAGACACATACAACCTTCCTTCAAAGAGACTATAATAATCAAGAGGGTGTAGACAGACACAGGAACACAATTGTTATATCCCAAATCACTTCACTATTGGTGTCCGCAAAGAATTACTTGTTTGGGATCGGAGTGTGAGAGTATTTCTGCAGGCAGTTTTCTCCAACAGTTTTGGTCATAGACTGTATATCAGATCTTGTCCAATGAAAGTTAACATCAGAGTAGATGCTGATCTCTGTATGAGGCTTAAATTAGACTCAAATGGTAGTGACTACAGATTCACTTAATATTTCTAAGAGCACATGTGTTTCCTTCAGTTCTAAGTCCATTCCATTTCCCTGGGTCTGAATTTCTCCAACTGCCAGAAGGAAGGTTTTCTTAGTTGAAAATTCAGCCCTAACGAGAAGCTGGAGACCATGCAAATCTTCTGAGAAATCTGTTTCTCACCAAATTATTCATTTGCTTGTACAAATTCAAAAGCTGGGATACGTTTCAAGGGAAAAAAAAGAAGAAGAAGAAATCTGATCAGATAAGCTTCCAAGCTTTCTAGCTTTTGGACACTAATTCACTCTGAACTGATCTAGCTTTCACCATCTAATATTCCTACACATCTCTAAAAGGTATAAAGAATATACAGTTTTTTGATTTACTGGTCAGGTAATGAATGATGGGGAACGTGTGTGTGTGTGTGTGTGTGTGTGTGTGTGTGTGTGTGTGTGTGAGTGGTCAGAGTTATGGGAAAGACAGTGGGAATAAAACCTACCTTGAATAAAAATAATGCATGTCCAAAGTGGATCTGGCATTTGACACTGAGCAGGATAAATTTTCTGCACAGTATTTTATATAAATGGGAAAAGGGAAGGAGGGGAATGGTGCTGTGTCAGCATATGGATTGCAAATGCAATAAAAGTATCTGAAACTAAGAAAGGGAAATGGGAAACAGTTTAAAATAATCTGAGTAGAAAAAGAGAAAGTAGGCATAGTTGTTTAAATGGACAAATATAAATGTGAATCAGAAAAGAAAGGGAGCAAGCGGAAAGGGTGGGAATAGAAAAGAAGGAGACAGAGATAAAGGGTAAAGAAGGGAAGAAAGTACAGGAGCTAATTCTAGAAGGTCTTGGTCCATTTTTTTAAATGCTGTGAAAATATAAAGATCAGGTTCTTTGTAAACCCTTCCCCCTACCTCTATTCTTAAAGCTTTTCCTTTTGTGTCCACACTCTCATTTACTCCATCATCCAGTCTTTTCTAGAATATTCAGTTTTCCTGTCGAGAAGGAAAGTTTTAACTTACTCCACTTGAAGGCTTAAAATGAATTTCTGTTTTATAAAGAACACGGTGAAATAAATTGCTGATAGTAGAAATGTAGGAACCGTAGTATAGACATCTTTTAGAAGTAGGGTCTTCTGAGAAAACTTCAGACACATCTCCCAGATAATCAAAACTGATCCCACATCAAGGGCCAGGTCTAAGAATGACAGAAGAAAAAAAAAAGGTTTAGAGAGGTAGAGAGAAATACTAAGAGAGAGATTATAGGAAGTAGGTACAGGTAATAGAATATTCACTCATGGAAGTATATTTTCAGAAAGTCAAAATGGTAGTCTTCAGATGCATTTGTAATGATCAGAGCAGGCAAGAAAGAAAACAATTATCGATTACCCATTAGGTACCAAATATAGTGCCAACCCTTTTTAATAGATTATTTTAATTCTAACCATATGAGGTAACTTCCACTGTACCCATGTTACAGGTGAGAATATCAAGGCCTAGAAAGATTTAGAAATTCACTTAAGGTAAAATGGACATCTAATTGCTACTGATATTGATTTAAAAAAAAAATAGTTATCAGTTATTGAGAGTTTACTAGGTGCCAGGCACTGAGTTAAGTACTTTGCAAATATTACCCAATTTAATCTTCATAATGACCTTTTCGAGTAGGTATTAATTCCCCCAAATTAAAGAAAGGATCACACAACCAGTAAGTGGCAAAGAATGGACCCAACCCTGGTCTGTCTGACCCCACATGTGGTTTTTGTCACAGACTCCCACACTATAGTCCTCACTGCATGCTTCCACTGTGGATATGCTTTCCTTGCAGTCACTAATCCCTAGACTTCAACTGTTTATAGTGTACTCTTTGACTTCCTTTAACCCTCTACTCAATGTTCCTACAACTTGACCTCGATTCCCCGTGGCCCCCACCTCCCCAAGAAAGAATAAGACATGCTTTGCTATAGGCATTGTTCTGTATTTCTTAAATCTTTAAAACAACTCTGCAAAGTAGATATTATCTCTATTTTATAGATGAGGAAACTGAGGCTCAGCTAACTTGGTCAAGGTCACAGAGCTAAATAAAGTGGCAGAGTTGGAATTTTCAACTAAATCTGTCTACCTCTGAGGCCTGTGTCATTCTGCTTTCCTGCAGGGCCCTTCTCGGGAGTAATCCTGTGCTCACAGTGGGACAGGGGATTAGAATTCTGAACGAAGTACTTTCTAATCATTTTGCCACTTTACTTAGTACCAAACTCCAATTTTTCCAGTGTGAAAGGAAGCCTTTGCAAAATAGAAAAAGTGCTTTTATCCCAAAGAGAGCCCTAAGAATAAAAAAAAGAAAAAGAAAAAGGAATCCGAAAGAAAGCAGTAGGGGAGATAGCTAATACCACTAGTTTCATTCTTGTAAGGGAAAAAGAGATATTTTAGAAAAGATCTATTGTGTGAACTTGAAAACAAGAACGAAGGTCAGAAGTGTTGTGGTGGCAGGTCCTTGGAGGAAGTAGCCACTAGAATAATAGCCTTGATTGCAAGCCAGTGTTAATTAGGCTTGTGGGCTCAAAATGAGCAAAGAAGATTGAGCTCTAACTATCAGTTCTCACATGAAGGTGTTTTGTAATACAAAAAAATGATTTAATTTTCCTTTCACGTCATCCTTTTGAATCCTCACATTAATAAAATTATTTTCAGTGGAAATACCAGCAACAAAAAATATAAAATACTAATAGCAAGAATTTTTTAATATGTCCACAGAAGTAGCTAGGAAATTGATATCCAATTTCCAGGCAAGTTTTACAGTTCTGCTCTTTACCACGGATCAGACATGGTTTTCCTTATGGAAAATTTACAAGTTTCTGGATGCATCATGCTGAAGACAGCAAGGGAGATAGTGATACCTATCTCACAGGGTTATTGGAAAAATGACATGATTTATATCTGTTATAATAGTGCCTGGTACCTATGGAAACGAGATGAACTTTTGCTGTTATAATTAGTCTTCACAGATGTATCCACAGTACATAACTAGTATAGTGCTTACATAGAATAGTTTTTTTTTTTTTTAAGAATAAATGATAAATAAGTGAAATAAAAATTTTATCTCTTTTTCCTCTTGTTGGAAAGAAACGGTATTTTGCTTAAGTGATTAAAAAGTTCGAATTTGCCAAACTACCTTCATTTTGTTCCAAATGCTAGAACAAAGTCAAAATTAGGAAAAATGCCCAAAGTGGTGGGTGCATTGATATTTTTTGTTCATGTATCCGCACTCCTAATGACTCTAATAGTATACATAACTTCTGTTTCATGAATGCTTACAAAGAAGTCATATCTGTGAAAAGGCAATCTACCCTTGAAAATATTCTAGTTCTTGCTGAACATATTTTAGCTTTAACTCCAAATGGAATCAACCATTGATCCACTGGGAATTCTGTAGAACAAAGAGCTTCTCTGTTTAGAACTTCCTTTGAAGCTAATTTATTATTCTTATTGTGAATTTTCATGTCTTTATTGTTTTTCTCTTTCCCTCTTTTCTCAAAATGATATTCCAAAGCACCTGTTATAGAGGATATATCTGACCAAGGAACAAATAATTCTTCTCTGACGGTAATACAGATGACTGAGTTGAGACCAGGTGTTTACTCAGGAAAGTGGCATCTTCCCTGAGTATGATTTGTATAATTTGAGATGAGGCTGACATTTTATTTCTCTGCTCTTTCAAGATGAGCTCTAACAGCCCCAAATGATCTTAATGAACTTTATATTAGATGGGCATTTAAAAAAAAAAATTCTCTTATCCTACATTGAGTCACCTTGAAGAGATGAAACCACATTAACCATAGATGCTGCCTGATGTTTATAAGCTCCCTGGATTAAAAACAGTGTAAATATTCTTGGTTACCTGTGGCACCAATGTCACCTTCATTGTGTTTCTTCTGAGACTGTGACTTCTTACTTTTTGGAAGAGTGTTGTCAAATAGCTTATGACAGGAAAAATCATTGAAGGGTAAAACTTAAAAATAAATAATAATATAATAATAAAGCAAAATCAGGAATAGTGTACAATATAAGGGCCTAGGGACAACCTCAAGTCCTTATTGTAAGAGAAAAGGTTTCACTTCAATATTTCAATTATTGTTAATATAGTATTTGGCTTTCTTTATTATTTATCTTAAGTGGTTGATGTTAAACTTTAAATGTGCGCTTTATTAATTTTTTAAAATAGACTTTTTTACTTTGAAATAATTGTATACTCACATGCAGTTATAAGAAATAATACAGAGAGATCTTGTGTACGCTTTACCTAGTTTCTCTCAAGGAGCATCTTTTAAAACTAGGTACAGCCAAGACGGAGCCACCACATCCCACAGGACGGAGCCACCACATCCCACAGCCACACCACTCCTTTCGCTCCCCTTTTATCTCTAGCCTCTGGCAATCACTAATCTGCTCTCCATTTCTATAGTTTTGTTACTTCAAAAACATTGTAAACTAGAATCATACAGTATATCCTTTATTTTTATCTTTAGGAGAACGAATGCTGTGGCTAATGATGGACATGAAAGTTAAAAATTAAGATACTTGCCTGGTGCTGCTATTAATTAGTGCCATCACCTCAGCAAAGTCATCTAATTCCATCTGTAAAATGATGATCTCAAAAGTTTCCTCTAATTCAAAACTGTTATGATTCCATCACTCAAATGCTATCACATCTGAACTGAAACAATAGGAAAGCAGAGCTGAGGCTTTGGGAATGAGAAGGATCACTCTCCAGGCTTCTCTCTGAGGTTGTTTCCAGCAATGTTCTCTTCTTTTCTAGTAGAGGGTCATTATTTGATACCCTACTGTCATGTAAAATCTCTTTTTTGCAGTTACAGGAAGCAGTAGAATATTGAGGGATTTTTCTTCCTGTCCTTTCATTAAATGGAGTTATAGAGGCTTCTCAGAAATGCATCTAAATAGGAAAAGCATAAAACTCTTATTTGAAACTCGATCTCCTCTTATTCTCCCTGAATCTTACAGAAAGGACACTGGGGTGAGCCACCATATAGAGGCACCTCCTTGTAATGAGGAGTCCACAGGCTAGCAGACTTCAGGGTTAAAGCTTATGGGACTATAGCCTGTTTGTCTGCTATTGCTCCAAATGCAAGTGTGATGGTATCAGGGCTGGCTTCATAGTGTCCGACCAGTACAGTTAAATAGGCACCCACACCCATAAGTGGTTTGTCTGTTGTCACTGTCCTGAGATTTTTAATAATTTTTCTTTTAACTTACATTTTTAAAGTAAGGTCCAATGGGAAAATGGAGTAGGTGTGTGAGAAGAGGCGGTATGGGCAATATGCATATTCACTGCTGGTCTTTGCCACCCTAATTGCATATAGCTTCCCCAATGCCCCCTGAGCACAGAATTCTGATGGATACACAATGCATGGGAGCTCAGTGAGACCCAAAGTCAGAAAAAGGTAACTGTGGTATATCTACAACTGAGTAAACAGGGGTGCTGACAGACCCCAGAGGCTATGCTTTTCATTCTAACTGGAACCTGCTTTGAATGAAGAAAGGCAATGATATCAAAGAAACATGAGTGACCAAGGAATCTTATCTTATCCTTTCTCAATTGTGCTACTTCCCTGAAACTTATGATGAAAATGATGACAAAAAGGGGAAGATTCCTGTAATTCCTATTCCTTTGGATCTTTAATTACTCCTTGGTAAATCGAAGTTGGAATGTGCATGTACTAAGAAGTGATGTGTAAACAGTTGATTAGTTTTGTGTAGTGTTTCCACTGTTTTAGAATGAAATGCATATGTATATATGAATATGGAATGCAATATGTGTAATTTTGATGAGTCTGCATATTAGTTAAATGCTCTGATATTTGAATTTATTTATTTATTTTTAAAATTAAGTTTATTGGGGTAACGTTGGTTAATACGATTATATAATTTTCAGTTGTACATTATAATTTGACATCTATATATTCTATTGTGTGTTTACCACCCAAAGTCCAGTTTCCTTCAGCTACCATATATTCGGTCCCCTTTACCAATTTCGCCCTCCCCCTGTCCCTTATATTTGACCCCCTTTACACTGTCCACCTTCCCCCTCCTCTCCCACCCCTACCCTCTGGTAACCACTAGTCTATAGTCCATGTCCATGAGTCTCTGTTTGTTTGTCCTGTTCATTTGTTGCTTTTTAGATTTATATTCCACATATAAGTGATATCATGTGATTTTCAACTTTTTCTATCTGGCTTATTTTGCTTAGCATGATTATCTTGAGGTCCATCCACGTTGTCGCAAATGGCAGTATTTCATCTCTTCTTATGGCTGAGTAATAGTCCATTGTATATATGTACCACAGCTTGTTTAGCCAATCATCTGTCGTAGGACACTTTGGTTGCTTCCATGTCCTGGCCACCGTGAATAATGCTGCTATGAACATCGGTGTACAAATATCTTTTTGGATATGAGTTTTCAAGTCTTTGGGGTAAATACCCAGTAGAGAGATTGCTGGATCATATGGTAGATCAATTCTTAGTTTTTTGAGGAACCTCCATACTGTTTTCCATAGTGGCTGTACCAATTTACAGTCCCACCAGCAGTGTATGATACTTGAATTTAAAATAGACATTAGACAATATAAAATAAAGAGTAAAATTTATCATAATAATTTTAAATTTTAATTTTTTTAGTTAATATTAAGTATAAAAGAAACTTTATGATGAGTTGAGAGACGGATTACAGAAGAAAGAAAAAGCTTTATATTTTAGTACCTTTAATGACACTTTCCCCTTGTTTTTATAAAGAGCCCGTATTTTCATTTTGCCTTGGGCTCACAAATGACATAGTCAGCTTTGGTTGAGATGACAGTTTTGAGATGCTGAACACATGCAAGTAGGGAAAACCCAACTTAAACACACTGGTTAAATTTTTTTGGTATAAAGAAACCAAAGCCAATTTGGCTAATTTTTGTTTTGTTTTCCTTTGTTTTGTTTGGGAAGAGTACAAGGTACTCATGGAACTAAAGGAACCGCTGAGAAAAGAGGTTTGGAAAAGTCGGAAATCAGGAAAGTTCTAAGGATCCAGGTGCACGAACCAAAAGTCAGTCTCATGGATATTGCAGCTGGTGTGAATGTGTTCCAACTGAGAGTCTTCACCTGTGCAGCTCCATTCAGCCATTTCAATCTAGAAGGGGAATTAGATTGGTCCACCTTGGCTTGCCATGTGGCTAGGGGAGAGTAGATCTCACTGACTGACACAATGGGGAAGGAGTCATTCCCTAGAGAGAAACTGAGGTGCTGTACCACAAGAAAAGAGAATGCATGGAAAACAGTCTGGAGGTTCCTGTAAAAAATAAAAATGGGTCTACCCTTTGACTCAGCAATTGCTCTTCTGGGGATTTATCCAAAGCAAACCAAATCAATAATTTGTAAAAATCTATGCATACCTATCTATATTTGTGGCAGTACTGTTCGTAATAGCCAAGCTATTGAAGTGACCTAAATGCCTATCAACAGACGATTGGATAAAGAAGTTATGGTTCATATATACAATGGATTATTACTCAGCCATTAAAAAAATGAAATCTTACCATTTGCAATGACTTGGATGGACCTAGAGGTTACTATGCTGAACAAAATAAGCCAGAAAGGGAAAGAAAAATACCATATGATTTATTTCATTTTTATGCGGAATCTAAGGAACAAAAATAAAAAACTAATAGAAAACAGCCTCACGAATATAGAGGACAATTTGGTGACAGCCAGAGAGGAAAGAGATTGGGGGGCTGGGCGAAAGTGGTAAAGGGTTAAAGAAGAACAAATTAGTAGTTGATAGATGGTCATCGGGATGGGGAGCATGGCATAGGGAATGCAGTCAGCAGTAATCTAATGACAATGTGTAGAAAGAAGATAGAGTAATCTGGGGGGATCGTTTCATAAACTATATAAATGTCTAACCAATGTACTGTTTACTTGAAACTAATAATAAAATAAAATAAATTCTAAAGAAAAAAAGAAAGGAGAATGTAAGCTGAGTTGCAAAATCAACGAATGCCCATTGCATGAGACTTTCTCAGAGTACTGAGTATCTGTAGCACTGAAGAAAACACCTAGCTAGTGATAGAGTTTGCATTTTTCTAGGGTCTATTCATTAGAAGCTTAGTTGGGGGCCAGAATTCAGGAACGTCAGATCTTAGCTATGAAACTAGAAAGGACTATCAGCTTTTCAAATTCCCTATTTATGGCTCTGTTTTTAGTTCCCTTTAGGTACAATCTTTAGAAATAAATTGCTAAGTTTTCTCTCTCCAAAAGACTGCAAAATTCTGGCCCCTTTATTTCTGTTAAGATGATGCATGAAAATAATACCAAGAAATGTACACTTTTGTTCTCAGCATTTCCTTGAAGGTGAATGACATATTCCTTAGACTGTCGGAAGTATCCACACTGCCTTGAAAAAAATGAGAATTGTTGCAGCAAAAATGCAAAAAGAAAAAAAATCAAGTTCAGGTTTTCTTTTTTATTTTTTAAACTTTCATAATAGGCTATTGGATTCCACAGCAGAAATAAGTTTTGAAAGGCAAAACTTCTGAGTTAGAAGAGATTAATTAAGAAAGGAGAGGCTTTGAGAATCACAAAGCCAGCCTTCAAGCATGCAAAACCTAAAGATTATGCTGGCATATCATGCTGGAACGGGAAGCAAAAATATCCAGATGATCCAGGGGCTTGAAATGAGGATCACTGAGATCTGGAGAGAAGTTAAAAGTGGAATGAAGCATAGGCTTAGAGAAAGAGCTGGGTTAGGGACCCCACCTAAAGGAACCGCAAGGAGGGGAAAGGGGTCAGCAACCAAAGATCACTGACCCTCGATACAACGATACAATGGGGCCTCAGGGAAGCGAGACCGATCCTGCAGACTGTATATAAGCATTCTGGGAGGCACCGCCCAACATTTGAGCTAGGAAACCACATTAACTTTTCATGATGTCCTTAATGCCTGGTGGGATCCTTTTAGCAACATCTGTCATTAGTGGATTGGTCACTTCTCACACCAGAAGAAGTAAAGCTTTGCTGAGCCCCATCTGAACTATCCCAAGTGGACAGTCTTTCATTTTCCAACCCCTCTAAGATACTCATAAACCCCCTTAATCAAATGATAAAAATATTTGATGCTGATAGGTATGTTGGCAGTATGGAACGGAACAAGAGTGAGTTGAATAGTGAAGAAACTCACCCCAGTTATATAGGGCATGCCTCACTCTCTTACTTTGCTTGAAGCTGAAGCTCTGTCTCTTTATAATCTGAATGCTTTAGGCCTTTTTTTCTATGTTTTCCTTCCTAGTTATGCTACTGTGTAGGAGAAACTTTTGAATTTTTTGGTAGAAAAATAATTTTCCAATTTTCTCCCTTTTTGGCAGTAATATGCTCCCTGTATTAATATTAGACCTTTGCCTCTGGTCACAATAATCAAGAGAATATTTCCAACTTTCACTACCAGTACCGATAATCTCCACAGCACATTCTATTCAGTTTAACTAATTTCATCAAGTATGTAGGGAATGTCAGTTCTAAATCAGGCACCATGCTACCTGCTGGTGACACAAATTTGAATAAGACATGGTTATTAGTGCTTATGGTCTAGATACAGCTTCATTCTGTATAACTCCTCAGAAATGACAATGTTCATTTAGTATATGCCTGTTGACAGTGTGGGGCAACTGGTAGACCTGGAAACTTCCCAATAAATGGATTTGGGTTTTTTTTTCTTTCTTGGCTGCAAACCATTACTGACTCATTCAATAGTGACTAATGTGACCCTTAAAGAGGTTAAAGAAGGTATTTGATGGTTCTGCCTACTCCCGTTTCTCTTTTTGATAGTTCTCACCTTTGTCACTCAAACTTCTGAGCCCTGAAATCTTTCCCACTCTCATGACTCTGTCAGCGTCCCACCTCTCTGTCTCCAGGATAGGTCCTTGTATGCTCCCAAAGCCGAATTCTTACTGGCTCCCATAGCTGTTCCCATTTAGTTCTTGGGGACAGCTGCTTGAGGGTGGCTGAGTGGGTAGCTGGAGGAGCTCCAGCTCCACTTGGCTTGTGCTAATAGTTGAGACAGTTTTATTTCTTTTATTTGTTTCCCATTCTGGATTGAAAAAATGGAAATGTGTCTGCTGAGTGGGATGGAAAGGTAGCAGGTGGGCGAGGCTGGAAGAATGGGACTGGATGCATCATTCCTGCCACCTGTTAGGCTGAGAAATTCATTCCTTTCTGTTTTGTGGTTTGTTCCACCAGCTGCCAAGCTATATATATTTGTCACATATTTTGGTTACAAGTAACAGGAACTAACTTGACCTCACTTAAGTAAAATGGACCTTTACTTTAAGAAATAGGGATCTTGCAGTGAACCCAAGGACAGGTGGCCCTCAGAAAGTACTTGGAATGAGCACCTGGAAGTCTTTAGCTCTCTCCATTTTTCATCCCTTAGCACTGGTTCTTGTTCCCTCTCTCTTTCTGCCAACCCTCTTTCTAGGTTTCTTGTTCAACACGTGGAATGTGGCCACCTCACAGCAGCCAAATTCAGATGGTATATTTTGCATTCAGCTGCAGAGGCCGGCTATACTTCTCAGTCCATGTTCCTCTTCTATATCTAATTGATAAGTGTTGGTCTGGTGATTATCACTGGTCCGACCAACCATAATGAGAGGGGTGGTAACACCTAGTATAAACTTAATAAAAGGATCCACTTCTGTGGACCAAGAAATAATTCCCAAATAAGGGGAGATAATTAAGAGTATAGAAAGACTTACTAGGTCCCACTATCATAGAGATGTGCTATATTATACGCTTTTGTCTCTCTAGATCTTTCCAGTTCATTACTTATATACTTTTGCCACAAGGAAGACACTGTGATCACTGTAATCCTTCAAGGCCATCCATCTGCACCCAGGCCAGAGTCATATGATGTCAGGCACCACAATTCCAGTGGGTATGGATTTCCACATATTAACATCTTTGTCTCTAAATTCTCAAATAGTAGGTTTTTCATTAATGGCATTGAGGCCTGTTAAGGTCTGTGCGTCTCCATTCAATTAACTGTTTAGAATCCAATGACAGCAAGAAAGGAGCAATAGCTCTTTGGATTTCTGGAGTCCTCAGTTCTCTTCCTACTCATCAAGAAAGGGGATAGTAATATTTGGAAAGTCAGAGTACTTGACTTAAAGCCCTGACTCTGCTGATTGTGAATACAATAATGTGATCATACCTCAGTTTCCTCATCTGTACCTCAATTTTCTCATCTCAAGTAATATAATGTTGTCCACCTCGTTTGTTAATGCAAGGATTTATTAGATGTCCACAACGTGCCAAGCATTGTGCTAGGCTTGTGATACAAAGGCTCTGTCTTCATATATTTTACAGTATAATTTGAAGACCTACATTAAGAAGAAAAAATTTAATTCTAATAAAATATATATTTTATAATTATCACAAAATATTTTAAACATAAAAGAAGCTATAAAGGATAATGGAGTGAACACTTGTATATTCATGATTCACTTAAGAAATAAAACATTCCTATGGCAGTTGAAGTCCCTGTTAACTCCTTCCTGAAAACATATCCCCCTTTTCCCCTGAAGTAACCACTTTCCTCAATTTAGCATTATCATTGTCATGCATTTCTTTATAGATTTGCTATCGGTTGAAATGTGTAGCCCAAATATGTTGAAGTCTTGACCCCCAGTACTCTGAACATGACCTTATTTGGAAATAGGATCTTTGAAAATTGTCAAGTTAGGAAGAGATTAGAGTGAGTCCTTATAAAAGGAGGAATTTTTGGACACAGAGACTGCGAGAATGCCATGTGAGGATAAAGGCAGAGATCAGGATAATGCATCTACAAGCCAAGAAATATTAAGGATTGCCTGTAAACCACGAGAAGCTGAGAGAGAGAGGCATGGAACAGGTTCTCTCACAGCCCTCAGAAGGAACTAACTCTGCTGATACCTTGATCTTAGATTTATAATCTCCAGAGGTATGAGACCAATTTCTGTTGTTTATGCCATCCAATTTGTGGTACTTTGTTATAGCAGCTGGAGCTAATTAATACAACTTACTGTATGTTCCCTAAACAAGTTAAAATTTTGTTTAGATATTTCAGATCTTTGTACAAACTATATCATGCTGCAGATGGTCTACTACGACAGAAATTTTTCTCTTACAGTTATGTTTATAAGATTCACTCATTGCTATATGTAGCTTTAATATTTTCATTTTTATAGTTGCACAATAGTCCATTATATGAATATACTTTAGTTAATACAATTTAATTATCCATTTTTCTGATGATGTACATTACAAAAAAAAAATACTGCTAGATACATTTTCACCAGTATCTCTTTGCACACATGTGAAATAGTTTCTCTGGGATTTATATCTAGGAGCTGAATTTCTGTGTTATTATATATTGTACAGATTTTCACTCCTACCAGCAGAGGTAAAAAGTTCATGTTGCCGCATAACCTCACCAACACACAGTATCATCTGACATAAATTCTTTCCAATCTTGTCAGTGTGCCTGGAGCAGATATTTAAAATTACAAAAAGTTCTATGAATGAGTAAATACAGGGTGCTATGGGATGCATAAGAGAGGTCCAAACTAACTTGGGTGATGTGGGAGAGAAGGCTCCCTTGAGGAAGCACCACCTCAGCTGAGATTGAGGCATAAATGAGCCTCCAGGTGAAGGAAGAGTGGAGAAGGCTGGTGGGAGTAAAGGGAGCAGCTTGACCAAAAGTGTTAAAGTGAGAATAAATACAGCACTTTTGAGCAGGGAGCAGAGAATGCATCTACTAGTGTTAATATAGCCTTTCTATGGTGATACAAGCGGGGCAGCAATAAACAGAATATCTTTTTGAGCTCAATAATGACTTCTATTGACTCCAAGGCTAAGACATATATCTTGAAGCTGAATGAAGAAATATGCTTTTCTCAATATGGATTTAGATCAGAGTTCAAAAACTGGGACCAGTGGGTTTTTGGCTGCATCTATTGTGAGGACGAAGACTATTTTCTGCAATCAGACTGTCGACATTCTAGAAAATGTGGACATCACTCTGAAGGGCAAAGTTATGATGAAGGGCAAAGAAGAGGCTACGGGTTGAAATGGTGGGGAAATAGAAAGGAACTGGCTACCATTTGCACTGTCTGCTGCATGTGCAGAACATGATCAAGGGTGTCACACTGGGCTTCCGTTACAAGATGAGGTCTGTGTATGCTCACTTCCAATCGATGTCGTTATTCAGGAGAATGGTTCTCTTATTGAAATTTGAAATTTTTCTGGTGAAAATTACATCTGCAGGGTTCGGATGAGGTCAGGTGTTGCTTATTTAGTATCTCAAGCTCTGAAAGATGAGTTAATTTTTGAAGAAAATGACATTGAACTTGTATCAAATTCAGCTGCTTTGATTCAACAAGCCACAACAGTTAAAAATGAGTATATCAGAAAGTCTTTAGATGGTTTCTATGTTCTGAAAATGGAACAGTTCAGCAGGCTAATGAATATGATCTAAGTTGTCCAGCTACAGAAACACCAAGATGTCAGATGATTCCTCAGACTTATTTGTGATATTTTGAAGATGTAATAAGTCATGTATTAAAAAAAAAAAAAAAACTGGGACAATTGGGCTGACTTAGATCCTCAAATGTATTTTACTTGGATGTCATAGTAATTTTATGTTTTATATTTTATGTCTTTAGTATTTATGATGGTTAATTTTATATGTCAACTTGACTGGCCATGGGGTGTCCAGATTAAACATCATTTCTGGGTGTGTCTGTGAAGGTGTTTCTGGGTGAGATTAGCATTTGAATTGGTGGACTCAGTAAAGTAAATTGCCCTCCTGATGTGGGCGGGCTTAAGGCCTGAATAGAACAAAAGGTAGAGGGAGGAGGAATTCACTCCTCTTTGCTTCTGGCCTTCCAGCTTGAGTTGGGACGGGTCATCTCATCCTCTCCAGCCCTTGACTAGGATTTAAAACATTGGCAAACCTGTTGCAGGCCTTTTGACTTAGACTGAATTACACGATTGACTTTTGGGTTTCCAGTCGCAGATGGCAAATCATGGAACTTCTCAGCTATATATTTATATATATACATGGAAATATATATATACATGCATATATATGAAAAAATATATATACACAGACATATATGTGCAAATATGTGGAAAAATATATTCCTATCCTACTGGCTCTGTTTCTCTGGAGAACAGTGACTAATAGTATAGAATAGCATTAAATGAATTAAGTCACCAATCTTCTCTACTGTCTTATACCCATGTATCTCTGAAGTCATTTAAATTTGAGATACCTAGCTAAGACTATACTGGTGTGTATGTGTGTAGGGAGTAGGAAGGGACAAATAATCCATTCTTGGGATAAGTTGCCTAATTAAATTATTAGTCTTTAGCTGAAGCCATGGGTAGGACTACAACTTTAGTGGTGAGCTACAGGAAAGAAAACTCAATTGGAGTATCCATAACCACATTTGCTCCTGGAACTGGACCCCATTTCTCCCCTGGCAAGTTGAGAAGCTTGGAAAACTAAGAGCATCACTGCCCATCTGGCTTACAGGATTGGCTCTGCTCAAGACTGCAGAAATTCAATTTGAAATATAGTGTATGTGGTGGGGTGGGGAGAGGGAAGATCTGAGAATGAGAAGGGGTAGAGTATTCCTGGAGAAGAGAAATTATACCACCCAGCAATTTCACTTTTGGATATTTACCCGAAGAAAAGGAAAACACTAGTTTGAAAAGATATACGCACTCCTATGCTCACTGCAACATTATTTTAAAAAGCCAAGACATGGAAGCATCTACCAATAGATGTCTACCAAGGTATCTACCAATAGATGAATGGATAAAGAAAATGTAATGTGTGTGTATGTGTGTATTCGTGACAACATAGATGGATCTAGAGGGTATTAGCTAAGTGAAATAAGTCTACTGAGAGACATTAGAAATAAGGTCTAAGTGAAATAAGTCTACTGAGAGACATTAGAATAAGAAGAGGAGCTTGCTACCCATGATGGCAGGGAGCCCTGGTAAGTAGTGGAGGAGCCACCCATGAAGAGTCCTTTCCTTTTGAGGCTCCAGAAAGCCCACTTAAGTAGAACCACTTGTATTTTTCTAGACTTATAACTCCTTTCTGAAATTGCCCTAACCCTTCAACTAAGTTTTCAGTCTGTCCGATGCAGAGTCTGGTATACTGAATCTGAGAAGACTGAATCTATATGCATATGTATACTGAATCTCAGGCAACTGAGAGGTCAGGCAGCGGGGAAAGGAGAGCTTCCATTAAGCTCCAGCATAAAAGGGCATCAGGCCCATTCACTGTCCTACAACTCAGACTTACAATATCAGTGATGGTTCAAGAAAGAGGCTCCTGGGGAATTCTGGAGGGTCAGGGAAGGAACAGGATGTTAGAAAAAAAATTGAAAAAACAATAAACCCAAATGCTATAGGTTAGTTTCACATTGGTTCTCAGCCATGGCTTCAAATTAGAAATACCTGGGAACTTATAAAAAATTCCAGTTCCATGCTGCAGCCCAGACTCGTTTTTATATCAGAATCCCTGGGAAGACAGGATCCTGGCATCAGTATTTTAAAAAAAAACTTCCTAAGATAATACCAATGTTTATCCCAAATTGAGAACATTGGGTTACTCAGTGTTTAGAGGACACTGCCTTCTGCAAGCAGTCAGAGGGGCTATGGGGCTCCTGTCCTAACTTTTAGTAGTGACAAAATAAAGTGCATTTGAACAAATGTTTACTATCTCAGGGCTTTTAAGTTGCTGTTAAACCTATCTATTAATGGAAATAACATCAAAAAATAGATAGCATTGGGATAAGAAAGAGAAAAATGCTGTTCAAAATAAAATGCTTTGATTTTTTTCTTTGCTTGTGAAAATTTTGCAAAATATTGCAAACTTTGCCAAACCAAGGTTGGATTCCCACCATATTTTATCTCTTGTAGCAAGCAATTCTAATTCCTAGCATCAAAATGTTCTCCTGCACCACCCTCTGGTTCATAGATCCCAAAGAGGTTGCGTATTCCATCTCAGAAATTCGTTCTTCCTTGAATTTACATGTTTTCACTCTGAGGGCATTTGGAAGGAATTGCTTAGAAAAAGCCCTGCAGGGAGCCTCACATAATGATGCAATTTAAAAGAACACCCCAGACCACTTGTGGGGAATCTCTAACCACCCTCCTGTGTTTTGGTTTTCTTCCTGATCTCAAAGCTTTCTGCAGTCCTTCGCTTTGGTTTCCAAGACAGAATTTATCATATGTTGCTGACTGAAGAACAATTGCATTTTATCCAACAGTCTTGTTGGGTTTCAATTTCTCACCAGGAGAACCACGTAATATTTTCCCATACTTGTCCCCAATATGTTCATCTCTATTTTGTTCCATGTCCCTAAGATGAAATGGAGAGAGAGACAGGTAAACATGTATGCCCTTGGTAAGCAGATCCCAAGGGCAGATGTTTCTGCTCCTTTTGCTAAATAAAGAAGCAGAATCTCTAGTTGTGTTTGACTATTTACATGTGTGTATATGTGTGCATATGCAAGTGTGTGCTTGAGTTCTTTGGGGTGTGGGAATAAGGAGGAAAATGGATCAACTTCTATAGCTTCAAAAAATGGCCAAATGGGAGCTCAGGCTTATCTTACAGACCTTGCTTGCTTGAGTTTCATGACACTAACATAGCTTTGGCATCTCAATATCAGATCTTACTGTTCAGCTAATCATTTCATCTGGTAAGCTGTTGTTTCAGGTGGAAAAGGGCCTATGTTTGGAATTTAGAGGATATAATTAAAAGCCCCAGAAGTCGGCTTTTGAAGCCTCATTTTTAACCAGAGGATGCCAATTGTCTTTTATTACTAGACCACATCGCCTTTTATGTGAACTCAGTTGAGTGGGTTTTCTTTAAAAAACAGACTTCATGTTCTTTTGCCATCTGTTTTCAAATGTTTTATTCAATATTTGTTTCTCATCAAAATTCGGTATCACTTCCTACATCTTCACATACCTGAGGCTAGTTTGCTTTCCAATTAAATGCCCCTGGTTGGCTGTCCTATTCCTCTCTGCACTACGATTGTTTATTTCTCCCCTTTTCACATCAGGCCTAAAAAAAGATTTCCAAAGGTTTTGTCATAATTAGCATATTTTTCTTTCAGCTCTGAAGATACTGGCTCTGCAGTGTCTGATATGGGTCTATGGGCTAAATCGATAATGAGACTGTGGAGACAAATAGGCCAGCAATTGTTCCAGCCAGGCCAAAGGAGGCGAGCAAAATTCCAATTGCAAACCAAGTGGTGAGCCAGCTGCAGAGAGGCAGTACTGGATTAATAAAATCACAGGGACTCAGCTTGCCCCGGGAACTAAAGCCGCTTTGGGAAAGACATATGGCAAAAAATAAGCCAAAGTTAATCGCAAAGTCAGGCATCCAAAAAAGCAGCATCTGCTTGAAAAGGAAAGCGCATCGGCCCCTGCGCGGTGACTTGCCTCTTTCCCTCTTGATCCTGTGGAGCAGGGGGATGTGTAGAGTGGGATTAGCAGGACAACCAACCTCAGCGCTGCGGCTGGGGCCCTGAGGCAGGAGACAGGAGACAGGCTGAGCGCTCGCCCACGGCAGCCAGCTGTGGATCTGATTGTCAGCAGCCGCAACGCAGCCTCAGTGCTCATCCCCACTCTTTTTTTCTTTCTCACCCAGAAAACGGCCGCCACCATGCTCTGTTGTTACCAACTCTTCTTGCACTGCTCGTTATCAGCAATAGTCTGCACTCAAGTGCATGACCTCGTTTAAAAAGGTTTGGCAGAATGTCAGGGGCATGTTTCCCTTTCCTCCTTTTGGCCACTTGACTCTGAGTCTGTCATAATTGCCACAAAGAGCTTCTATGTCCAAGATTTGTAACACTCCTACTGTTCTCACAAAGAGACAAGAGGCCGGAGGTTTATGGACTGTCCTAGGCTTGCTGCTTTGCCTGGAGTTTGTTTTCACAGTTGTTACCAACAATGACCATGGTTTTAGCCTCAGGCTGCTGTCCTGCTTGAAATCTGGCTACATTTTCTGAGGGATATTTCATGGAATAATAGTGGGTGTAAATGAATGTCACTTAAGAAAATAGATTCCCAAGTCGCTTCAATTTGAGAAATATTGAATTTTATAAAGTTTTTTTTTTTTTTTATTGTGCAGAGTTTATTATAGAGAGGCTCAATATTTTTAAGATGTTGATGTGTCTTACGGATGTAGATAGTGTATGGAGTTGGCAAATCCCATTTTTAATTTTAGCCTCGGAACAATTTTATGGAAGAGTATTTATTATGAGTTGAATTGTGTCCCCCACCTTTCAATTCATATTTTGAAGCCCTGTTTTAATTCAAACTGCTATAACAA
>NW_011888803.1:1127188-1177093 GCF_000151845.1 Pteropus vampyrus | reverse complement strand
AATTTGAGAAATATTGAATTTTATAAAGTTTTTTTTTTTTTTATTGTGCAGAGTTTATCATAGAGAGGCTCAATATTTTTAAGATGTTGATGTGTCTTACAGATGTAGATAGTGTATGGAGTTGGCAAATCCCATTTTTAATTTTAGCCTCGGAACGATTTTATGGAAGAGTATTTATTATGAGTTGAATTGTGTCCCCCACCTTTCAATTCATATTTTGAAGCCCTGTTTTAATTCAAACTGCTATAACAACAACAACAATAAACAACAACCACAACAACACAATGACTGGAAGGCATAAACAAGATTTATTTCTCACGGTTTTGGAGGTTAGGAATCCAAGATCAAGGCACTTGCAGATTTGGTGTCTGGTGAGGACCTGCTTCCTAATTCATAAATGGCCATCTTTGTGCTATGTCATCACCTGGCAGAAGGAACAAGGCTGCTCTCTGCCGTCTCTTTTATAAGGGCACTAATCCCATTCATGAAGGCTCTGCCATTATGACCTAATCATTTCCCAAAGACCTCATTACTAAATAGCATCACGTTGGAGATTAGGTTTCAACGTATGAACTTTAGAAAGACACATTCAGTCCCTAGCAACATTTAGTCCCAGCACCTCAAAATGTTGCCTTATTTGGAGATAGGGCTATTGCAGATGCAATTAGTTTAAGATGAGGTCATATTGGAGCGGGCTGAACCCTAATCCAATATGACTGGTGTCCTTATAAAAGTGAAAAATTTGGGCACAGAGACAGACATACACACAGGGAGAATGCCATGTGAAGATTTGGAATTGTGCTGCCACAAGCCAAGGAACTACCAGAAGTTAGGAGAAAGGCCTAGATAAATTCTCCCCTAGTGCTTTCAGAGGGAGTATAGCCCTGGTGACACCTTGATCTCAGACTTGTAGACTCAGGAGTGTAAGAGAATAAATATCTGTTGTTTAAACCACTCAATCTGTGTACTATGTTATGGCAGCCCCAGGTAACTAATAGAGTGAGTATTCAGGTGAACACTGTTTTGAAGAATTACTTTGAGAAATGCTGTTTGACGGACATCCCAGAATAGCAATTATAGCAGTTTAAGAACATATTCGCAGAAGTCTAAGATTTTAAGAAGTGTAAAGCTCGATTTAAAATTTTCTACATATTTTTGGGTAGAGTTAATTCTGGCTACACTGATGTTATTTCACATTTAAAAGAAAAATCTTGGGTCAACTGCATGAGATATTTTGTAAGGTAAACGGACAGACATACTGCCCTCTTACATCTCCAAATGCTCAAATTATAAAACTAGTTTCATTACTTAAGCCGATGGTAGTCTTTCTGCCTTGCTTGAATAACTGCTGCAGCCTTTAATTAGATGGGTTGGCAAAAGTGTCCCAAGAGTTACACTAGCTGTCTTTATTGTATTCCTTTATCCCACTTGCTGGAATTAAAATGGAATGTCCTACAATTCGTGGCTGCACACGAGCTAGTGGTGCAGCTATTTTATTGAGGAAATTCCTAAGGGTGACTAGTAACACCCAAATTTAGGGATTTTTATGGACCAGTGAGTTTTAAAAATTAATTTGAGAACTGATATAGGTTTGTACACTTTTTGTTAAGGATGTTAAAACAAAAACAGATGACAAAATAAAGAAGAATCAACAACCACCCTGTGCTAGTGACATCTTTAAAATTTTTTATTTTGCCAAGTGAGAATATTAAAACAACTAAACATACCAATAAATAAATAAATAAATAAATAAATAAATAAATGAATAAATAAATGAATGAATGAATGAATGAATAAAATAAAACCAACATCTATGACAGCCATGTACTAGTGGTGATACTGTTCATAAAAGTAAAGGCTATTTCCCAAACCAAGAAGGTAGAAAGAACAAAATGTCATGATGATGCTAGTAGGTTATAAGTTTTGAGTGCTGTATGCCAGGGATATTCTAAATGCATGAACACAATCTTAACAAAAAATTGTAAGGTTGAAATGACTACCTTTATTTTGTAAGAGAAGAACTTGAGATACCGGGTTTAAAAGTCGCCTGAGTCACTCTCTGGTAAGTGGAGAACCTGGGAGTTAAAGCCACCAGACCGGCGTGTGTGATTGTGTGATCTTGAACATCGAATGATCTTGCATCTCTAACAAGATCACCCTTTCCAAAAAAGTGTGCCTGGATGTTTTTATTCTTTTTTGTCCCATGTTGCTGCAGAGCAGTCTGGACTGGCATTTGGGAGCCCTAAACTGCTGCTGAGGGCTGTGCTCCAGGAAGGGACCTGGAATGAAAATAAGCTGTGCTGTTTATGGAGGGAATTCCTAAGGTGGATTGAGTAAATGTCTCATTTTTCTTAAATCAGTCATCTACATTTTGTGGTAGGGCTTGAGCAACTTATAAAAGGTGAATACAAATCAATCATTTCAGCTGACATTTTAAAAATATGTCGGGGTGGCAGAAAGTTAATGGATCAAATGGCATTAAAGGTTTAAAACAACCAAAACAAAACTAATATATTTTAAACTTAACTTCAAAATCTGGATTGTGATTCAGTGCTGAGCTTTGGGGTTGTATGTGTGGTGTGTGCATGTACCTGTGTGTGTGTGTGTGTGTGTGTGTGTGTGTGTGTGAGAGAGAGATAGAGAGAGAGAGAGACAGAGACAGAGAGAGAGAGAGAGAGTTGATTCCATAGCTGAGATGAATATGAAAGCAGACACTTTAAGCTATACAAAAGAGAACAGCATCAAGTACATAAATGGCTTTCTCTACCTGGAAATTACCGCACAAATGTAACCTTTGCAAGTGAAAACCTTCATAGTGATTTAGTGAGAGGAGCACATACTCTGAGAGCAGATAAATATGGGTTCGAATCCCAGCTCTTTTTCTTCCCTATTGTGTGATCTTAGAGAAGTCAGGCAACCCTGAGCTTATTTAATTTGTAAAATGGGAACAATTAAACCTATTTTATAGTTTTTAAATGAGGATTAGGTTAATTCATGTTCAATGGTTGTTATTACTGACCAAGAGAGAATTTTATTTTTAAACAAATACTTATACAGTGTGTTCATATTGTCAGAACCTGTTCTAAATGATTGAAAAATTATTCATAATAATCCTATGAGGATAAGTATTATTATGATTTCCTTTTGACAGTTGAGAAAAATGAGGCAGAGAGAAGCTGAGTAACCTGCTCGAGGTCACAGGCTGGTAAGCATCAGAAGAGTAATTCAAATCCAGGAGGTCTGGTGCCAGAGACAACGCTCTTAGTCACTGTTCTGTAATGTCTTGATAGCTGACATTGAAATATTTCCAATATTAAGTATTTATCAATCAATCATACTTGAAACATGTACTTTACCAGAACTTCAGAAACAAAGGAAATAGTGGATATGGACAGATTGTGTATGGATTTAATTAGCTATGAATATGCACTGCTAAGTGCATAGGGATTGTATAGTGTGGATTTTCTTGTCAACTACCACGTTCTTTGCACTAGGAGTTGGCATTAGTTTGTGAACATCGACTTCTCAGATGGCTCTTATTCTTCTCTCATCTCTTCCCATTTACCCTCTGGGGTCCTTTCTGGCTTGACTCGCCTCTTCCAGTCCCTCAAGGTTCTCATTGGGTGCAGGGATTCTCAAACCTATGGGCTTCTTGCCTTTGTCAATATCTTCACTGTGGGCTGCCACTCTCCCAACCCCTTCCTTGATTCCAGGCCATTTTTTCTTTTTTCCCATCCACTGCTTAGGCTGCCACTTGTACCCAGTCCCCTTAATGTCAGCACAGGACTTTGCTTCCTCATTCTCAGGGGAAGTAGAGGCCAGTGCACACAAGCTTCTACGCTTGCCTTGTCCCCATCACACTGAAACATGCAAGCAATATGCAAACAGAGGTCCTCCTTCCTCTCCAAAGTTTCACTGCGCTTGTGCTTCTGATCTCATTCTTTCATCTACCAGGCCCTTCTTTGTCCATGATTCTCCCTCTTTTTCTCCTACATCTTCCTTTTTATCAAGTTTTCCCCATCTTAAAACAAATCCAGTGTCAATCTTGCAATGCCATCAGGGTCCAGACCTTTCTCCTTTCCCTTGTTGACACACATCTTGAAAGAGAGTTTGTACTACCTGTCTCTCCTTTCTCTTGTGCTATCCACTCTTTGACTCCTGCAGTCTATTTGGCTTCTTTCTACAACACTTGACTGAATTGCTCTCTCGGTGGTCATCAATGGTTTGTTAATTGTTGAATCCAATAGCATCTTCTCAGGCATCACGCTTGACCTCTCAGCGAGACCCTGCATGGTCTGGCCCAAGGCCAACTCTCTTGCTTCATTTCCTATTATATTTCCCTTACCACACCACAGTTACACTGCCTTACCTGCTGTTCTACAAACAAGCCAGCAGTGTTGTTTCATGGCCTTTGCATGTGCTGATGCCTTTGCTTCTAGAACATTATTCTCATAGATATTTGCAAGGCTTTCTCCTTCTTTTCATTTGGATCTCTGTGTAAATATCACTTCTTAAAGAAGCCCTCTCTGAACACTGTTATTTAAAATAACACCCACTTCTCTTACCACTTCTAATCCCCTTACCTGCTTCAGATATTTTTTTTTATAACATGTATTACTACCTACTTGTTCCTCATGTGTCTCTCCTAGAATATAATTACATGAGGGTATGGACTGTTCCTTTTTTTTTTTTTTTAAGTATATTTTTAGCACCTACAATAGTGTCTGGCACATAGTAGATGTTCTATCAATGTTGGTTCAAATGAACAAACTTAATTGTCCCTCATCTTTTAACTTTGTGATTGTGTGATCTTGAACATCGAATGATCTTGCATCTCTAACAAGATCACCCTTTCCAAAAAAGTGTGCCTGGATGTTTTTATTCTTTTTTGTCCCATGTTGCTGCAGAGCAGTCTGGACTGGCATTTGGGAGCCCTAAACTGCTGCTGAGGGCTGTGCTCCAGGAAGGGACCCGGAATGAAAATAAGCTGTGCTGTTTATGGAGGGAATTCCTAAGGTGGATTGAGTAAATGTCCCATTTTTCTTAAATCAGTCATCTACATTTTGTGGTAGGGCTTGAGCAACTTATAAAAGGTGAATACAAATCAATCATTTCAGCTGACATTTTAAAAATACGTCGGGGTGGCAGAAAGTTAATGGATCAAATGGCATTAAAGGTTTAAAACAACCAAAACAAAACTAATATATTTTAAACTTAACTTCAAAATCTGGATTGTGATTCAGTGCTGAGCTTTGGGGTTGTATGTGTGGTGTGTGCATGTACCTGTGTGTGTGTATGTGTGCGTGTGTGTGTGTGAGAGAGAGAGAGATAGAGAGAGAGAGAGACAGAGACAGAGAGAGAGAGAGAGAGTTGATTCCATAGCTGAGATGAATATGAAAGCAGACACTTTAAGCTATACAAAAGAGAACAGCATCAAGTACATAAATGGCTTTCTCTACCTGGAAATTACCGCACAAATGTAACCTTTGCAAGTGAAAACCTTCATAGTGATTTAGTGAGAGGAGCACATACTCTGAGAGCAGATAAATATGGGTTCGAATCCCAGCTCTTTTTCTTCCCTATTGTGTGATCTTAGAGAAGTCAGGCAACCCTGAGCTTATTTAATTTGTAAAATGGGAACAATTAAACCTATTTTATAGTTTTTAAATGAGGATTAGGTTAATTCATGTTCAATGGTTGTTATTACTGACCAAGAGAGAATTTTATTTTTAAACAAATACTTATACAGTGTGTTCATATTGTCAGAACCTGTTCTAAATGATTGAAAAATTATTCATAATAATCCTATGAGGATAAGTATTATTATGATTTCCTTTTGACAGTTGAGAAAAATGAGGCAGAGAGAAGCTGAGTAACCTGCTCGAGGTCACAGGCTGGTAAGCATCAGAAGAGTAATTCAAATCCAGGAGGTCTGGTGCCAGAGACAACGCTCTTAGTCACTGTTCTGTAATGTCTTGATAGCTGACATTGAAATATTTCCAATATTAAGTATTTATCAATCAATCATACTTGAAACATGTACTTTACCAGAACTTCAGAAACAAAGGAAATAGTGGATATGGACAGATTGTGTATGGATTTAATTAGCTATGAATATGCACTGCTAAGTGCATAGGGATTGTATAGTGTGGATTTTCTTGTCAACTACCACGTTCTTTGCACTAGGAGTTGGCATTAGTTTGTGAACATCGACTTCTCAGATGGCTCTTATTCTTCTCTCATCTCTTCCCATTTACCCTCTGGGGTCCTTTCTGGCTTGACTCGCCTCTTCCAGTCCCTCAAGGTTCTCATTGGGTGCAGGGATTCTCAAACCTATGGGCTTCTTGCCTTTGTCAATATCTTCACTGTGGGCTGCCACTCTCCCAACCCCTTCCTTGATTCCAGGCCATTTTTTCTTTTTTCCCATCCACTGCTTAGGCTGCCACTTGTACCCAGTCCCCTTAATGTCAGCACAGGACTTTGCTTCCTCATTCTCAGGGGAAGTAGAGGCCAGTGCACACAAGCTTCTACGCTTGCCTTGTCCCCATCACACTGAAACATGCAAGCAATATGCAAACAGAGGTCCTCCTTCCTCTCCAAAGTTTCACTGCGCTTGTGCTTCTGATCTCATTCTTTCATCTACCAGGCCCTTCTTTGTCCATGATTCTCCCTCTTTTTCTCCTACATCTTCCTTTTTATCAAGTTTTCCCCATCTTAAAACAAATCCAGTGTCAATCTTGCAATGCCATCAGGGTCCAGACCTTTCTCCTTTCCCTTGTTGACACACATCTTGAAAGAGAGTTTGTACTACCTGTTTCTCCTTTCTCTTGTGCTATCCACTCTTTGACTCCTGCAGTCTATTTGGCTTCTTTCCACAACACTTGACTGAATTGCTCTCTCGGTGGTCATCAATGGTTTGTTAATTGTTGAATCCAATAGCATCTTCTCAGGCATCACGCTTGACCTCTCAGCGAGACCCTGCATGGTCTGGCCCAAGGCCAACTCTCTTGCTTCATTTCCTATTATATTTCCCTTACCACACCACAGTTACACTGCCTTACCTACTGTTCTACAAACAAGCCAGCAGTGTTGTTTCATGGCCTTTGCATGTGCTGATGCCTTTGCTTCTAGAACATTATTCTCATAGATATTTGCAAGGCTTTCTCCTTCTTTTCATTTGGATCTCTGTGTAAATATCACTTCTTAAAGAAGCCCTCTCTGAACACTGTTATTTAAAATAACACCCACTTCTCTTACCACTTCTAATCCCCTTACCTGCTTCAGATATTTTTTTTTATAACATGTATTACTACCTACTTGTTCCTCATGTGTCTCTCCTAGAATATAATTCCATGTGGGTATGGACTGTTCCTTTTTTTTTTTTTTTGACAAGTATATTTTTAGCACCTACAATAGTGTCTGGCACATAGTAGATGTTCTATCAATGTTGGTTCAAATGAACAAACTTAATTGTCCCTCATCTTTTAACTTCTGTGGCACCACATTTTCTGGTTGTCCTATTGTCTCCCTGACTTGCACTTGATATTCTTCATTCATCTTTGACATTAGGGTTTTGTTTCTTGGTTCTTTTTCTTCCCTGCTGTGTATCTTGCTCTTGGGTAATCTTGTCCATTTTGGTGACTTCGACACTCATTTATATGGTGATGTCTCCTAGGTCCTTGAGTCTTGAAACTTTCTACCAACAGGCAAATCCATATATCTAACAGCCTCCTATACATCTCCACCCAGAGATCCCTTAAACTTAACACGGTCAAATAGAAGGCTCATTATCTTTTCTTTAGATTTCTTTACTCCCCGTCTCTCAACTAGTGATATTGCCACCCACCCAATTGCTTAAGCTAAAAACTTCTAATCTTTCTCTTTCATATCCAAGTTTTGGTGTGTCTACTTCAGAAGAAGTCCATTTCTTCTGCCATGCTTGAGGCCAGGCCCTCGTTATCTCTTGCCTGGAATATTCCAGTGGTATACTATATGATCTCCCTGCCTCCAATCCAATATATCTATATAAACTGTTGCCAGAATTATCTTTCTAAAATGCAAATTTGATTACCATTTTCCTCCTTCAAGAATCTAAGTGGATATCCATTGCCTTGGGATTAAAATCCAAAATTCCTAGTATGATCCACAGATCCTCATGACTGGTCCTAAGGAACTTCGAATCAGTTCCGAGAGAACAAAGATTTTAATGTGTGCTAGAGGATGTAAGCATCTTTCTTCCTGGGTGACGAGAAGAATTCTCAGATGTTGGTGTGTCTAATACCACAGCCAAGCTCAGGTGGGGCAGGAACAGCCAGGGCTCCTCAATATAAGGCAGGGATGGGATGGAATAGTTAACCTTAGTTGCAAATCCAATACTACACCAACTGGCAAAATGTCGTTCTTTCCAAAGATTGGAACTTCTCCTGAGGAAAATTAATGAATATCTTTTCGAAGTGTGCTTACTTCATAGGTAATGATGATAGTATTTACCATTTGCTACATATTGGCATTATTTAAAATGTTTTATATGTATTAATTCATTTAACCATTAAGCAACAGGGTAGATACTATGATTCCCCCCATTTTACAGATGAAGAAACAGACATGGAGACATTGAATAGATCTGCAAAGGTCTTACAAATAGAGGTAAAACTAGGGTTCAAATTCAGGTAAGGTGACTTCAGTCAGGAAGTCAGGGGAACTTCAGGTCTCATTGAAAAGAAGATGAAATGGATTTGGAGGATCTATATTTCCTCCTTTTTTCTCTGGGGTCCTCAATGACTGCGCTGAAGAGAATGCTATGAATAACTGAGGCTGGAACATAAAAGAGGGGGTTTTATGAAGAGGAGTTCGGTTTTCTTGAACAATAATTTGGGTGATTGAACAGAGATATGATGAGGTGATATGGAGCAGAAAGGAGAGAAAAAGAGAGAGACAGACAGACAGAAGACAGATAGAGACAGAGACAGAGACAGAGAGACAAGAGAGAGAAATGAGAGTTAGAGATGAATGAGAGTCTTTTGTGGCCTTCCTTGTGAAGTACTGAGAGTCTGAAAAATCCTTATTTGGTACAAGGATACAACTCAATTGATTAAAATGTGCCCTTTCATTCCTTCCTTCCTGGCCTCTGCTATTCCTCCAACAAGCCACGAACCACTGCATCTTTTGGAGCATTTGATCAGGCAGAAGTAGATGACAAAGTAGCCCAGAAGAAGGGCTAATTTAACTCTCTTGTGCATTTTGGTGACGAAGGCATGAAGGTATTGGTCTTTTGAATAAATTAAACTTGGATCCTGGAGAGACCAATGATCAAGGAGGCACCTCAGATGATCCCACAATCCAGAGGCAATAGTTCTCAATTTATTGTCCCAGGTTGGTTTCCTAGTACAAAGCAAGGGCCTGCCACAGCCAAATCCACATGCTACAGCTTCCTCAAAAGGCTCTTTGCTGACCAGTCAACCAACCATGACCCTTTTGTGTCTGGAAGATGTATTTGTCATTGTGCTGCTTTGTCTCGGATAACCTTCCTTTTCCCACCCTTTTCCCACTCTTTCCTCCTACTCTTGTCATTCCTTTCAGTTCCTTCCCTTTTTGATGGAGGTCTTACAGGTCTCAAAGGATGTGCATATTTCTATCATCATATAAAGCACATTAACTTACAATTTTCTCACTAAACTGTGAGCTCATTTAAGAGCACACGTTGAATTCTTTTCTTGGTATTCCCAGCTAGAAGCACAGAGTACATGTTAGGTGCTTAATAAATGTAAAACATTTAATGGTGCTGCAGCTGTTTCTGTTGTCACTCCTCATGCATCTCGGTGGAATTTTTTTTTTTTTTGCATTAACACACTGTTCCCACTGAGAAGTAAACAACCCCTTTTCCCCTTGGGAGAGTCTGCGGGTGTCATTTGTTACATGGCACTTTGTATAGAATGCAAATAATTTTTTACCCATTGTCCTTTCTGTTTCTTAATTTTAAAAAGAGAATTTGCTTTGTATTAGAATTCTTCTCTGATGGAAAATCTACACCAAAAAGACTTTAATTCTTGATAACAATATGGAAAATTTCATAGAAGGATTTACTTTATGCTGGCTATTGTGCCGGACCCTTTTAACGCATTTTCTCATTTAATTCTTAGAGTAATCTCCATTTGAAAAAGCATTATTTTCCATTTTAATATGAAGATACAGAGGTTTAGAGAGCTTGAGTGACTTGCCCAGGACCATCTTACTAATAAGTAAAGTCAGAATTCAAAATTAGATTCATCCGAATGCAAAAATTTGTGCAAGGAGAAGCCATGATGCGATTTATAGTTTCAGAGACCCTTCTGACTGCTGCACAGTGAAAGCCTCTGAGGGCAATAGGTACAAAGCTGGAGAGGCAAGTATGAGCACACGGCCATCATTCCTGTGAGAGATGATCTGGGTGATTGTGATGAGGCTAGAGAGAAATAGACAGTTGAAAACATATTTAAGATATAAAACTTGAAAAATATTGTAATGGATTAGATGTAGGAGTTTAGGCTGGGAAAACCTTGCCGGTGACATTCTAGTTCCTTGTTGGTTGCCTGAGCATATGGAGGCTTCATTCACTGAGTAGGAAATATTAGAATGGGCAAGGATTGGTGAGAAGATAATGTAATTCATTTGTAGGGTATTGAGTGGTATGTACTTAGGGGTTTCAAGTAGACTTCTAGTAGGTGTTTGTATACATGAGTCTGATATTCAGAAGGAATGCCTGTATCTTCAGTATAGTCATTTGTGCTGTGTGTTCATTTGATTTAAAGTTCCTGTTAGTTACCAAAAGTTTTCTACTTAATGGTCAGAGGAAATCGAGGGAATGTCTATTAGTGAGTCAGAGCCCTTTAGGGAAACCTGGTCAATATTTTCCTGTTAAACTCTTGAACAAGGTTTTCCTCTTTATTGCGTTTTTCCTGAAATTATTCTGCATCCTTAAATTTATTGTGTGAATATTTATTGCTCATTGTCAGGAAATAAATACCTGATTGTATCACCTCTACTTTTACATCTCGACTTTTCTTTTGGCTGTCAGAAGAACTATCCACCCTTATGAGTAATCTCCAACTGTCTCTGAAAATATATGTTACAACTATATCTATTTTTCATCCACACCATCATTTAATTTGAAAGAATTACTCTTCCCTTTAATTAAGCATTAATTAAATGAAGTGAAAGGACACTTCAATATAGTCTTATTAATAATTCTGGGTTCAAATGAAAATACCACAATTAAATAAATCCTAGGAGTCCCAGCTCAGACTGTCTCATCTAGGAGACTGCAAAATGCTCTAAGATAAAAGGGAATATAGGATGGTAGCAAGTGATAAAAAACATTATCTTGCTGAACAAAGGAAAAAAGACATGTAAGCCCAAAATGGGCTGACTACATATCTCCTCCCCTTAAACTGGGTGTCCAGTATAGCTTGCCTGATGTAGTAGACTGTTGCAAGAAATTTTGGCCTCTCAGCATCTGAATACCCTTTGTATGTTTGTGAACCACTCCCCACCCTATTACTAGAGAAACTGCAAACATCACAATTGTTCTCCCAGATCCTTGAATTTATGATGTAGAAACATGACCAAGACCTTGGCAATGAGAGATAGTGGGTGGATGCTAGTGACACAGAGAGGCAGGGACTGTGTGGACTCCACTCTGATGAGAATGGCAGCAGCAACATTCAGTTTTCAGAGACTTCAGAATATCATTCTAGGGCCAGAATGCTGTGTTCATGTTGGGTAGGTAGCACACGTTGTAGAACCTGATTTCTAGCTCTTGTGGCAATGGTGTCTTCATCACACCAGCTCTGTGTTACATGATTTTGTTCATTGCTTTTGTCTGTAATGCCTCCATGCCTAGCCCTCCTAGAGATTTTGTAAGCTCCCCAAAATCCTTTTATTAAATCCATTTTTTTGTTCATGTTAGCCAAGTCTGCTGTCTGTTGCTTACAACAGATTAATGCATCCAAATCCATGTGATACACTAAATTTTAAGGATTTCCAACACTCTGTCCTCCTACAGTTTCTCTCTTGGAATGTCTGTAGAATGAATTTCATTTTGCCTTGTATTGTAGTTAGAGGTTTTTTTAAAAGAAAAAAAAACAGATTTGTGAGAGCAGAGACTATATCTTATTCATCTTTGTATCCTTTTGTTAATGCCCCATCCCAAATGCCTTGCACATAGTAAAGACTATTTATAAAATTGACTTGAGCAGGCTGTAAGTACAGCAGAACTTTATAGCTGAAAGAAAACAAAATGAGCTAAGCCCAACTGTAAGAGTAGCATGTGGAACTCTGAAAAACACTGGGGGGAACAGTCAGTGTCCTCTCACAGTCAAGACTTAGACTGCAAGGTGCTCCCTATGAGGCTTTGCTGTTAGTAGGTCCAGGCCACTGGTCAGTAACAGCCAGAGGGATGACAGTAATCTCTCTTTTAAGAATCTCTCATCAGAGTCTATTCACTGAGCAATAACAGTCTGCATCTCAAAGCCTACTGGATCTTCTGGTGAGTCGTAGTGGCCCCAATGCAATTCTTCTTTTCAGCAGGGTGGAGAGAAGCTTCTTTCCCTGTTTTTGTTTGTTTGTTTGTTTGTTTTTTTAATTAATCCATAGAATCAGCAGCATGTGCTCTATATTATCTATCACCTTTGTTTCTCAGGATCTCACTCTCCTTTCATGAATATGAAAGAAAACCCTATGTAACGTTACATCAATTTGTTACATACACACGACTACCAGCCTAATATTTTCATACCACTATTAGACACACATGTAATAGGGTACCTGCAGTCACATTTCACTGCCATTTGTCATGAGTCTAGTGTACAAATCTTTATTAAGTTGGGCTCATCGAATCTGAAATTAACCATAGATTTAGCTCATTTTAGCATGAATGTGAATTGAACCTTTCCCTTTTACCCCATATCTGTAAAGTTAGTTACTGGTATTTTCATGTATTTGCTTTGCAGTTTCAGTTGTGGTCTTGATCCTTTCCCTACACTCTTTTTTTAAGAGGCATATGAATTCCATTCCTACCCCTCCTCTTACCTGTATATTATGACTTACCAAAGGGAACTATGTAATATACTCGCCCTTTGCTCTAAAGAGAATACCATTTCTTTTGGTAGAGAGAGGTCCTTCAAAGGATTCTCAGAGTAGAATAGCTCCTAAGCCACATATTCACATTTATCCTAAAAAACTAATATATAACATGGTGACTATAACTAACATTGCCGTATGATATATAGGAAAGTTTTTTTTTTAACAATAAAAAGCATTTCTTTTAATCATATTTCCTAGAGAAAAAAAAAAAACAGTACAAATTTCTTGGTTAAGTTTTACTTTGGTTACCATTTTAACATTACGTAACGTGTAATTCTCCATTTCTGACCTTTTTTTCTCACTTTCAAATACTATTATTTATTTATTTTAATAAATTATTTATTTATTTATTTTTGCATGTGCTTTTTAAAAATTTTTTTAAACATTTTATTTTATTTTTTAATTTTCCCCCTCCCCTAGGAAAGTTTTTAAAAGAGTGAATCCTAAAAGTTCTCATCACAAGGAGAAAAAGTTTTCCCTTTTTCTTTTTTCCTTTCTTTTCTTTTAATTGTATCTATATGAGAAGATAGATATTAGTTGAACCTTTTGTAACCATTTCACAATATATGTAAATCAAACCATCATGCTGTATACCTTAAACTTATACGATACATGTCCATTATTTCTCAATAATACTGGAAAAAAATTTATATCTTCTAAAGAAAGAAAAATAAAAGGTGAATTTATTAAATATTTAAGTGTCAAGTGATTCAGTCTGAACTACATATATATAATATATATGCCTTTATTTTCCAAAAGTACATTTAATGTGTCAGTGATATAAAAATCATACTATAAAAATGCATAGCTCCTACCACCTTCACCTACTGCTCACCACTGCTATTGCTTATGTGATATAAATTTACAAAACTCTGTCATGAAATGTAGATCCTCCCTCAACCTACTGATTTAGCAGCTCTGGTCCTGCTCTAGCTGTCTCATAATGAAAAAAAAGAAATAAATTATTTTGATGATTGAAAAAAATGGAATTAAATAAATTGTACATGCTCGAGCTAAAAAAACCCCCAAACCTAAAACTATTCTAGTTCCTCTTCTCATAGGCCAATTGTTAAGTGTAAATTTGCCTTTATCTAGGATCTTCAATACAGTGGTTAAGAGTATAGTATACTGTAGTAATTAAAACCAGAGCTTCTCATATTAGACTGCTGGGGATCAAATCCTAGCTCTTTCATATAATGGTTTTGAACTATTAAAATAACCATACATTGACTGTGCATCTATAAAATGAGTATAATAACTTACCTCAGTGCTATTGTAAGGGATAAGTTAATTTTTACAGGTAGAGACTTAAAGACTGGCTCTTAATAAAAGTTCAGAAAATGTTAGCTATTATTATCCAATTTTCCTTTTATTTATCTCATTTGAAACTGCAAAGATAAGGTCATTCCTTAGGTCTTCTCAAACTACAATGATTGGAATTCAAAAGGAACCAAAAATGGAATTATAGCTTTTCAAACATTTTAGACTTGGAAGAGGACTTAGATATTAGAAGTTCTCATTATCTACCTGAGAAGGATCCATCACCCAAGGTCTCACAATACTTATTGGTTTCAAGCCCAATAAAGCCTCTATTTTGAATAGCAGTAGGACTACCTGGAAGAGAATTTGCTTTTCTCTGACAAAAGATTCTATTTATTTAGAGGACACACACAGCGCAAAAGTTAGTCTACAAGGAAGCAGTATGTAGAAAGAGATAAAATTAGACTGTTATTTAAAATAATCTTACAAAGTAAAGTACATATATAAAGGAATGAATTAAATGCTCATATAACTGGATTTCATAGGTAACTAATACTTTATTTATTTTCTTAGATCTCACTGAAGAGATTTGACTACCTCAGATTTTCTCTTGTCTTGCCAACTAACATTTTATCAGTGCGATTCTCCTAACAGCTTTCTGAGGGATTTGGGGGAGGTTTTTTTTTTGCTAACATAATCCTCTACAACATTAACATTTAATACTATGGTTATGATGTGATAAATTCATAAAGCTTTTTAGAAATCTACAAAGGACTTTACTTGTTTCATTGTAAAATAGTGATAATAATACTTGTCTTATGGGGTTTCTTGAGGATTAAGAAATGTGCATCAGGCACAATGACTGGGATAGAGTATACTCAAAAAAATGTATTTCCCACCCCTCTTCCCTAGACATACACGTATTTCCCTTTCTCAGCAGACCCCTTGCAATTGGTGCTGAAGTGTATGAGTATCAGTAATGCTAAGTGAGTTTAGTGCCCCCCAAAATTTCTTAAGGCTAATTTTCAACTGGAAATCAATATTTCTTTAAAAAATATTACATTTATTTTTTAACTAATACTTTAATCTTAAGAGTTTATTAATATGGTCATCTAGGTCTTGGGTCAAAGGTCACCTCCTAAGAGCAGCCTTCTTTAACCATCCTAACTAAGGAGTCCCCTCTCCTAGTCGTTTTCTCATATTATCCTTTATTTTTTTTATAATTTATATCAGAAACTATATTACTCACTTCCTTCTCATTGTCTCACTCTCTTGCTCTAGAATGTAAATTCCATGAGGGTGTATGATATCTTGTTTAATACTGAATCTCTGTGTGCTAGAGCCTGGCACACGGGTCTCTCAGTAAAACCACATTCATTTGATTGAATGAATAAATGAAGGCCTTGATAAGGAAATTTGATTTTATTTTGAGTGCAGAGTAAGAATAATCAAAGAATTTTGGGCAGCAGAGTTATATGACCAGATTTACATGTTAGAAAGACACTACAGTAGCATTGTGTGTTTACCACTAGCAACCTGAAAATCAAATTTACTTTTGAACTTAAATAGAAAATATTAGCGAATGTCATTCGGACAAAAAGAACCATGAAACTGGAAGAAACCGGAGAGTAGAAGAATAAGAAAAAAAAAAGGAAGGTAGGAAGAAGAAGGGAAGGAAGGAAAAGGAAGGAAGGAAGGAAGGAAAGAAGGAAGGAAGGAAGAAAGGGAGGGAGAGAGGGAGAAAAAGTTTGTGAAAACAACTGCCTAAGAAAATTACATCTTAACAGGTACTTCTCAGTGACAGGGACAGACTTGGAGAGGCAGTGAAGCTTAAACGAACTAAAAGAATTCCCCAGCAAGAGCTTTGGGTTATGAAATGTTCCACCTCTAGAGATTAATTTGAGCCCTTACAATGTTATTTTCAGAGCTGCTCTACCATCTTTTCCCCTAACATTATTATGAAATTTTGTACTGATACATGGACTCAGTGATCCAAGAAGTTGCCTGTAACTAAGGAACTCTATTTAGCTCTCCTGGGTCATATATAAGCACCAAGAAAGCTGCTGATGGGATTGGGGGCCGGGGTTGGGGGCTGATGATCCGAAGTGAATTTCTCTGTGTGTTTCAATATAATAATGGTGGCTGTCGACCACAGTAAAGAGAAGCAAGGCCTCTTAGAATGTTGGATTCAGTTCCAGAGTCTCAGGTGGTGAAAAGAAAAAGTCGCATAATTAATTGTGTTAATGGAAGGAGAGCAGTATCATGAGTCACACCAAACAGTAGATCTTTTAAAACTTGCATATATAACTGGGCTTTAGAATGCACTATGTGACTTCTTCAGCAGAGGATTTATGTTTTGTTTGCTTTGCTTAAGCTAACGGTAAAATTAGTTTGCATTTCGTCTGCATTTGAAAGATGTTTGGCAGCAGGTGAACTGGATGGAAGGAGAATTGGAGGAAGGCAAGAAAAGTATAGAAGGAGAGGAGCAGGCTGGAAGTATGCTGGCTGGCTGAGAAGTTCAGGCTAGGATAAAAACCTGTCATGTGGACCAGCATGATGCAAAACCTTTATGTTCACAATGAAGAATAAACTGTATTATCAGCTGATATAATTAAAAGAGCCAAACCAATAAAATCAGCATGTAATAGATATTTGTTGAATGAATGAGAAGAATTTTTCTCTGATTTTGAAGTAATGACTACTTATTTCATTGAAAATCTGCACAAAGTATATTTAATGCTGTTTAATTTTTATTAGGTGCTACCTTGGTAAGAAGGCACAGAGATTCTCTTTCTGTTGTTTATTTGTTTGTTTCTCATCAGACTACCCCCGGGAAATTAAAAAAAAAAAAAAAAAAGTTAGGTCTTGGTGACAAAATTAGCTATTGCATCCAGAACTTAATACATCAGTTTGAACTTCAGTGCCAATGCTATTTCTAAAAAGCAATGTGTGGTTGACTTTTAAGTATATGTTTTGAAAAGGCTAGAAAATCAGTTATTTTCATCTGAAATCTCCAGCTCTTGAATGTCTGGACACTTTGGATGGTCAGTACAACATATATATACCTGGTTATCACTGATGAAACTAGAAGCCTGATCTCTGCATGCCCTGCTACTTCTGACTAGGGTCAGGGCTACTGTCGCTGGCCCTATAAGAGAAGGGTGCTATGGCCAGCTCTTCAGGAAGGCCTGAGACAGCAGGACACTCAGAGAGCTCAAACTGGCTGTTCTCATACCAGTTGGGGCCCACCAACAAAGCCATCCAAATCTCAGAGGATCTGTGGCTATCAACATAAGTGGTGAGAAACTTGAAACCTTAATCTCTTCATTGGTAGGGATTCTCCATTATCTTTTTTCATTGGATCTCAGTTGGACCAAGACATTAAAGCTTGCTTGTATTTGTATCCAGATGGTGTGAATCTATAATGCCATGTAAATAGACTAGCCTTGGAGAGAATACGTTTTGCATCCCTATCATTACACTGCATAGGCCTCTGTTCTAAGATACTGTGTCTCTAAAATCTCACATACACCTCATGTATGGAAATATACAAACTCTGTGTGGCCTTCGAATATTACACAAATACGTTAAAGGCACACAGAGAACAATTCTGACCAGACACCACCCAATCACCCTTGGGATGTCTACATTGCTCCCAAAATTGTGCTCTAGGAGCCATATCAACTTAAATTTAAAGAATTCAATTAAGAACATTTATTGTCATAGATTATTCTCATTTGCTGCTTCTAAATTACTAACATAGCACAGATAGAAAACCCAAGTCCAGGCTGCTCTGTGACATTTGTCAATGTTCTTTTATGATAAAAAATGCTGTATGGTGTCCCTCATTGCTAATAAAATGAAAGCTACATATATATTGGTAATTGCTTTTGGCTGCATATAATAGAAATTTGACCACAGGGATTTAACAGAATAGAGTTTTATTTTTCTTACATATTAAAGTTTGGAGTTAGATAGTCTAGTGCTGTAGGTTAGCTCCATGATATCATCAAGGACCCAGGTTTCACCTACCTTTCTGCTGTGACATCCTACTATTTAACTTCCTTCCTAATGCTCACAAGGTAGCTTTATCTCATCTGGGCATCACATCCAATTCCAGGAAGAAACAGGGAGTGAGGTGGGATAAGAGAAAGTAGATAAAGGGCAAAAAATATATGCTAGCTGAGTCTGTCCCTTTTTATTAGGAAAATAAAAATTTTCCTAAAATCTTAATGGAGTGGATTTCTACTTCCATATCTGTGGTTAGAACAGGACCAAATAGTCACTATCAACAGCAAATGAAGTGGAGAAACTTGAGGATTTTCTTTTTTTTTTTTTTGCTGTTTCGAACAAATTCAGGTTTCTATTGGTAAGAAATATGAGGATCATTTTATTAGTATGGATATTGGTCAGACAACTTGTTGTGTTTTCCTGAAGCTATAACATGTGGGGTATAATTTGTTTCTAAATTCATTTTATAATACTTCAAAATACATTTTTTGATACTTCAAATAATCAGGGAGGTTATTCCAAGCTTTTAATATATGAAGCAGACAGATAACCAGATTCTGACAAGCTTTTTGTGCCGCATTGATGTGATGTGGCAATTAGACCTAATTTCAAAGGCCTTATATTTCTTCCCCTACTAGACTGTGAGCTTTAGTGAATGGTGAGGAAGGCAATGAGGAAGTGTAGGATGTAAATTTTTCTTCACTGTTTTTTCCCTCAAGCATATGATGCATTACATATATCAGGTGCTTACAAGAACATGTTTAATGAATGAATGCATGACTAAGTCAATAGACCCAGGATTTGGCACCATCGCCAATTAGTTATGGGATATTAAGCATGTGACTTGACTATTTCAAGCCTGCTTTTTCCTCTCTAATAGGGCAACATTACATATGCAAGTGTGTCTCATAGGGCTGTAGAGAGGTCATATAAGGTAACACATGATAAACATTTTTTAGACAGTGTAGGTATTTACACTGCAAAGTGCTTTCAGTTTTATTGTTCCTGTTTGCTTAGTTCTGCTAATCACCCCAGCTCCACCCCTTACCTGTGATAGAGTGAGGGCAGGCATCACTGCACCCACTTTTGATAGATTAAGAAACTAAGGCTAGGGTAGCTTATAAATGATCTAAACTCGGATAAATTATAAGTGCAAAGCTTGATGTTGGGCTTGAAAAAAAAAATAGTATGTAATAAGCCTCCTTATTTATAACTCATTTTTTTTCCAAAAAGAATTTAAGGAGGTAGGGAATTATTTCTTTAATCTGGTGGTTACTCTGAGAAATACATACATTCAATAGCTTATAAATAGCTTAATAGATAAGGTACCATTTTGACTATTGAAGAAAAGATTGAAAGCCTTCATGAAAGGTCTTTGTAATAGAGGAGACCCAAGAATACAGAACAAAAGGAGGTAAAGCAAAATAAAATTAAGCTAAGTATTGTTAAATAGTGAGGGTTTTAAAATTCTAAAATGGGTTAATAAGGTTTCTTTCTCTAGAGGTTTTTAAAAATAAGATGGATTCTCATTTGTAGAAGATGGTTTAAGTACGGCACACTAAGAACAGACCATGTGGTCTGCCTCCTTAAGTGTGCCTTTGAGCTTTATAATCTTTAAACTCTTAGAATTCATTATCAGTTCTGCTTATTTACTTCAAAATAACAATCAACACTTTACAATTTACAAAGTGCTTTCACACATAGCCTCTCATTTAATTCTCACAACAATCTTCTAATATATCATATACATTTTCCAGGAGAAGTAAATAACAAAACTGAAATTTGAACCAAGTTCTTAATCTAAATTTGATGCTCTTTTCTGAACATCTCATCTACTTCCCACTTCCACGCTGTGGCTGAAGAACTGGTGAATGCATGGTCATCTGCTTCAAACCTACTGCTTCTCCTATGGTCCTAGTCTTGGTTGGTGGAAGCGCTTTCTACCCAGATGTCTTAGTTAGAGACCTAGGAATCAAACTAGACTATTTACTCCTTCTCTTTCCTACTTCTGCCCAATCATCAAGTCTTGTTGCTTTTTAGCTCCTACACATACAGTGTCTCAAAAAATTGCCTTTTCTCCACCCCATCACTACCTTTTCTGTTTTATGTTTTCACCACCATTTATTTGGATTATGAAAATCATTTTTTCTATATTTTCTCATGTTTCCTTAACTCCAACCTGGAACCTCAGTGAAGAACTTTAAGCAGGAGAGTAAAATAAGGATGTTCCCAGGGAAGCCATTGGCCTGAAGCCCGTCTGCTCCCCAGATTTCAGCCATTTTCTAGTCCTTTCATAGTACTGCCATAGTCTCATGTCACTGAAAGTGATATAAAAAGTACACTGATTCCCACATTATTCCAAACAGGAGAATTCATATGCCATCCCATATCATGTGTCCTTTCCAACCTTTTAAATGTTGTAAGAGAAGTTTCAAACACACAGGGTCTGAAACATCCCTGCCAGAACACTGGGCCTGAGTATACTGGGTCCATGTAGGATGATCACTACAGCAGTAACTATTTTAGTCCATCCAAAGCAATAATATCTATGAGATCATGAGTAGGATGTGCCAGGTATATTTTCTCTTCATATGCATTAAAGTACATATATAACTATTAACATTTTTAAAAGTTTGCATATTACCTAAAATCATCTCTTTATACCTGTGGTAAACCTAGTATATTTTTGGAAACTTTTCAGTATGAAACAAATGACTCTCTATGATTTGACTTCTATTTTTCATTCTGTAACTTCATCTGTAGGGTGATTGTAGGGTTGGCATATAAATTATCACCCAAACCAGGATGCTTTTGAGGAATGTTCACGTTCAACTGAGTTGGAAAACCAGGTATAAAATTGTACCATCTAGGAAAATCTTACCTTATTCATCTGCTCATTCCCTAATTTCCACTTTATATGGTCAAGCACTCTTAAGTATTTTCAGGTTTCTGTATATGGTTTCAATCTTCTAAGTTTTTGTATGTACTGTTCGTTTAGCCTGAAAACCCTTTCTTACTGTTCTTCTGATACCTCACTACTAGCTCTGGTTTCTCCAGGAAGTGTTTCCAGATTTCAGACTGGACCAAATGACAGTTGCTGCTAATTCCTGAGAATTTGAAACTTATCTTTGTCTCTTTTTCACATTAAGGCGCTCTCCAGAGCAGGTACCATGTCTTGCTGATTTTGTTCCCTACAGCATATACATGGATGTTCAAAGCATATATAAGTGACATATATATGACTTACTATGACCAACCCAGTGTAGAGATCCATGCTGTTCTCCCTTGATAACACCAGGGTTTAGCCCTAGCCTGACTGATGGTTCTGGCACTACCTAAAAGTACTGCTCTGGAAATAATCACTTGTCTCCCTTCTATTTTCTATATTTACCTTCACCTTTGATGCAGAAGCAGAATGTCATGGTGCTTAAGAAAATGCTTAGGGGGAAGACAGAAATGGTTTAGAGTTCCTACTCTGCACTTACTAGCTTTGTGGCCTTTGGAAATTATTCAACTTTCCTGAACCTTGGTTTCCTTGTCTGTAAAATCTAGATGATAATAAAAGCTTCTTCATGAGAATGTTATGATGATTAAACACATCTAAAGGGATGACTGCTAGGCCTGGTATGCAGTATGTGCTTAATAAATGTTTCAGGAAAGAGCCATGGGTGGAAATGGTGAGATTACAAAGAAAGTAATATCTTTTTCTGCTGGTCCATTAGGGAACCTTGGATTTTAAAGGCCATTTGGCTTGAATCAGTGTCCAAGCATAAAGTACCATCCACAGCACTCTGAAGAAGCATAGAATGAACACAGAGAATTAAGACTTTACTTCTCTTTATGCCTAGCACATGTTTCCTGTTATGTAAAAATGAAGCATTTAAAAACTAATGTTTTTCTCCCACAGTAGGCACTGAGATCATCAGCTGCTTGGGTTCTGTTTGGAACTCTTGATGCCACGTCTGTGTACGTGAAAAAATAAGTCGTTAAGTCCTTGATGCCATCTCCTCAAGCATAAACAACCTGGTTAATTAATCGATCATTCAATAATCAATTAATTGGTTAACCAAAGAGTTATTGCATGCCTATTACATGACAGGTGCTTATCTATGTTGCCAATATGTATTAGACTTTGTAATATGTACCAGGGATAAAATGATGATAAAGTATCTGGTATTAGGAGTTCAAGTGAGTCAGACAAAGCTTTAATTACATAAGCTCCATAATGTGTCAGTCAGATCCCTGACAAAGCTGTGCCTAGGTGCTAAGGGAGCATAGGGGAGTGGTATTTAACCTACCACGGGGGAGGGGATGGCATTCCAGGAAAGGCTTCTGTTCTGTTTCATAAGATTTTTCTTCAATGCGATTACTTGACATGAATGATCTGATCATGCAGTGATGAACTGCACAGGGCAGGAGCAGGGACTTTTTCATTGCGTCCTCTTACCTTATAGTTTTAATGAGGTGATGAGGGCATTTGGCAATTCCTGCACAGGTCTTTAGGGATTTAGTCCTGTCTCTCTGCAACACCCCCCATCTCCTACACTTCAATCTTCAATGCTGGGAACAGAAAGAATTGGATACAGCAGGCAGGAAGGTAATTTCATTAGATTATTTCTGCACTTTTAGAAAAAAAAACAGAGGTAGGAATCAATGAAGTGGAATAAATCTGAGCCCTTAAGAGGCAACAAGAGGTAGAGAGTTAAGTTCTGATGGCACCAAGGTTTCAGCATAGGTGACCCGATGATGGTGAATAATATTAAGAGTTAGGCAATCACAGAAAGAAGAGAAGAAAACTGCAACGGAAGCTTTATCTTATTTTTTATAGGATATAATTTTTAACAAGAACTAATCTTTCTGACTGTAAATGGCAATTGCCTTCTGCCCAATGTTTTCGCATTTTCTTCAGTTTCCAAACAAAATGAATACTGTTGAGCATGTCCTAGTACTACATAAACACACTTGGTATAGAGTAAATTCGAACAATTATTAGGGAGACAGGACACTTCCAGTCTGTGCACAGCTCCACTCAAGCTCTGTCAATTGTTAGCTAATGATTTCCAAGAATTCATCAGTCATTTTTTTATGTTTTCATGGACACATGTTTAAAAAATGACAGAGATTACAACTGTGGTGGCTGCTAACCAATATTTGTCCTGTTATTGACCAGCTTCGTAGAATGTGCATCCTTAAAATGTTCTTTTAACAATCCCAGTATTGGTTATATAAAATAAACCTTGTCACATTGGTATACAGTGCAAAGATCATGTCTAATAAAACGCTTCCAGTTAAAATGTCTGAACTGTGGGTTCTTTCAAAACAATTATAAACAATACTATGCTCCCTCTGTGTCGTGTCAGAAATCATGGCAACCAACGTGCTGCTGAACAGCTGTCCTGTGCTAACACAGAAATAAAAAAATATATACTCATAACTATTATACTGAAGTATCAGCATAAGCATTTAGATGATCACAAAGTTTGTATGAAATGGGTGGTTCTGATATATTTGAGAGCTTTATTTCTATGACATAGCCAAACATCTTCGTTGAAATCTTGTTTATACATTTCTTTGTTCTGGAAGCACGAAACTTTCATCTTTATTAGTACAAAATTAAATTGCAGGCCATTTCTCAATTTAATTTTATTGATTTCATCTTCAACAAATACTGAAAATTCGCTTTACGTTCAGCACTCTTATGTCTATGAGATATAACATGAACAGTATGTCCCAAGTTCCTGATCTCATGGAGCTTTCATTTATTTTTGTGGGTAGGGATGATGAGATAGAAGATTTGTTGAAACAATGCATTTTTATATCACTAAAACTGAATAAGGAGTTAGAAAAGGGAGTGCCTAGGGGAATGAGAGCTATTTGAACTGTGGGTTCTTTTAAAACAATTATAAACGATACTATGCTAGTGAGTGTCAGGGAACATCTCTGCATTTATATTATTTGATGTAAAGTCTCAGCGATGACAGGAAGACAGTTAAACTAATACATGGGAGTAAGAGAACTCCAGGCAGAGCGAAGAACATGTGCAAAGACCTTGAGACATGATAGAAAATGATGTGTTCAAGGATCAGAAAGGTTGCCTGTGTGGCTAGAATATATTAAGTGAGAGACAGGGAGGAGGAGATGAGGTCAGCGGAAGATTAAACCTTGCCTAATGCCTTTATGATGGAAAGACAGTGGTGGGTGATGTGATTTAATGTAAGCATTGAGATCACTCCGGCTGCCTGCCATGTGGAGCACAGAATTCGAGAGACAAAAAGGAAACAGGAGAACAATTAGGAGATGATGCATTAGTCTTAGCAAGAGCTAATTGAAGCTTTAGACGTTGGAGATGGTGAGAAGTGGTACAGTTGGGTTGACAGTACTTGCTGAAGGACTAAATGAAGGATATAGTAAAAAGAGAAACTTTAAAGAGGGCAATTTAGGGGGTTTAGTTTAAATAACTTCCTGAATGGTGGTGCCATTTACTGAGACGGGGACTATTGGGGAAAAGCAAGTTTGGGAGATAAAAATTAAGAGCTCAGTTTAAAACATTAAGTTTGAGGTAGCTTTTTAGACATCCGAAGAGAGATGTCTCATAGGTAGTCATAAACGTATGTTTGCAGCTCATGGCAGGGTCAGGGATTGGACATGTAGATTTGGAAATCATGTATGTAGCGAAATGGCAGTGGTGGTGGAGGGGTCAGTAGACTCACCATTCCGGTAGGATGAAAGGAGAGCTGGATCGGGGGGATCAGAGTAAGAGAGCTGGAAGGGTACATGGAATATTTAGAGGGTTGAATGAATTGAGAAGTTGTGCTTGTTATTGGTGAAAATGATGCTGAAGTTAGGAGCATGGGACTGAGGTACTAAAGTGGAAGGTGAAGGAAATAGTTGTTGGTCCTCTGGGGATTTTAAAATCACTTAAAATGACTGCAGGAATATAAAGTGAATACTGGGTGAGGATCAAGGACAAAGTGCAGTGTGAGGACAGAAGAATGGGAGAGAAGTTCTGATTGAGGAGCCGAGGGATAGCCACCTGGAGGCAAATGGAATGAGCGGGGTCCACAGGTGAGGTAGGACAGTGACCGGTGGACATATGGTGAGGCACATTCTCAGTTAGGGTGGGCAGTATAAACAGTGACACGGCAGTGCCAGAAAGCAAGGCTTTCCAGGATGGGAAGAGAGTGTCAGAAACGAAGTGCTCCCAAATGCAGAAAACTTCAAGTAAGTGACTATGGACTTAATGAAGCTTTACCTCACTAAGCTGTTGCTGACATGATCACTTACTCCCACCGCAAACAAGTTAAAGCTGAGGTGGCACAAATGTTGAAGGGAAAAGAATTTGAGTCACATGGTTTCTTGGTACCTCATTGACATGTTTGTGGAAATAATCATACATTTCCCATCTGCTTTTCAATTTCACTTCATGAATCTGGATCGTTTGTTTACAGATCCACTTTCTTTTTTCCCCACAGGCGGAGTTGAGCATAATTATACTGAACTTGAGTAGAAAACATGTGATTACGATTCTGACTTCAGCCATAAGACTGTTCATTTTGTTATCGTACACAACACTTTTAAGTAAGATTATGGGAATGAGAAATTACAGGGAACTTTCAGCAGTTGTGAAGCTCACAAAACCAGGCACAGTTTCCTTTGCTCGTGTCCAGATGGGAACCCTTTTGGTGAAAGTCCTCACCGGGATCACAGTGTGTCAGGTGCAATTAGGTCGACATGACATATTTCTAGCTGCCCTTGAGAGGAGACCTTCGTCTCCTCTCTGTAGATTTCCTTCTCCTTTTTTTGCATTCAGTTGATCATAACAGCTGCAATAAAACCCACTTCACCTTAATAAAAACAGATCAGAGCAGCTCATTCTCTACATTCCAACTGCACTTGCACAAGTGCTGATTATTGATCTGAAAACATGCTATGCTTTAACCTGGTCATGTTTAGCTTCATTTTCTCCATTCAAGTAACAGCCACCATTGCCTGCAATAGAATTGCCCTAGCAGAACGATATGATGGTCGTCAGGTTAGAAAATCTATCTTGGGTCAACAATTTATCATAATGAAAATTGCAGAGGCTCAAGAGTGTTCTCTGAACATTTAGCAACTCACGCTTTTCTCTCTGATATATCATATGCATCAGACTTGCTGACGCTCATTGATAAGTTCAATTTCTTCAGAATAGCTGATAATTATGCTATTGAACAATTGATTTTGCATAACCGCATAATTACATAACCAAAGCTGATTTGACTGCCATTGCTGAGAAAGGGAAAATGACAGCGGTTGCCACTGAATGTCATGTGCTCCTAAAGAACTGGTTAAGGGAGGCAAAGATCAAAAGCATCTAATTTTTTTCCAGATGAGCCATTTTGCCAGCTCCTTATGGTGAAGCGAGAAGTAAATATTTTGGAAGTGACAGCAAAATAATACCGAGGCTATGGCTGTGTTCACTTTTCTTCATGATTTCCATCCTCTTCAAACCACAAAGTTTACAGGTTGATAGGGTCATTTTGCCAAGAGCAAGAACCCCAGAGCTGTTTTGAGATGGAAACATCAAGCTGCGTGGTCTGCCTCTTATTTTACTGTGAACAATAAACCTTGTAATATTCCATTCTATTCAATAGGGGTTTATTGAGTGTCCACATGTCTCAAGCTTTCTGCTAGGGGCTGCAGTTTCGTGTGATTTGTATGCACCTTGTTTCCATTTGTGTTTGAAAGTGCCATGGGGATGTTTCCTGGGGTAGGCATTTCATTGTCAGCTAGATTTCTGCTCAACTCCATGGCTGTCGTGGTGTGTTATTGTGTCACCTACGCTCTCACACAAACCACAGACTGAAGGGAGTGAAATTTCTGCTCAGTGGCATCTGTGACAAAAATCATCTACCTCCTCCAACGTTGTGTCATTAGTAAAATTAGTTAATTGTTAGGCATTTGTAAAGAAGGGTGGAATCTAGTGAGTTATTCACAGCTATAAGGGCTCTATTGTCTGAACTATGGTGGAATCTTATTAAAATATGAAAATCAGCAGCACGGGGTCTCGGGCAGGAGCAAATATGTACAGTAATAACATGTCATCTCAAAACCACTTTCCCGATCATTATATATAAAGGGCTTGGTCATTATCTTAAATCTGAGTTGAAGCCAATTATAAGTAGAGAAACTTACTTTCATGCTTTCTCATAGTTTATTTTCACACCCTTTCTTCTAATCACTGCCTTTATCTATTCTCATATGTTGTTGGTTAATATCCCTCTCCACAGTGGAAGAGGCAGAGAGAGAGAGAGTTGTTAATTTAGAATCTAAGCTGCTGCCTCTTCACTCAGACAACTTGTCTTCTAGGTGGGCAATGTGTGTAACTCTTGTTTTACCTGAAATATCTGGGCAGTAATTGAGAAAGTCCTATATTCACAGGATAATTGCTTAATATAAGGAAGAACAGAAGTTGTGGAAAGAGCAGGCACTTTGGGGCCAGAGAGATAATGATTTGAATCCTGGGTCTGACACCTGCTCTGTGACCTTGTCTTTTATGTAATCTCTCTTGGGGCCTTGGTTTTGTCATCTGCAAAATAGTGGCAGGATTATCTATTTTACAGAGCCATTGTAAAGGATAGATACCATCATTGTGAAAAATGCCTTACTACACAACAAAGTCATTTTCTTTGCTTTCTGTTGATCAGGCTATACAGCTAGCCTAGTGCTCCTTCCCTGAAGCCAATTTTTACATGGACACATCTGCATATCTATAGACCAAAACACTATTTCTTTTCTCTTGGTTGTCACTTGTCCTGTCCACTAAATCCTGCTGCCACTCTTTGGTGGATAAAGCTTTGAGATTTCAAGCTGTCAGCTCATTGGGCCACAGTTTGGATCTGTCAGCTTGGTTATGGGCCATGTAGTATGTAAATAATGACACCTCTTAAAATATTTTTAATCCTTCATTTTGATAGATGCTTTTGGGTTTCGCATTTGTCCTTTGCAGAAGGAAAAGGAAACCAATAGCTCCTAAGGGTGACAGGGTAATTACACATCAAGAGCTATGTCAGCACCAAGAACTATGCTAAGATGTCTTACTAAAGGACAGAGTTGTTCAAAATCCCAATCTTATTTCTGATGCTGCTAAGAGAGGGTGGCTACACTTTTAATTACACTTAAACACCGGATTGTCAGGGAAGTGAAATGTTTTTGCTGACTCAACCAGTTTCAGAGTTGCCCAGAAGTAGAGTCGGGAGAAAGCACCTTGGCCTCAGCATCTGGCTAAGCAAAGCCAGTTTGATTGGCATTTGGAGCTGAATTCACACATGATGTGCCCAGGAAGTCACACAGCTAGAGGAGATTTGGTTTATGGTGTCGGTTCTGTTTTCTGGTTTCTTCTCTGCATAATCTGATTTTAGTGAAATGATTTTAGCCTGCTCCACGGTTGTTGAGAAGTAGGTTGGCTATAAAACACCCCAGAACAAGAACCCATCCAGGTTGATTGGATGAAGCCGTATAATGTAATAATAGCTAACATTTATTGAGCACTTACTATGCACCAAACATTTCACATGCACAAATTCTCTCAACAACCCTGTGAGGTAGGCAGTCTTCGTTTCCCCATTTTACAGATGAGTAAACCGATGTACCAAATGATTAAACAACTTCTCCAAGGTTACGTAGAGGCTGACTTAAAATTGAACCTAGGCAGCCTAACTCCCAAATCTGTGCTGTTAGTCCCAATGTTGTGTTGCCTCGCTCAGACTCACACAGTGGAAGCCCAATAGACTCAGAGTCAGGCGATCTGGGCTTGAGTGCTTTCATGTATTTGCTGTGTGCCCACAGGCAAACCTGTTACATCTCTAATGTTTAGTTGTAAGGATTATAATACTGCTTTCCCAATCTCAGAAGAAAAATAACTATGATTTCTTAAGAATCCACTATGTTCCACATGTTTTATAGACAGTTTAAATATTTTTTTAAGCACCCGAAAGTTAAGAACAATTATCTCCAGTTTGCGGTTAAAATTTTTAAATAACATGCCAAGACCTGTTGGATTCAAAGCTATCTGGATGCAAAATCTGTACTTTTTCTAGGGTGTGTAAATTTAAAGTGTAAACCTGAATACAAGACCCTGAAACTGAGAGGGCCACGCTAGTCTAATACACTCCCTATGTCCTGTTTGACCAGCCTGTCAGTTGTCCTGTCTCTCTGTCTTGGTGCTGTTGTTCCTTTTCCTTGCTTCTTCTTTTATACCATTTAATGATTGCATGCCAGGAACCAAGCAATGTGCTTTCTGTTCTTTAATTCTCAAAGTAACTCTATAAAGTAGGATTTTAGGGTCCTTTTCTAGGTTGTTCTTTTTTTGAATACAATAAGAAAGAAAGGCAGAAACAACAAGATCAAGAAGTAACATTTTATTGAACACTTACTATGTGCCAGGCAGCATCCTAAGCATTTTATGTAGGTATTACTATTTTTCTCTTTTCATAGATGAGAAAATGGAACAGGGAGATTCATAATAAGCCTAAGGCAGGCAGTCTGACTCCAGATCCAGTAGTCTCAGCCACATTTAATTTTATTCTTACGGTGCCTCTTCGAGATACATAATTTAATTCTCTTTTGCTGATGAGGAACCTGAAGCTCAGAGAAGTTGACTAGGACACGCATCTATTATTTTTCAGAGTTGTAATTCAAAATGAATTTCTCTGACTTCTAAAAGCCATAATTTTTCTATGTGTACCATGTTGTTTCGCTTACTTGTCTTAGAGTCACTGAGGCCTGCAGTTTCCAGAATTTCAGCTTGAAAGGCACTCTGTGACACTTTGAAGTCACATTTAAGTAAATCCTCTGAATATAACCCTAAGAACCAGATGACGTTCCTTTGCCTTTGGCACTACCATCGGCTCTCTAATTCAGGAGGCAAAGGAAGCTGCTGGATAGAGCAGTCCAGTGGATATCGGACTGAGATTAAGCAGAATGATGTAAGACCCCTACATTGGTACATATTATCCCCCAGACCATGGTTATGCCTTAAATGAGGCCTGATCACCAATGAATGAATGAGAGATACTTTAACACTTCCCTAAACGGAGAGCTTTTCCTACAGCTTAGGGAGAGTTGCCTCATCCTATGATGTTGCAAACAAAATACCTTTCTAAATTGGTTATGTACTCAAAAACATAGAGGCAATGATTTTATTTAACTCACAGATCTGTTGGTAATTTGGACAAGGCTCAGCCTGGTGTTCTTCTGGTCTGAGTAAGGCTCACATACTTTAGTTGGCCTCTTTAAATGTCTGGGGCCTCAGCTGGGAGAGCTGGAGCCACTGGCTAGCAGTTTTAGCACGAGGGCAAGTCATAAGGATAAGTCCTTTGAGCCTGTCTTCCAGGGAGCCACCAGATAAGTGAAAATAAATAATTACAAATCTTTGCAAGTGAGGTCCCTCTGCTCCCTCCAAAATGGAGCACGAGGGCTGTTATTTTCAGGGCTACTGCTGAGCTGAGAAGCAGAGGATGGAACCGGAATCAGATAAGATGCCCCAAAGTCCTGTGTTCTGACTGAGAATCAGCCATTTTTCTTTAATAAGTGCTATCCAGATTGCTGCAAGCCTTTGGTTAATTTCCAGAGTTCTGAAAAAAGTTCATTCTGAAAGTTTTTGCCAGTTTTTCATTGCTTTCATGGAGGGGGGCTTGGAATTTGCATTTCTTGACTCTGACATTTTTGGCAATGTCATTTTTCTAATTGATTTTTCTCTTGCTAAAGAGTTGTAGTTTCCTGATTCTTCCCATGCCTCATAATTTTCTATTAGAGCTTAGACATTGTGAATTTTATAATATTTAGTGCTGGATTTTGCTGTATCTCTCAGGGTTTGTTCTGGGATATAGTTAAATTCGTTGGGATAAGTTTGATTCTTTCAAGGCTTACTTTTAAGCTTTGTGAAGGTAGATTCCGAGCAGTCTTGAATCAGGGGCTATTTTGGCTCCCATGCTAATGCAGTACTCTTCTGAGGACTCAATCCAATACCCTTTCTATTAGGTGGAGTTTCCACCTTGGCTGACTGGAATATTGACTCCCTTCATCCCTGCATGAGCTCCAGGGATTATTCCATCTACACCCTTCCAATCAATGACTCTTCTCCGGATTTGAAATTTTTTTTCTCATGCGTGTGCAGATTAGGCAATGATTTGAAGAGACCCTTCTGCAGATCTCTAGAATTGAGTCTTTGTGCACCTCTCTCATTTTGCATATTCTGCCCCACAGATTTTTGCCATTTGCCACCTCCGAATTATGAAAAATGTTTCATCAGCTTGGAAAAACGACTGAGATGTTTGGCTTCTCTCTCCCTTTCCTGTGCTGAGGCCTGGAAATTCATTCTAATAAGTAAACTAGGAAGATTGAAGGATTCAATTTGTTCTTTTTAAAAATTTCAGGCAGCACTATTCTGTGCTGCCCATTGTCCAATGACTGAAAACCAGCGTTCCAAGTGTTTTGTCTAGTTTTCCAGTTGTTTACAGTATAATTGTTAATCCAGTCCCTGATACTCTATCATGGCCAGAAGCTAAAGTGTTTATAACAGTTTAATTAGCATAAATGTAAACAGCTCTTTGTCTTACTGGTCCTTCAGTCACTTTTGGTCCTTTGGTAATTTTTTCTTATATCTCATGCTTTCTTTCTGCTTGGATTTATTTTTATTTGGCAGAAGTATATTCTGGCAGAAGAAAGTCTTGAGTGGTATGCCTTCTGAATCTTTGTATGTCCAGAAGTATATTCCTTCATTTATTGGCTTGGCAAACAAATTTGTTCAAAATAGACATAGCTTAAAGACATTGCTCAATTGTTTTCCAAAATCCAGTGTTTCATATAAGATTTCTAATACCGATTTGTTGATAGTCTATTTTTATCTCTTTAGAAGCACTTAGAATTTTCTGTTTTTCTTAGAATTCCAAAATATGTATCTTACATGAAGCAAAACTCAATTGCTTTGATGGGAGGAAGATACAGGAAGATATTTTAAAAGTACAGTATTATGAAAAAAAAAAAAAGCAGTGAAAAATAGGTTTCTCCTAAAGATCTTTGAGCCACACATAGGCTCTTTCTGATGTCTCACGTCTGCCTTTGTCTCCAATATTCCTGCCTATGGCGTCCGTAATACTTTGAACTTCCTCATTCAGTTTGTTAATGGCTCTTGCCTACTTTTTTTAAAATTAAGTATAATTGGTATACAATATTCTAATAGTTATATTAGTTTAAGGTGTATGATATTGTGATTCAACATTTTTATACCTTATAATCTGATCACCCCACTACTTCTAGTAATCATCTGTCACCATACAAACTTATCCCACTATTATTGACTATATTCTTGCCTACTTTTCTGGGATATTTTGTGTTCTGTGAACCATGCCTGTATTACTTGTTTAGTCAACAGTAATTTTTGTTGTACATAGAAACATAATCTGAAAGTTTTATTTTCCTTATAAAAAATTGTATCTCAAAGAATTATCTGCTATAATATATAGGTTTTTAGAGTTCAATATACAAATGTTCTCCAATTAGATTTATCACCTTTGCAGCTACATCTTAAAGAAAAATGGTTAAGATAGAAACCCAAGTTCCAATATGGGATGACATATACTTACTGGTAAATGTTATTGCCTGTGAAAATTAATTTGATGTTTAAATAAGCACAAAAGAATGATATTAGAGGTGATAATATGTTAAAGGGAGCATTGCAATGCTCATTTTCATTTTGTGAATTGTTCTCAGATTACATAATGTCATTAAAATTGAAGCCAGCCTATGGAAGGCACTGCTGATGACTAACAACAGTTGAAACAGCTTTGCCTTTGTGTGTCTGTTTAACCTAGTATGCCTGCAGTTACACAGAATAGAAATGGTTATTTCCTTCTTTAACATTTAGCAGAAAAGAGGAAAAAAAAAAGATAGGATATAATCTGGTATAGACGCTTTTTGTAAGAATATGGTTTCTGAAATGCAAGTTTCAATATCATTTTATTGTAGCATATTCTGACAGACATTTAATAGACACATGGAAGATGAGAAGAGAGTAAGGTACCTCCTCTTGAGATTTTAACACTGTATACAATCAAGCACTCATTTAAACACTTTGATCAACAATATTTTTTGATATTTCTCTCTACGACTATAGCATGAACTATTTTCAGTGCTAAGTATGTACCTTTATGGCTGAAATTAATTTACCAGGGTTTTGTTTCCTTAGGAGCTCTAGACAACTGCAGAGTTCAACTGTATACTATAGAAGGGGAAAAATGCTAAAGTGGTTGGAAGAATAAAATAAAAGAAGAAAATGTGCAAAAATACACATTTAGGAGTTAACCTTAGAAAACAGTGTAAAATTGTCTCTAAATTTCTGGTGTCAATTTTGGTGTCTTCTTTAAGCTCTTCTAGCAGGTATGTGGACTCTCTGATGGGGTATTTTGGGTGAACCCAGGAATAGCGGGTTGATGTCACCAGAATGCTGGTGGATGGAGCTCCCATTGGAACAAAGAAGCTGAGGCCTGGGTTTCCTCAATGCATCATTATTCTGGGCTCTAATATTCTTGTGCTTCAAAATGAGGATGGCAGAAAGTAACAATGGCAGGAAGTTAGTTTAAACAGCCACTTCCCATGTTGAAATACTTTAAAAGGAGCTCTTTTGAAAAGAAATGCTTAAAAACTTTTTTTAAAAAGAGTAAAATAGAAACAGGACATACTGAAGGTGCAGAGAGAAAAATTTCCAAGATTTAGACAGAAAAACAAGAATGTTATCCAATGTAGAAAGTCTACTTGGGAATTAAAATCTAAAAAATATCTTCAAGAAACTACTGAGATATACTTGGGCAAGGCAGGAATCCTGTGCAACATGGATTCCTTGCAACAAATGCCTGGTTACAGCCAATGTGAACTCCTATCACAGAAGAAACTGCATGTGGTGGAGTTGGAGAGGCCATAGGATCTTGGATCAAATCCAAATTGCTATGGCGATTAATCGAGTTGGTGAAGAAACTTTGAATAAGCCAGATTCAAGGGAGCTTTAATTTTTCAAAAAGGGAGAAAAGCAAAATTTACAATTTCCATCTTGAGAGAAAGAATTTAGGATAGCAGAAATGATAAATCCCACAAATGCCAGCTGGTTACATTCAAATGGCCACTTTTGTACATTGCTGGTGACAATTGTAAAGTAGTATGATTCTCTTGAAAGCAATATGGCACCACACAGCAAGAGCTGTAGAAATAGTCATAGCCCCTAACCCAGGAATCTCACCCTGGGGAATGTGTCCTAAGGAAAAATTCCACAGAAGCGAATCATCTATATGCAAGAAAATGTTCATTATAACACCTTTATAATAACAACTACAAAAATGTCTCTGAGAAACAATTATATGTATATAACAGTTGTGAAATTGTTTAGTAAATTATGGAACATTAAGTCCACAGGATATTATTCAGCCATTAAAATTATAATTATGAAGACCCTTGAATAACAAGAAAAATGTTTATACTATGATATTAAGGGGAAAAATGGAATTAAAATACTATGTACATTAGGATTACAACTGTTTAAAACTATGTAAGTGGAAAAGAAAATATGCAGAATTTAATAAGATTATTTTAGTTTGGTGGACTTGTGAATGATTTATTTTCTTTTTCAAAATTGCTTTTAATAAATGATAAATATATTTTAATAAAGTTTGGTGGAAACAGAACTGGTCAAGGGGTAAAGAAATAGCAAATGATAGAGTAAAACTGACAAAGAGGATATATAAGGCGATGCTATTTCATGCCTGTGGAAATGTTGTTGCTTTAATTTAGCAGAGGAAAATCACTGTAAGTATGTGTACTATAAATTACTTTTTATAATAAAAATGGTTATATGGGTGATGTGAGTCCAATGAAACTGTTCTAAGCCTTGGCATTAAGGGTACAGTTTTCTTTCCATGACCATCAGTTACAGAGATGGATTGGAAGTAGAACTAACAAAACCACTAGCTTGTCAGAAACAGATTTGCTGGCTCCTGATTCTCTGTCCCCAGTAACTACCATCACTGTCCAATTCCATCAAAACTTACTCCCATGTGTGTAACTGTATATGATTGAATATGTAATATATTTATATCTGTGTGTCTGTCTCTGTGTATATTTATTTTTTTTAAATTATGAATTATTTTTATATTCAGAAAAAGGTACAAAACCTGTACATGTTGTTTACTAAATAATTATGAAGTGAACGCTTGTATAATTACCATCTAACTCGGAAACTGGAATGTTGCTGGTACCTTAGAGCAGTGGTCCCCAACCTTTTTGGCGCCAGGGACCAGTGCTCCTATGGGAATCTAATGCCTGATGATCTGAGGTGGAGCTGAGGCGGTGATGCTGGAGCTGGGGAGCGGCTGCAAATACAGATGAAACTTTGCTCACTTGCCCACTGCTCACCTTCTGCTGTGCGGCCCAGTTCTTAATAGGCCATAGACCGGTACTGGTCCACAGCCTGGGGGTTGGGAATCCTCCCTTAAAGGTTCCCAATCATGTCCCCTTCTCTCATCCAGAAGTGATAGCCGCGGGCAGGATGCACAATCCTGATTTTCTGGAATAATCATTTCCTGGTTTTGCTTGTTTTATTTCTATAGGTCCCAGGTATACAGATTGTATTAAGCATAATTCTTGGTTCACGGCACACTGTTGTAATTGGTCTACAATAGACTCTTATTTTCATTTAATAATAATATAATAAAAATTATGAATTCATCACCTAACCTAAGAACTAAGACATTACCATTAATTTATAGCTTCCTAAATGTTCAACTTCTTAGAGGTAGCCAGGATCCCAAATTGCATATAATCTTTTTTTGTTCTTTTTAGAAATAGTTTTAATATCTGCATATGTATCTTTAGACAATATATTTAATTTTGTCTGGTTTTGAGTTTACATAGATGGAATTATACTGCATATATTCTTCAATTACTTGATTCTTTCACTAAAATTATGTTTGTAAGATTCATCTCTGTACATGCGTTTATCTCTAGTTTGTTTATTTTACTTCTAAGTAGCATTTGATTGTATAAATATACCATGATTTACTTATTCAATTTAATGTTGATAGATGCTTGTGTTTCTGGTTTTTAAAATTTATGAAGAGTGCTGCTATGGACAATTTTGAACACTTCTCTGGATGCACACATATAGGAATTTCTCTAGATTTATTCTAGAGTTACATTAAGTGTACATTTCAGCAGGATGTTGATATCAATATTCAACCAAAGTTGAGGTCAAACATAAATGCCATCCTAATAGAATCAATTCTATTTTACAAGAATAAAATATAAAATTTTGCATAAAAATGTGGTTATGATAATTTCAATATTAAAATTTTTAATGATCACATTTTAAACATTTGAAATGGTACAATAATTTCTCAGTGCTGGTGATCACATCAGTTCTGTTGGTGACACTATAGCCACCATATTGCATTTTTACACTAGACACTTTGAATTAGGATCAGGTGAAAAGCTGCATATCAGAGCCAGCATACAGGCTCTCTGATGGGAATGTTGGCACAAGTTATTATTATACATTCCTTTATTTCTAATGACAAAAGGCTTCTATAAAGACATAATTTCATTTCAACTTATGAACTTAAAAATTTGGTCTATGGTAATGAATGAAATGTTATTGAAACTTTGGGAATTACTTGAAGAAGATATGTTTGACCATTTTTTGAAGTAGATTTAAGGCTGATATCCTCACATATGTTTTTTATTCTTAATATTTTTGTCTTTAATTTTTCCTATACTCATCAAATTGAAGAAATATTATGTTTTAAACCTTGAGTGGAGAAATAAGCCAATGTAGCAATGTAATTAGCAAGGTTTTTAAAAAGGTCACATGGAAATTTCCATCTGCATCTCAGCTTTCACTGCATGCATAATTTCAGATTCTTATTTTGACTAGAATGATTGGAGAATTTTTTTCATCAGGTGTCAAGTAAGAAATACATTTTCAAGGCACGTGACTTTGAATGCTTCTTTAGCAGCTTACGGCAAATAAATTATTTAATTGTGCTCTAGCACATCCTGCTTTATTGATATTGTTCTCTGCAATGTATAGTATTAAAGTTTTTGTTGTTGTTTCTTTTATTAACATGTAGTAGCTGCTTTCTGATTTTTAAAAAACATTTTGTGTAAGTACAATACAGAAGTATGCCAAAATCTCTCGTGTGTCATGTAGGTTTACTGGTGGAAGAAGAAAAATGGAAATGGTCCAATATTATTATGTTTATGACCAGTAATTTTGGATTAATGTTGAGGATTGAACACATCACTGGAAAGTGTGAACAAAATGTCATATGTGTATGATTTCTAAACCACTCATAGCCATATGGTTTCATCATTAATGACAATTACATTACACTTATGTTCATTGATGTTTTCCTGGAGTTAAGCAATATGATTAGCAAAATTCATGCAATGGTCATATATAGACATTATATCTCAACAACTACAAGAAACACATTCTATTCAAACACATGCAAAATTTGAATATTTTCTGGTTAGTAAAACAAATCTCAACAAATATTTAAGGATTGGAATCATATAGACACATCTTCTACCACAATGCTATTAACCTAGGTATGGATAATTTTAAAATTATATATTTAAAAAATTTAAATAGATATTTGTAAAGTAAATCCAATTATAAAATCACATTGAAAATTAGAACTGACAAAAATGAACAAATATTGAGGAATTTGACAAGAAAACACAGAGGAAGTATATAACCTTATTACATAAAAATGTTGACCTTAGAAAGGTTATAAAACAACAACAAAAAAATCAATAAGCTAGTCATCCAAATTAGAATTAGGAAACAACAGTACAATAAGCTCAAAGAACCATAAATAAATAAATAGGAATTAATGAATACAATTAAAATGTATAATGTAGATAATTTAAAAAGACAAACTGTTCTTTGAAAAGGCTAACATAATTGACTAATCTGTGGGTAAGATAGAAGCAAAAAAAATATGATGCAAACTACATTAAGAATGTGAAAATATAGAAGCTGCAGACATTAAAGATAATAAAATATTAATTTATAGGTAGTTTCATGGAAATAAATTAGAAAATACAGATGAAATAGCTTGTATTCTTTTAAAATATAAGGTACAGTATAAAAATATAAACACGATAGATTGTGTTCTATAATAGGTTATATTCACCATTCCAACTCAAAAAGAAATGAAAAACCTTATAGAGCTATAAACATTAAAGAAATTTTATTAGTAGTCTAAAATTTTCCCACATTGCAAACTCAAGGACCAGACGGTTTCACTAGCAAATTTTGCAAAGCATTCAAGGAAAAGGTTTTTCCAAACCTCAGCAAATGATTCTAGAGGTATGAAAAAGAAGGAGAGTTCCCAAACTCACTTTATGAAACTAGCTTAATCTTGATCCTATAAATTGAAAAGGATTATTCAAGAAAGGAAAAAGATCACTTTTAAACATAGATGAAAAAACTCAACAAAATATTAAATTGAATCTAGCAATGTATAAGAGGGATAATAACATATTATGGCCATTGGGTTTAATCCAAGAAATCAAGATTGATTTAATATTAGACACATTAATTAATGTAATTTTCACATCAACAGACGAAAGAGAAATATGTATCTCCATAAATGCAGAAAAACTGTTTGACAAACCTTATTTAACATCTATTTATGATTAAAACTCTAAGCAAACTAGAGAAATTTCTTAACTCATAAAGGTATTTATGACAATTTTTATGAAGCTGCCTTTAAAGTAAAATGTTGAAAGCTTTGCCTTGAATCACTAAAGGACAACAGGTTGCCATTTTCCCTTTTAGTATTTGTTGGAGATTCCAGCCAGCACAATAAGGCAGGAAAAATAAATTAAAGGATTATAAAGAAACTTGGCTGTCTTTCTTTCGATAATGATAATGAGTATTATTAAAATCCATATTATTTTACATTGAGTTTATCATGTTTTATCAGTTAAGACTCATCATTATTTTCTACTAAGAAAAAAATGATGTCATATGTGCATGATTTCTAAACTTTGACTCTGCCTTATCAATAGCACTGTGTACTGCTTGAATTGTTCTTTACTTATATAGAATGATTTGCCAGTTTCTCCAGTCTTTCCAGAGTTTAGGGAAGTTCTGCCTTCCATTTTATTGCTTGATGTTTCGTAGATAATTATTTTGCACTCTTTGCAGTAACAACCTACAAAACAACTTTATCTATTTACAGACATTTTCTTTCTTTCTCTTTCTGTAGAGCACTTGGCTATTGTTTCGCAAGTAAATATGATATCTTGATTATTCCTCTCATAATGAATATTTACTACATTAATATCTAGTTTGCGCTCTGTGGCTCTGTTCCTGTGCCTTTTTGTGTACTAAATAACTTTTCTTTCTGAAACTTAATAACAGCATAACTGTTTTAAAGACATTTTAATTAACAGTTATACTCATCAGATGTAGAACTAACTCTATACACAATGCCATTGAAATGATGGTAATAGATATGACCAAGTTCATTCATTCACAGATAATGATGACTACTATCTAAAAAATAGCGATTATAAATTAGATTTTAAGATTCATTTTAATTTCAGAGATGTTAAATGTGTAAAAAGATACACTTTTTAATTGCTTAAATATAAAACAGTTTAGCAGATGTGCAAGATACAAGATCAATAGAAGAGAGACTGCATTTCTTTACCAGCAATAGACAGAATTCCGGTTAGTTGAGTTGGAGTTGCTGAGTTTTTGTCTTACTTAGAGCAACATAAGATGGAGGAAAGTGCAATATAAGAAAACTTTACCCTGTCTCCCTGCTCCTTTTCCACTCTAGGTGCTTTCCCGCCCCCTTTCTATGCCAACTACCTTCTGTTTCTCCAGGAGTTTCTCATATTGCTTTTGTAATATTTTAGCACTATGAATCTTTCTATGGTTTCTATAGGCCTCTCTAGGAATTGGTCTTGCAACAGGAAATCACATCTAGGTAAGTTTTCCATTTAATAAAAGGATTCGGTTTAGACTTTTCTAAACCTCTTTGAAACTCTCATATTTAACTTTTGTGTATTTTTTTCTTTTAAGAAACAAAGATATGAAAAGGAGTGTAAGCCATTATGTTTTTATAGAACAAGAAAAAAAAAAAGCACCATATGATCCCTTTCTCTGTTTTACCATTTGTAATCCTTATATGTATATATCCAAAAATGAATAGTTTTTACCTAACACTCTCATTTAGAATCGTTAATTTAAATGAGCACAGTTAGTTATTGGAGCTAAGTCTCAACGATCGGATAAAAGCTTTTGAATGTATTAAGTAATTAGAGTGATGGATCGTGCATGTATTTTCTTTAGTTATGTCAATTCTTTGTGACATCTCAAATCAAAAGAAAATCTGAGCAGAAAAAGACAGCCTTTTCTTTAACTACCTTTATACTCAATCCTTTCAAAAAACTTCCAAAACTTGATTGGCCAATTTTATCTTGAACTAAATTAACTCTAATAATAGTTATTTTATGATTGGCAAATCTTTTGACTTCTATTTTTGGTAGCTGACCATTTTCTAAACTCTGGCACAACCAAAAGATTACCTACCTAATGAGACAGGTGAGAAAACTGTTTTCAGATATGAGGTTGCTTATCTTTTCACTTCCTCTCCAATTATTTCTGCAGCCCTTGTAGTTATTCTTCCTGGGTGATGTCTTTGACTTCATCAGGTAATGTGCCCTTTTTTTGTTAATCACACAATATGGCTTTCTTATCGACCGTCCCTATGCTGTGCTCTTTACTTTTCCATCATGTCCATTGTGTTGTGAGTAAATGAGCAAAATAAGATACATCTATTGTACTGCTTTGGAAGAAAGTGATTGTCAAAATAATACCATCTTTCTCCATACATCTCTTCCCCAAGTGACAGAGCTGACTGCTTTATTGACAGGAACAAATGTGCACTTTTTGGCTTGTTGCAAAGCCAATATAGCTAGAGATAAAGAAGTGTCATTTTTTTTTTTCCCCATCAGGAATCAAATTATAAAGTCTTACTATAAAATTTATATTACTGATATATGAAAGACAATAACATCTGAACACTTTGATAAAGTTTTTGGATGGATACAACTATGTTAAATATGTTAAGTCTATTTTTCTTTAGAAAAGTTATTTGGACTAATACACTATAAACCACCCTCAGGTCAATTTTACAGATATTTCCTTTAGTCTATTTTCTGAGCAGGCTTAATGTGGAGGAAAACTGACAGAGGAAGAATTTTGTCCTGGATCTTCATTTTACCCTGTAACCTTTGGCAATTCATTTTCCCTATATGTTTGCCTAGGAAGGTAGCATAATTTTTAAGAGGTATTTAACATTTGCTGCTTCATAAATACATTTAAGTTTCTTTCACTATTTATAGCAGTATTCCCTCTATAAAAATGTTGAGTAGAAGTTTAAGGCTGTGGGCTCTGGACTCAGTTAATAGCTATAATTTCATGCAAGTTACTTAACCTCTCTGAGTCTCAGTTTCCTCATCTGTAAAGTGGGAATAATAAATGTACTTGCCTCATAGGTATTAAATGAGAAAATGTATACAATCATATAGTACAAAGACAGGACAAGAGTAAATGCTCAACAAATGTTAGCTATTATTGTTAACTAATATCAGGGCAAATGAGCAGAAGAAGTGGATGTATAGAAAAAAATGGTTATGATATAGGGGATACAACTTGATCTATATCACATTTGATATCATGAACCATGTTATAAAAAGCTTTTATTGTTCTTATCAAAAACATAGTCCGTTCTAAACTACAGAAGATTCCTAAAAGAACACAGAGCTGAAATGAGTTAGACAAAATTACAAAGCTAACCCATTGGCTGTAAAAATTATTTTTCAGCTTTAGAAAGAAATAAAAGCTAACATAATAAATGGAAGTAAAATAAAATCACCTTGAAAGTAATGATTAATTGATGAATAAATGATTAGAAATCTCTTTAAAAGTGAAACATGACCTAGATCAAAGCTTTTGGCTAATATCTGAGTACTTAAGAAATACCAGATGTCTTATAAAAGATCTTTCAACCCTATACTGAAATCCCAAAGCAAACAAACACACAAACAAACCAAACCAATCAGATACTCAACTGTATACAATGAGTGAGTTAAAATCTCTTACCATTTCCTTATCTATCTTCATCAGTATAACCTCCTAAGGTAACACAACCTACTGTATCAGAATAGGTGAACTCAGGACCCAAATGTGACAAATCCAGAAGGGTCAAGCAATAAAGCAAAGGCATTCACTTTATCACCAGGAGCATCGCAGACTGGAGGTTAACAATCGTGTAATCTCTGACTGATCTACCTTCCATTTGATGAAAAAGCCCCACAAATTTAATGTGATAAAAGATGAATCAGAGTTCTTGAAAAAATCATTAAGTCTTAAGTGTTAATTTCCTTAGTGGAATTTTTACCCTATCACCTTGTTATATATGAATCATGACATTAAAGTGAGAAAGCAGTGCTCAGAGACATTGAAGGCTCATCTTTATGTTTCCCAGCTTTGATAAGGTCCTTAAACTTCTGGTGAAATCTACCAATTTGTAAAAGACTGTCTAGAAGGTCTAAAAAAGGGAAGGAGAAGGTTGGGGGAGGCTACCTGAACAAATGAAAAATGATGACATACTTAACAGGGATCTCACTGACTTTTAGAAATACTTTGAACAACAGCCATGGCCACTGGGGTGCTGTAATGACATGCCCCATTATAAAATGTAACACTAAGTAAACGTAGGAGTGAAAATTTAACAATTGAACATTTAATGGCTGCAATTATGGCAAAAGAATAATGAACCTATTAGACAGGAGAACTGGCAATTACTCTACAGCTTATTGGAATACAGCTGTGAAAAAGTAATACAGCAGAATACTTAAGAATGGTTATTAAAAGAGGATAATGCATTCTGTTTACTCTGACAGAAGCAATTTTTCTTTTGAAATGAAATGGGGTTTTTTTGGCTATCAGACATATGAACTCAGATATGATGAATCCTACTGTTTAAAGGTAATGCATTTTCAGATATGCTTCTCTAGCTGTAAATGATGCCTCCACTAAGACTATAAGGATGAGATTTTTTTTTTTTTTTTGGTAGAAGAAATGGAAGAAGATGTCAAAATGGACTTAAAAACACTAAATAAATCACCTGTAGAAAAGTGGACTAAATTTTAAATGATCTAAATAGCTGTAATAAATGAAACAGCTACAAGTTCAAAGATGAGGATTGTCAAGAAATAGTGTTCATAACAATTACATGATCTATGAAATCATCATTTTGGTGTCCAGGAATGATGGATGTATCCTATTAAATTTTCAAATGTGTACACTTCTAAGTACAATTTTATGGCCCTCTCCATTTCCAGATATACCTTTCCAAATGTAGTTATCTGAACCCTGGGAGTCAGCCAAACACTAGGATAGCTGAAAACAATGATCTAGACAAAGGGTCAGTCAGGCACTGAAGCGGGGTCGAAGTGTAAGAAAAGTGTGCTATCTAAGTGCATTTGACAGAATGGAGAAAGGACTTGGCCCCTCAAGACCTAGATACCTGCCCAGGAACTGGTTTTGGAGATGAAGATACACTCTTGCAACAAGGTGTCATTTCTGGCCATTTTCAAGGTAGATTAATAGAATATAAAATAGAAGTCTAAACTTTATGAAATGCTGGAAATTTAGAGATCCTTGGGAAAGTCTTCTGGTTTATCCCTCTGCCCGCTGGCAGGACCATACTCAAGCCATTTAAAACAGAGGGACTCCTCCATTTTGTCTTTCACGGAGGAAGATTCGGTGTTTATGATAATCAGAACAATTGCCTCCCTCCCCTTGTGTAGGGAAAGTCTGCTAGGAACTCCAGCTTGGGTCACTTTTCTTATTCCTTTTCCTATAATTTTATAGGGCAATGTTAAAGGATGGTGACCAGGACTTGAAACTCAACTTCCCAGCAAAACTGTGGTGAACAGATGTCCCACCCACCCCAGGCTACATTTTGCAACAATCCTGTCACATGCCTGGAGCTTCAAACCAGCTGTGCTCAGTATGCCTTAGATAATAAGCTTATGTGGCAACAGTGTATTCTGCCTGGTCTAGGACCGTTTTGATGTCTGACACATGTAAAGAGAACAATGTAAATTATCTTTTGACCCGGAAGGAAGTTGCTTAAGGCAGGGAATGAATGAGAGGCTATAAAACAACAAAATATTGTTTTAGTTTTAGGGTCACACATCTGTTTTGAGGATCTAATGGAATCTGTAGACAATCAACCCAGAAAAATGCATATACATACTAGTTTTGTATGAAATTTCAGGGCTAGAAACATAGTAGGAAGTATGTATTCCTATATTTAGATTTACATACAAAAAGTGGCCAGTCTCAAATTTTCCAGCCCTTTATCCAGATAAAGCTTGAACAACTGCCAGGTCTCAAACATTTGATTTAATGAGGCTAATGACAGTGGTGGAATTAAATCCAAGTAATTAAAAAAAAAATGATTATAGCTAAATGGTTTTACTACCTTCCTACCAAGTCAGATTCTAACTGGTTTGGATTTCACCCTCTCTTTTTTCCTATGTTTACTCTGGTAGAGGAGCAATGAAGAACAAATGTCTAGTGTATAGACAAAGAAAGAGTATTTTAGATGACTAGCTCCTGAATAATGAAAGTGGGCTATTAGTCTTGAGATAAGAAAGAGATGAAAGATTAGAGGCTGGTTTTGTTCATGTTTTTCCACCAATCCTGGCTTCACCTCTGAACCAAACTTCTCCCTATTCAAGTTCAAGATGATGGGAAGGAATGAGAACTCCTTCCGTCAGAGTGGCCAATAAAAATGTGAAGTTTCCACAGTGTATTCCATCATCTCAACGGCCCTGACCTAATTTTAATAGCCATCCTATTCCTCCTACACACCTTGGCCCTTCATTTGGGTTTCTCCTTGGACCTTGGGTCCAGTCAAAATCGAAATAATGCTCACCTATCTATTTTCTGACTTGGTTTGTTTTTAAATTTTGTTCCCTCAAAGCAGTTGTTAGTATTTCCTTGAATAAACTCCCCTTTTCACTTTTGTAGCTGCCTAACCAATCTCCAGTGCCCAGATCTGAAACCCAGCGAGAGGGTCTGAGAGTGGTACCGATGTTTTGCTTTCTGAAGCACTGCGCACTGCCCTCCCTGGTTAAAGGCAACAAAAGAAAGCGAAAGATGGCAATTTATTAAGGTGGGTAAGAGGAAGGGAGGGAGGCCAGGGTACTTGGTCGACATATACATGGAAGTCCTCATCTTTAAACTTCTGGTGTGTCTTATCTGATCACACAAACAAGTTAGAGAGAGGTTAGTAACACAGGTTAGAAAGAGGGCATTCTTTCAACAATTTTAGGCTTGTGCACCATTTCAGATTAGGATGCTTGTTGTGCAGTGAAACAATTCTTTAAGAAGATCATGATCATTTTAGGAATAGTGCAATTATATTGCTTTGTGTGTGTGTGTGTTAAATGTGCCAATGTGTTAAAAACATTTAATATATATATCCTGATTTATCATTATTTTTATGTATTTGGAGCCTCAAAAAATTTTTTTAAACAGAAATATTCCAGACCTCTATCCATTTCTGAAATAAACTTCTATCTATTTTTTGAGAAGCTCTAGGGAACCAAAGGTGAGGAGAAGGAAGGAGAAAGAAAAATTGGAAAAAAAAAAAAAAGAGGAGTCTATCTTTCCTCATGATCCCTTTGCTGTGCCCTCTAATTTCTCCTCACAAAAATTAAAATGCTCCTTTCCCTTTTGCTCTCTGTTGCTTGATTGTGTGCTGATGAATATAAGCCAATTAAAATATGCAGAAGACATGTGTGGCTTCCATGGGAATGTCCTAAAGGGTTTTATTAGATGCTAAACTACGAAGTGCCAAAATTCCCTGATTCTGTGACTTCACATAGTAGGGTTTCCATAAACATTTGTTATATTCCATTCAAGTGAGCAAGTTTTAAGAGTGGTATATTTTCAGGCTCCTCCTCACCAAACGCTTGTAGCAAATCAATGAATAGCTCCACTTACATGTATCCCCATGAATCATTTGGGTAGTGCATAGACTTCTATTCACTTATAACTTATCTGGTCAACCCTGTGCATTTTATGTACGAAAGAAATGTTTGACTATTTGAAAGTACTGGATTTCTAACCCAGCTCTATCTTTAAACAGCTGTATGATCTTGAATACGTCACTTGACCCTTCTGAGCTCTGTTTCCTTCTCTGAAAACAAGGGCATTAAATTGTGACATGCATGAGAGTTTTCCAGATCTAAATATTTGTGATGCTGTGATTTTAATTATTTTTCAATATGATGCCATTTACGCTACCTAACACAAAAACTCAATCTTACATATTTTATTGTCTGAGGACGGTGTATCAACATTTCTAAAGTAAATTAATATTTTTATCCATACATGGAACTGTGGAGCCCTTGTATATCTGAATACGTTGACAGCTTATTTTCACTTGGCATGTAATACAGAGGTAATAGAAACTTGGGCTGAGGGACCATTGAAGAAATAAGGCTTATCATTATTAAAGAACTTATGCAAATTTCTCAAAAGAATGCAGTTCCTTCCCAGGTTGTCATGATGAGATTTTTAAAAGTCTGATGCCAGCCGTAGCCTGCCTCTGGAGATTATGATTACATGTTTAGACACATTTTATCATATCACAGTGGGAGCTGGTTGAAAGCAACAACCAACCTTGTTTCTTGCACTAGCATTTCCAAGCATGCAGTAATGGTAAAAGCTGCTTTCTTTAGGAAGTTTATTTTGCTGATTAGAAAATACAGAAGTAAAGCTAAAGTTTGGCAAACAAGGAACTCAGAAAAATGATTAATAAGAGAGAAGAAATTGTGTGGCAACAACGTATCTTTATGAATGTGTACTCCCTGTAGCTAATATCTGAGGCAAATATTTTGGATTTGGAATTGGCTCATAAATGCAGCTGTCAACAGAATGATAGTAGCATAATTCTTAGAGACTATATATTGCTTAAAGAATAAACATAGCTCTTTCTTAATAAGTGGGCAAGCTTTATTGATTATTGAAAGAAATATTTAAACAACAGCAAGGAAAACTTTTCGGAAGAGATCCTTCCAGTTTATGCCCTCTAGGTAAACTATGTTTTACAGAAAAGAGCACAGAAACTTGTTTTATTGGTATGCAGCATCATCTTTTCAATATTTTCTTTGCTAGTATTCAGTGTTCATGGTGAAGAAAGTAGCTGTTTACATCCAATGTAAACTTTTCTTGGCTTCCTTCATCTTTAGAAGACTTTGAGACAATAACTGATTTCTTTTACAAATACAATATAAAAATTCCTGCACTAGGGAATAGCTCTACCCTCTAAAATCTAACAAATTGATGCAAGGCCTTTGTTTTTTTCTCATTTATTCTCCCGCTAACATATCTCTGCATATATCACTGCTGATGTATTAATAACATTTAATGATAATTATGTTAGCAACATTAATAAAGTATTTTAATTCTCTTTTCCAATTAAACCAATTCCCTTGTGCTAAAAAGACATCATTAGTAATTCCATGTTAACTCACAAAAATTTCCAATTATTTTAATATTAAATTTTCAGAGTTTCACAGAGATGTGGTAAATTTTTGTGATTGTATGGCATTCTTGTGATCAGTCTTAAGGAAGAACATAGTAAGCTCCTGAGGTGTTAGAAGAGGCTGAGAATTTCAACAAGATCCTTCTTCAGTAAAATACAAGTGGGATTGATATAGTACTTTTTCCCTTAGTTTCTTTTATAATATTCTGCTAAATCCTGTTCATCTTTTACTGTTTTCCTATGTCTTAATATACAGCATATTCTTTAGTATTTATCAAGATACTGCTCACTAAATAAAGACCTTCGTCTCATTGGGTTAATACCATTCATATTTATTTCTCATTCATGGCACAGTCCAATGTGGGTCATGTGGTTACCATGCATGGCTCAAATGCAAGCTATGACTTGGGGACCAGGATACTTCCATCTTGCAACTCAGGAATCTCTAACTCCTTTGCTTCCAACCTCTTGGCTGGAAAAGAGAGAAAGTATGTGTAGAGAAGGCACATCCACTCTTACCTACTTCAGATTAGGAGGGGTGCATACTTGTTCCGTTAGCCACCAGCAGGAATTAGTCACATGAGCTCACCTAGATATATGAGGACAGAAATACAAGAAATACAGTGAAGTACATGGATATTTGCTGAGTATCAACACTATCAGCTGTATCTTAAGAAAAATTAGAATTGTTTCTATTGGGAAAGGGGAAAATAAAATTCAAGGAGTAGCTAAACAAGACCAAAAAATCATCCTTTTTCTTCTGGAGAGCTTTATGGATTAATGAATTCTAGATATTCAATAATATCAGTAATTACAACATTAGCAGTGCTGAGTGTTTTCACTTTGGAAAGCACTTTTACAAAACTGTATCCTCAGAAAATTTTACAGTTTATGGCATATAATAGTTGCTCAATAAATATTTGTTGCATCCATGAATGCATTTTGATTCAATTCAAGCCTTTAATAACCTTGCATCCCATTACTGCTTGGCTGATAGGCCAATGGTAATAATATAACTTTGGCTGCAGACTACTTTGCAACACTTTATAAAGATCATTGCGCAAGAAATGAGTAGCTGCCCTCTTTCTTCTTTGGCTCTGCCTGGCCAGGTGCCATACAGGGAACTGCTCTGGATCTGTTCTCTAGAGAGAAGAAAAAGATTCAATTGTAGCCTCATTCCTCCTCTTCTTTTCTTCTTAAATAGCTTTCCTGGTATTGATTAGGATAAATTCTAATGGCTATTACAGATAAATCTTAATCTCTTTTACGTATCCTATCACTGAAGTTTATTCCTTACACATTGCATCCAGCACAGGTGTTCCTGGTCAGGCAGGCTCTTTAGCCAGTTGTGTTACAATGACTAAGTCTCCTTCCATTTTAAGGCTGCACTGCCTTCTACTCATGTCTCCCAGGTTACACTGTAGTATCATCTACATTGGAGTCAGTCGGAAGGAGAAGGTATCATAGACAGTCTTACCTGGGAGGTTTTTATGGTAGGGTTTTCATAGGCCTAGAAGTTGTAAACATCATTTCTACTTATATTCCAATGGCTGAAATTCAGTTATATGGCCATATTCAGCTGCAAGGGAGATTGGGAAATGTTTTCCAGATCATTCTAGACGAAGAAAAATAGACAGTCTCTGTCACAGTCATCAACATAGATTAAATAGACATGATATTCCCAGAAAACATAAGATACTTGTGTTAACAGGACTTTAAAATTTTACTCACACTATACACATATATATATTTAATCCATTAGCTATTCACTGTTTTCACAAGCTGCCACCCACTGGGAAATGGGAAAAGAAAAGAAACTAGATTTTAGTTCAATCGA
>NW_011888803.1:1103630-1126453 GCF_000151845.1 Pteropus vampyrus | reverse complement strand
ATTATGCTGAGTGAAATAAGCCAGACAGAGAAAAATAAATACCATATGATTTCACTTACATGCAAATCTAAGGAACAAAAAGAACAAACTAATCAAAAACAGACTTACAAACATACAGGACAATCTGGTGACATCCAGAGGAGAGGAGGGTTGGGGGGACTGGGAGAAAGGGGTGAAGGGTTAAAGAAGTACAAATTAGTAGTTCAGAAATGGTCACTGGGATAGGGAGCATGGCATAGGGAATGTAGTCAGCAGTAATGTAATGGCTAGGTATAGGGCCAGAGGAGAGAAAGAATAATCAGGGAGATTGTTTCATAAACTATATAAATGTCTAACCAATGTACTGTATACTTGAAACTAATAATAAAATAATAACCTTTTAAAATTATAAAACTATAGCAATTATCACCTTTGCATTTGCTCAGGCATAGATAAATGAATAAATACAACAACAAAAGCCTAGAAATAAACCCATTTAATATGGAAACATGATATATGAGGAAACCAGCATTACAGAATAGTGTGGCAATGACAGATTATTTAATAAAAGGCACTGAGACAATTGGTTCTTCACTAAACAAAAAATAAAACCGGACTCTTACCTCATCCAGGCACAAAAAATCAATTCCAGATAGTTTAAATACTTATATGTGAAAGAAAAATCATAAAACTTTTAAAACAATATAAGAGAATTCCTTTATGACTTTGGAATAGTAAGGATTTCTTAAACAAGATATAAAAGCTCAATGTATAAAATAAAACACAACACATTTTACTACATGGGAATTTTTTCTACTCCTGTTTACTAAAAGACACAATGACGGGAGGCATGAGAATTCAAAAGCTGGCAAAAAGATGCTTTTACTATATTTATCCAATAATGGATTAGTATTGCAAGTAAACGGTAGAAAAATATCAAGTGTTAGTGATCATGTGGAACAATGAGAACTCTCACATACATCTAGGAGGATTGTAAATTGGCACAGCCTCTTTGGAAAACTGTTTGGTATTACATAGTGAATTTGAATATTTCCATTACCTATGACCTAGTATTTCCACTCCTAGTTGTAGCTGAAGGAAATTTTGTATATGTGTATAAGCATTTAAGGCTCTAAATTCACCTCTAAGTAATGCATTAGTTGCATACCACAAGTTTTGGTGAATACTGTTTTAAAAATTATTCAGTTATAAATATTTCTGAATTTCCATTGGGATTTTTCTCACCAAGAGTTGTTTTGAAGTATGATTTAAAATTTTCAAACTTAGGGTTTTTTAGGGGTTTTTTTGTTATTAATTTCTAATTATATGCATTGTGATTATAAAATAAATGATGATAGTACAAATTGTTTGAAACTTACTAAGGCTCTCTTTATAGCCTAGCACATCATTGATTTTCATAAATATTCCATATGTACTAGAGAAAATGTGTATTCTGGAGTTTGGGGACACAATGTTTTTACTAGTCCTAAATAATTCATTGCACTATTTAAATTTCATCTATCTTTATTCACATTTGACTACTTATTCTATCAATTAAGAAAATTATGTGTAAGTACCTCATTATAATAGTGGATTGTCAATATTCAGTTTTAATTTAATTTAATAGATTTTCAAATAAACTGTTAAGTAAGCAGATGGATATATGAGTTTGGATTTCAGAAAAGAGGTCCAATGTGGAAATGCCTGTCTAGGAATTCTTGCATGTAGATGATTTTTTCAGGTCAAGAGATTGGATAAGATCACATGAAGAATGAAAACAAGAAAGAAGCATAGAAAACTGATCCATGGAACACCCTTGTATTTATAGGCTAGGAGGATGGAGAGGAACAGACAAAAGTGAGAAAACAGGAAAAAAAAAAAAAAAGAAACTAGTGAAGTAGGAGATAAAAAACCAGAGAGAGTAATATTCTAAAAGCCAAGCGAAGAAAGATTTTCAAAGAATAGAGTCAACTGTGTGAAATGTTGCTGAATGGTCAAGTAAGGGGAGGACGAGGAATTAAACAACAAACCCAAAAGCTCTTGTAGTCATATATCTCAACTGATGAGAGCATAAGTCTATGTATGAGAGGTACCACTCACACGGCTATGTATTATTATTTGCCAGCATTCAGGATGCTGGGGTCCTGTCTTTTCTATCAAGGAGCCAAGGGAAGGGGAGTCTGATCAGAGCACTCAGGCTCTTCCTCTCTGCTAACCTTGCTGACCATCTATTTTTACTCTGATGGGGCTGCCCACTGTGGTTTGTGCAACCTCCAGCAGGTGTCTGTAAAGAGACTGGGGCAAGAGTCCTTGAGCCCTCAGAGTTCTGATTCATAATCCAAAGCCCTTCTATTACCTCCCAGGATAAAATTTATAGCAGGGGACTCTCATAGCCAACCACCTGCTCTCTTCCTGTGATGGTCTCCTGCCCACACTTCCTTGCAGCTAGAAGGAACTGGGCTGTTTTCTTTGCCTATATTGTTTTCTATTACTCCTTTTCCAGCCTCAATGGCAAAAAGAGGTATTCTTTACAGTGGTGGAGAACCACATGTAAAATATGAGCTAAAATATTTGAGAAGATTTTTGTTTGACCTGTAAGAAAGATGAGTTCTCTATATCGCTCTTCTTTCCCACACATGCTCACACACACACACAAACTGACAGTTGACTCTAGCTTGGAGGAAGATGGTTGCAATAAACAGGACTTTAAGGGGAGATTAAAATATAACCATTGAATTAAGTCACCATCTAATCAGTAGCTTTGGGAATATCCAGCATAAAAAGTCCTCAGTTCTTACCATCCAAATAAAGAACTAAAGATAATTCAACCAACATAAGATGGGGGAGGGGAAGTACTGCCCTTAGAAGTGGGTAAGAGAGGCCCCTGCCATGTGTCCTGCACAGCTCTGTCCCTTCTTCTGTCCATGTCCCTCCTTACTGGAGTAGGAGTGCCACTGGCAAACGAACAGGCCCGCCAGGAAGGGAATCTCACCCCACTCTGACTTTTATGCCACTTTCTGGGTACTCATAAGCCATGGTTCAAAATCCATTACTAAGGCTTATGCAGAATTCTGTCCTCCCAAGAGTGGATCATACCTCAAATGAATATTTTTCTAGACCTCAGATTTGGCCAGTGGGTGGTGGTGTGGGAGTATGATGGAGCTTGTCAAGTGGACAGAAGTGTTCAGATATATTTTAACATCCCACAGTGTGGGAATAGTGGGCAGTGGGCTACCTGCAAATTTTCCCCAAACCACCATAGTTCAGCATGGAACTTGGAAGATACTAAGAACTCTTAAATTTAAAACTGATCTTCCAGGTTATTATGAAGGTATGTTTGTCAAGGCAAGAAGATAGGATAGTTTTTATTTAATTTTTTGTTAGATTTATTTATAAATTGCAAATATTTAAACATAGTCTATGTCTTACTCTGGATCCTACAGATGTTAGGAATGGAGTGCTGGGAATGGAAGGACCCTATTAAGGCTGCTCTATGTGTCTAAAATAATGTCATAAAACAATGCATGTGTATGTAAAATAAAAGTCATAAAAATAAATGCTTTAGGTGTCTCTATTAATAAGGCACAGCATCTTGTTGCATTTCTTTCCAACATAGGGCCCTAGCAACAACCTAACTGCCATATCTGTGAGGTGGTCCTGTCAATCAGTCTGACTTTTTCACTCCTCTCCAGTCCCATTTCAAATAAAAAGCCACTTTCCTCCCCAGGCTGTGTGCCTTACCACCCTCCTGTATTTCTACTGTGTTGCTGAGCTGAATTGTGCCATCTTACCAGCTTCCTTCTGCTCTGCACCTAGTAAAATCCTACTTGTCTTTCCAGGCCTAACACAAAGCCCAACCATGGTGATTTCTGATTATCTGTTTATGTTTCTGTTTCTCTCAGTAGCATTTGAGCCCTGAGGTCAGGGAGCGTATCTGATTTATCTTTGTTTCTCCAAGCCTCCTCCAGAATACTACACATGCAGGCATTCACTGAACGTTTTTAGGACAAATGATTAAATTCTTTGATTCCTATAACATATGTATCTAACATGATGGGTTTACTCCTGGAAGATATACTGCATATATCAGCAGGAGGGCTGTTTCCCCTCTGTAGAATCTGTCTTACCAACTGATTTAAAATTCTAAAAAGGATACTATAGTTATCTTTCTATGAATCTTTCAGAATAAGTAGCATAGTTTTAAGATCATAGTTGGTTTCTAATAATACCTTGTTAAGTTGATTAGAAAAGAAAGGAGGTGAAGAAAATGATTTAGGATGAAAAAGGAGACATATACTTCTTAAATAGTCATAAAGAATGTCCTGTGTCCATAGATGTATTTTGGTAATGAGGAAGAAAAAGAAAAATTAAAGATTAGAAATTACCTCAAGATCTTGCAGAGAGAATTCTATTTTTATCCTCCCTGCCCCCCCACCATTACTGTTCTTATTTTTAGGATTCAAAGTGATCTTTGAGGTGATCTCCACTGTCACTACACCCTTCCTTCTTAGTACAGGCTGTCATACTGCTTGACAGTTGCATATTTCTATCTAGTTTATACAACTTGCAAATACCTTCCTAAGCATTATTTTGTCTAGAAAAAATAAGGCTGACAGTTTTGACTCTGTATCATCCCCTAGACCAATAATAGAGCTTTTAAAAAACCCTCCTACTAATTCACATTATTCTTTGGAATAATTTTATCTGAACATTAGCGCAGCAGTAAATTAATTTCATTATGACTTTAATTAAGTTTTGAAAAACCATAATCACAGATAATACAGTTGAGATGGCTAAAAAGACTCCATTTTAAGCCAAAAGCTACACTATGATTAGGCAATATATCAGGACAACACCTTTTCTCACAATTCAAGTCAAATAAAAATGAAGAATAGAGTGGGGCGGCTGCTGAGACAAGGAAATGCTCTGCAGCCAAGCCCCTATCAAATTAGTGGGGAGGGCCAGAGATTGAGCATGAAGCAAGCCGAAATATATGTAGTGAAAAGCAGGCCTGGTAGCAAGAGCAAGCAAATGGATTTGCATGCATTTTTAAGTTAGAGAGGACTGGTGCAAATTCCACTTACTAAAACCTTGGGCAACTTAACTTCTCTGAGCCTTGGTTTCTTCACGTTTTATTAAATGATAAAGTGAAACTTGGACAAATGGACAATATTTTGAGGCAGCCGTAGATCTCAATAGGTGACAGCAAATAGGCTCTATCTTGAATGAAATTTAATAAGGAAATATCAAGTTCTATATCTATGATGGAAAAAAAAAGTAACATCACCAAACACAAATGCAGTAGTAATTACACACAGAGAGAACTTGTAAAAGAAGAAAGATACACCAACTTTTAACTGCCAAACACAAAAACCTTAGAGAAAAATGACATGAAAGCAGTCTTGAAGGACAAATTTCAATTCCCAGGAAAAGATTTTTAGCAACATACAGATTAAACATTCTTATTACTCCAGAGGCTTTAACGGGTAGAGATGTTAAAGAAGACTTTAATTCATTGGAAGACATGTCTAACCATCAGAATGAACAAGAATGAAGTAGGCTGTTTCTGGGACAGTGACCTTCCCATGGCTGAAGGCAGTATAGCATAATGGGTAAGCACACATTCTGGAGACAAATTGCCTGGATTGAAATCCCAGCTCTGTTCCTTACAAGCTATATTATTTTGTGCATCAGTGTAAGACGGAGATAAAAGCAATGTCTGCCTCACATGGTTGTTTAGAATTAAATAATTAACAAATATAAATAAAACACATTAGTGCTCTGTAAGTTTTAGACATTGTTAGTGGTAATATTTTTGGAGGGGATGTTATAGAAGGAATTCATGCTTTAGGTGGGTTTGGTTAGATAATCAGTAATGGATCTGCTTCCTCTGAGATCCCATGATCCTATGTTTCTATATTCCCTGCCTTTAAAGTAATAAAATTGCCAATCACTTGAGCACTGGCTGAGGCATTTTTGAAAAACAAAATGACAACAACAAAAACCTACATTTCTCTGAAAAAAAAAAGTTTTTGACCATCCTCTTTTGGATGGTAATGAATAGCTTGTTTGAACAATTATTCGTATAATTATTTTATGACTCCCAAAGGAAAATGGCTCCCCACAAACTAACACTTGGGCATCTAGGAACAGCAGGGAGAGAGGTAGCAAGGAGAGAAAGATTGGAATCAAAATTAAATTCATTTCAGAAGAGACCTGTCTATAAAACTACTTTACAGTGTGACGTATACAAAATGAAGAATGATCACTTTTGATCATGGTGAGTACATCCCTTTGCTTTGTCAGGGGACAAGACAGCTCTAATGGGTGACCCCACCTTTAGGTAATGCAATAATTCCCTATGCAAATAGCTTTCTCACTGTTCCCACTATTTTTGTTTTCCCTGTCTCCAATCCATTTGTGGATTACTGCCTGAGTGTTTATTCTGAAATACCAATTCACCCCTACCTAACACTTCTCAAGGGCTTACAGTAGGACAAGTAAATTCTTTGTCTAATGACTCATCGTCAACTATGGTGAAGTCCTGACACCTTATACTTGTTTTCCAAGTGAGCCTGGGGGCCATCCGTGATGTTTGTTAAAATGTAGCTCCCTGGGCTCCACCCATACACACCAAATCAGTCTCTGCAGCTGCAGCTAGAACCAGAGGTTAAGATATCGAACCCAACTATTCCATTTACATTTAGTCTGGCTGCCATGGTGGGGGCGGGGGGTGTCTTTTTCATTGCAATTTACATGGAATGATGTTCAACCCCAGCCCTCACATCTACCTCTCTATCAACAGCAGCAGCAAGCACTTAAAGCTCCAATTGAGGCCAATAACCAAAGATAGCTTAGCCCTTTTCTCCAGCACTGTGTGTCTTCCAGCTGAACTGGACATATACTTTATGGCAGCAAACCTGAAATTGCACTCTTGACAGATTAATTCCACAACAAAAATCAATCATGGCACTTGTTGCCTGCATACGTAATATTTTGAGTTTCCTGTCTAGCACCACCGAGAAGCAGACCTCCTTGACCTTGACTACATTAAACAAATGCTCTGATACATTAATGTAATCAGCTGATCACTGCATGAGCCTTCATCCAGGGCTGCATAATGGTGATCAGCATCGAGCTCTTGTTTCCTGTGGCGCCTCCTAACTCCAACCAAATTGCCATCTTTACTAGCAGAAAGAATGTCTTTTCTAGCTGAAAATAGTTAAAGTAACATTCTGAGGTCTTATTTTCTGACTGGACACTTTATGCGATATGTCAGCTGATTTGCCTGCTAGCTTTTCCCTGAGCAAATATCTGCCAGCCACAGGGGGAAAAAAAAAGAGCTCACACTGGAAACCTCAGTTTGACCACAGATAAAATTCTCTCTTGTCAGAAAACACCCTTGTTCATAATGAGGGCCTAAGAGGCTAAATAGAAAAAGAAATGAGAACAGGTGGGTGGCTGAGCGTATCACATGTATAATGAGCAAACTGCACAGGCGGGAGCCATGGGGCCATGAGGCGGATGAAGTGGAGAGAATGACGACTTCTTTTTAAGATTCGAGAAGTAGAAGAACTTGATTATACCTGACAGCGAGACTTGCATTTGAGGCAGAAGAACCTTCTGGAAATGGACTATGGACTCTTCCTCTGGATTGCTCACCACGCTCACTACAGTATGGTTAACAAAGCTTCTAAGTAGCCTAGAGTGAACTTCACAGGAAATATTTTCCCAGAAACAAGAACCACGCTTGCTGATTTTCCCCTGTTGGTTATTTACAGATAAAACAATTGATATTTGGGCTGCTCAGGAAGGGGAGCTGATGTTACCATGCCAGCAACCGAGGCTTATACAGAAATCTTGTGTTTCATGTCTAACTAGAAGCTCCCTTCTCTCCTGCATGAGTATTTTGATTAGACAAAGATGGCTAGGGGACACATCTGGACTTAGAGACTTGCATGCCAAATGAAGATGTCTCATTTTCAAAGCTCTTAATTTACCATTTTATAAAATGATCTTATGGCAAAAGGAAAAGTGCTAATTAATCATTTCATTATCTGACTGAAATAACAAAGCACAAAGTACCGGTGGAAAAAATCAGCATTGGAAAACATCTGTCCCACTCTAATGCTGAGAACTTCACAGCCTAGCTCAACATCTGCAGATGGAAGTTTTTAAAAATTAAAATAGAGGAATCTTCAAATAGTATGTTGTAGAAATACCCTTAGGGAATAAACTTCAGGTAAAGTTTGCTCTTCAAACCTGTACATAGAATATACTGTTCTCAGAATAATAGTGCATCCTCTGTACAAAGGAAATCGTGTTTAAGTTGGCAGTGATTTAATGAATACAAGGAAATTATACTGAAATTTAAAGTGTATTATATCTCTCATGCTCAAGGCTTTCCAAAGTGTCTTACTAACAAGCAATTAAAATGCCAAGGCCAGGGATGGTAGGCAATGGAGAAATATGTGCTCTCATCCCAGTCATCTACAAATTGTCTAGAATATTTCCTTTGTTGCTGGCGGACTGCTGATTGCTGATGTCATTGCTGTCCCTGCAGTTGTTTGAAGAGGCAATGAGATCTGCATTCTCTCCAGTTAGTAGAATTTAAGAGAGAACCCCATTTGTTGCCTCTTTCTTTATTACTGTAGTACGAGGGTCCCCAACTCCCAGGGCGGTGGACCATTATTATGGTCGATTAGGAACCAGGACGCACAGAAGGAGGTGAGCTGTGGGCAAGTGAGTGAAGCTTCATCTGTATTTGTAGCCATTCCCTGGTGCTAGCATCACCGCCTCAGCTCCACTTCAGATCGTCAGGCATTAGATTCTCACAGGAGCACTGGTCCTTGGTGATAAAAGGGTTGAGGACCGCTGCTGTAGTAAACCAGTATGCACATAGGGTCACATATGTATCCTAAAAAAGAGCTGCCCAAAGACAGACCACTCAAAAACAAGTAAGGAAATAAAAGCACTCATTTTTATCATGCTTATTGTAAAATTAATAGATGATTATGGTTAAAATACAGATAATCATAAAGAAGAAATAAAAACAATTTATAATTTCACCCTAGGGAGAGTTAATTTGTACAATGCCTGGTGCATAGTAGGCACTTCAGAAAAATTTGTTAAATATTTCTTTCCAGTCTTTTTATACGCAAATATATACATCATTTAAATAGAATTGGATATTAGTGTATCTACTTTTCTGAAACCTGATCGTAAAAAAGTTAACTCTGGGTTGTAAATAGTTTTCCAAGTCATTAAATATTCTAACAGTTAACATGACTGCTTAGCATTACATTTTGGGACACGTTTGGAATAAAAATTAGACAGCATTTAATAACATAGTCTCAATTTTTCATCTAGCTACTAATTTTTTGAACATTTACTATGTGCAAGGCTATTCTAGACACTTGGGCTTCATCAGAGAATAGTCAGAATTCTTGCTTTCAAAGAACTTAAATTGTAGTTGGGGGAGATAGATCATGAATTAAGCATAATGACTAAATGTTTGAAGATGATAAGCACTATGGAGGAGAATAAAGCTAGATAAATGGAACAGAGTCTATCAAAGAATTAGAGAAAGAGTTAGAGTAGTAATTTAAAGAATGAAATTTAAATAAAGTCTTGAAGGAGGAGGGGGTTTAGTCACATAAATATTTTGGGGAAAGTGTTTCAGGCAAAGGAAACATCCAATGCAAAGGACCTAAAGTTGGAATATAATTGGAACGGCAGCTGGAGCATCTACAGGAAGAGAGTAGTAAGACATGGTCAGAGAAACAAAGAGAAAAGATCATGAGTTTTGACTTTTTTCTCTGAAGGAAATTGGGAATCTCTAGAGTGTTTTAAGTAAAGGAGTGACACAATTTTCACAAGATCTGCCTGAGTGCTAGGTCAAGAATAGAATGTATGGGGCAAAGGTGGGAGAGACTAGTTAGGAGGCTACTATGGTGAAGCAAGCAACAGTGACGATGGTTCAAACCAGGGCAGGTTTGAAGGTGGGAAGAGTTCAATTGTAGATGAATTTTGAAGGTGGCACCAACAGCATATACTGGTGGATAGGATGTAGTGTGTAAGAGAAGTGTGAAAAGTAATTCAAGATGTTTAGGCTGAACAACTGGAAGGGTAGAGTTGCCTGGTATTAAGATGGGAAGACTGGGTGAAGCAGATTTCAGGAGGCAGAGATCAGGATTTAGTTAGGGGACATGTTAAATCTGAGGTGCCTATTGGACTTCCAAGTGGAGATGTTGAGAGTACAGTTGGATTTAAAAGCTTGGGATTCAGGGAGAGGCCAGTAAATATGAGTCTGGGCTGGAGATAGGCTTTTGGAAGTCATGGACATAGAGATAGCATTAAAGTCAAGGGACTGTATGAGATCATTTATGTATAAGTGTCGGGGGAAAAATCTAAAGTGCTGTGGCATTCCAACATTACTATGTTCACTAAGAGACGATGAAGAACTAGTAAAAGAGACTGACAGGAGCAAACAGTGAGCTGGGAGAAAAACTAAGTGTATAGGGTTCTAGAAACTAGGTAAAGAAAGTGTATTAAGAAAGGAGGTGTGATTAACTATATCAACTGCTGCTGACAGTCACTAGTCAAGATAGTGCCTAGAAAAAGTCGCCCTCTCTGGGTAGATGTGCTCCTGCAAACCTGCAGGTCAGCAAGGGCAGTGTGGTCTAGACTTCACCACCATCCCCTGTCCGCTTTTCCAGATGTCTTGTGGCTGGCACAACCTGCACAACGGCACATGGTAACCCTCACGGCTGATCAGGTAAGATAAGGACCAAGAATTGATCACTGAATACAGCAACATGAATGCCATGAATGACCTTGACATGAGGAGTTTTGGAGGAGTGGTCACAAAAACACAGATGTTAGGGGTTTATGTGAGAATGAGAGCAGGGGAGTTGGAGACAGTGAATACAGACAGTTCTCTGGAGGACATTTGTTGCAAAGAGGAGCAGGGAAGTCAGGCAGTAGCTGGTAGGGGTTATGAGGTCAAGAGAAATGGAAGAAATAGCAGTATATTTTTGTGTGCTCATGGCAGCAGTGCACAATATCATCCTCTCTTGCCTCCACCACTGCAGTGGCTTTCTCGCTGTTTTCTTACATACACTCTCGCATTCTATAGTCTTTACTCCAAATATTCCCCAAGTGTGATCCTCTTAAATCATAAACCAAATAATGACTTGCTATCGTCCCATCACACTTAACATAAAATCCAAAGTCCTTACCATCATCACCTGTACAATCCTGCCTGGCTAACTCTCCTCCCTTATTTCCTACCACTCATTCCTTTAAATATGCAGCTCCAGCCACATTAGCCTCTTTGTGCTTCTTCCAATGCACCAAGAATTCTCCTAGCTCAGGGCTTTGCACTTGCTGTTCCTTGTATCTGGAATTCTCTTTCCCGTATTTTTACATTACATCTGCACCTCACTCAGATCTCTACCCAAACATCAGTTTCTCAGTCCTTGAGTGACCAACTTATGGTCTCCCTGTCACTCTCTATTTCTTTACTATGCTTTTTTTTCTTTTTTTTCCCCCATAGCATTAATCTATATGTGACTTTATTTAATTCCTTATTACTATCTATCTCTGCTCCAAAATGCAAGTTCCATAAAGATAGGAACTTTATCTCATTTTATTCACATTCACCACTAGCTGCTACAATCATGTCTGGCACATACCAGGTACTCAGTAAGTATATTTTAAATAAATGAATAATTGAAGGACTACAACTGACACTATGAACACTTAACTGTTTTTTAACATTTTGGCAATTAAGGTCATGGATTTGAGTTTTTGCCTTTACAGACAAGTAGAGAGGAGCCCCAGTGTGTACCCTTCTTTTCAGCACATGCATGTGCCCTAAAGATATCCTATATAAAGCCAAAAGGACTTCTGGTTCAAAGTAATCACATGTTTAGGAATTTAACTTAAAGGGAAAACTTTGGTAGAAAATAAAATCAAAAGGCTTGGATTCAAGTCTCTGATCTGCTATTTGTCAGTGCTCTGTGACTTTCTGTAAATCACTATATCTCTCCGTGACTTAGGTCCCTCATTTTAAATAACAAAACCTCATGTACTTCCATCACCTCATTGCTTGAGGGCCCCATGAAGAATAGTGGTAAACAAATGCACATAAATATTTTCTCTGGATGAAAAGAAAGTGTTTGAAGCTAATTTATGGGGGTGAGGAGAGAACACAGAGTTCTGCTACAGCATATGCACCATCTGGCTCTTTAAAATGTGTCCCTCAGGAAGAAAAATGAGACTGTTGTGGAGACCGCAGAAAAGAATCATTTCAAAAGTGATATTTTCCAACTCTAATAAGTCTGTGATCAAACAATCAGTTTCTGGGGTAAAGGTCACTACTTTCCACCAAATGACCTGGAAACATGTACCAAATATTTAATGTCAAGAGTGTGCAAGCATAAGCAGTTTCCGCTTGTGAAGAATAGAAAATAAAATTGTAGAGTTTAAGAGACCAGACGCCCCCATCTAGCTGGGAACTGAAAGAGAAACATGGCTCCAGAGCTCCCAGGCGCACCACCTGGCAAATGCCAGCTCGCCAGTCCTTGGAGTGACCCGAAGTGGTGTTTTAAATACAGCATTTGTGTGTGTGCACTGCAAGAACAGAGGACTAGCCTGAAAGAAAGTGTAAGCCAGGAACAGCGGGGGAGTAGGCATAGCTCAAGGCTCTCTTTTCTTTTCTCTCTCTCTCCTGGTAGCATTTTCTTTCTGCTCTTACCTGCTCCAGTCCCCTCTCCCACCATCACCTTCTACTTCCTCATGTTTCTGCTCCCTGAAAATGCATCATTCTATTTGCAGTGGCCCAGATAAACTAAAATAGCCTCTTAGTTTCCCAGTTCCAAATATTTATAGAGAAGTCTCATTGGCTCAGCTCACCCAAACATTTTCGGCCTGGTCATATAAGTCATGGGTGACTGGTCTCTTTATTTTGGACTGCCCTTGACAGAGATGCCCATCCCTGGATGACAGATGTGGCCAGAGTGAGAGCAAGTAGTACAGGGCATGGCTGGGCCTGTTGACAGAGACGGCGGGCTTGGGCAGATTCCCTGAGAAGGGGATTGGGTGGCATAGACATCATAAATGATTCCTTGCTTAAGTAAAGCCATGTTGTGTGTGGGGATTGCCCCCATAGTTTCTTCTAGAATTATTGTTTATTCAAAAAGTAGAAGGCTATTACTCAAAGGGACTGGTTCAGTAGGTTACCAAATCGCCCACTTGAAATTTTTCTTTTCATTTTGTCTATCAATCTAAAATACTTTATTTCAGCCTTATTAATTTTCAAGGCTAATACACTGGTTTCTAATGTGCCAAAAAAGGGCCTAGACACTAAGTCCCATTAAGTTGCAAGAGCTGTTTCACTACACACATATTTACTACAGGAGGCTAAGGCTGCCAGATGTGTAATCCACACAGTGTGATATAATCTAGGATTCTACTACACAGCACAACTCCTTCGAACTCTGATTCTGTTCTCATAGTCCCAGAAACATCCTTTTGGCTGTACAAACCCAAGCAAGCATTCGATACAACTGAAGAAATGATATAAGCCTTTCACCTGTCAGTTTGAAAATATAGGCTTCATTGGACAGATAAAGGGGATCAGGGCTCCCTGCTCTGACCAGCAATGCTTCTGATACCATCATTCTGGAAAAATAAATTTTTGTGTCATTGGCATAGATATGGGAGCTAAAAAATGCTCTTCCTCTTGGCACTTAGCTACCGGCACTGCCGAAGTGTGCAGCTGGTCTCTGGGGCTTGGACGATTATGTGGTTTCCCAAGAGATTTTCTCAAAATAAGAGCGGAGCTTAGAACTCTGCTATCGGCTTCATCTCAGAATGTGAAGTATGGTGCCCCTGCTTCCCTTCTCTCATTATAACCAGAAGACTGAGTCTTTGGGGCCTGTTGTGAAGTGGGGGCTCCGATGACTTTCACTGTCGTGCCAAGTGACCAGCCCAGTTGCCGTTTATTGAAAAGAAGAATGAGGAGCTCTGGCTCTGCTCAATTAACAGGGTTGAGTGTGTAAGGTCGCTATGACTCCCATTCAGTCCTAAATTTCTGGGCTGGTTCAGGGGGGCATTCACAGAGATAGACATCTAGTGGGCAGACAGCCTTTCCATGTTTGAGAGAGCTATCAGTGGAAAACGGAATTTTACACCTCACCCAGGCAGTCTGACTACCCACAAAGGTTGCCTTGGAGAGATTGGAGGTGGTCTCCATATCATGTTCTTTTTGACCAGGAAGTCTGGGTGAGGATGATAGTGAGAATGATGATAATATCAGTAAGCCCCATAGCTACCTGAGGATGTTAAGTGACTTGAGGGTCATATATACAGTAAAGGGCCTTAGCGCTGGAGAGATGGGTTTTCATGATTTTTAAGGATAAACATGCAAATGTTCGAGAGTTTTACATATGCATAGATTGGTTCACTCTTAGATTCTCCAGGCCAGTTGCCTTTCTGGCAAACTTTTATAACAGGGATTATTGACCTGGAGTCTAGATATCTAGGGGCTAAAAAAGACTCCACCTCTCTTTCCATCTTGAACCACCTTCTATTTGTCTACAGTATGTATTGGGGTGTTTGGGAGAGAGAATTGTTCTAGAGGATTGGCCTATGCTTGTATTACTTTTCAGACAAGGGACACTGGCAAAAGAACACACACATCTTTGTGGGAAGTACATTGGACATTCTAAGACTGAGGTGCCATGTACATTTGGGCAGTTTGGCACTGCAAAGAACTCCTGGCCTAAATGAAGTGTGGAAATATTAAATAACATGCCCAGGTCACAGGGCTGGTAAGTGACAGAACTCCTAGCAAAGTGCCTGAAAAGGAGTAGACCATTAGTAAATAGTTACTGAATGCATGAAAGACAGAATTCAAATCCAGCTTTCCATCCCAAAAGCAATGTGGTTTCCACTGGAAAGGTCTGCTTCCATCTTTAAATGTCTTGCATTAAAACGTATACTGAGAGAAAAGGCAAATTATTCACATAATTTGACATGTGATCTCTGAAATGGAAAGACAATGTTTTGATATTGAGTTATCACATCAGAACAAGGCCAGTGTGAAGATGGTAGACAGTTAGTCATTCGGACCATTCTCCTTGTCATGAATAAAAGCAGGCCACGGTCGATGTGGAATTTCCTTTGTGTTTGACAGTGGAATACTAACTGAGTCTAAAATTAGTTTCAGTGAATAGTGGAAGGAAATAATCCCACTTGAGATGATTGTGTTGCCATGAATATGATATATGGACCAAGGTGTCAATCTCCTCTCTAAGAAGATCAGCATGATCAGATGAGGATACATAGTGACTTAGACCTGAGTGGGACCATTCCTGAGATTCATCAGGAAAGCTAATTTGGGACTGCTTCGTGTTTTAAAGGCTGGTGGAGTACCGCTGTAGTGCAACCTGCCACTGTTTAGAAATCAGCATAAAGTTAAATACCCTATCCAGGGATGTTATCTTAATCAAGTAGCATAAAAGAACTTGTCCACTAGTAATGCAGTCCCATAGCACTAGATGAACACTCCACTTAATGTGTAACAGGAAAAAATGACTTAATAAGTGTCTTGGATTTAAAAATCAGTGTCTTGGATTTAAAAATTCTCTCTCTCTCTCTCTCTCTCTCTCTCTCTCTCACCCCCAACCCTTTTTCCTCTTCCCCTTCTTTTTTTTCTTTCTTGAGCTCACCAAACCAGTGAAATTTCTTACCCGCTATAACTATATTAATGAAACTTTATTTAATGCAACTCTTGGTGCAAGAAATGGAGTCATTGTGCCCGGTTTAAACTTTAGGGCATCAAATATAGGGGGGTAGGGGGAGGGTGAAGTGGGTAAAGGGGATCAAATATATGGTAGCTGAAGGAAACTGGGCTTTGGGTGGTAAACACACAATAGAATTTACAGATGTTAAATGATAATGAAAATTATATAATTGCATTAACCAATGTTACCCCAATAAAAATAAATAAATAAATAAATAAATAAATAAATAAATAAATAAATAAAAATGAACCTTATAAAATAACTTCTTTTTTTGCAGCAGCAAGCTCTCTTGTCATCATTCTACTAAACAACAAAGTAAATTTTATTTTTTTTCTTACAAGTACTAGCAAATGCTGTGCTGCCTACTTGTCTTCTGGCCTGCCTGCGGATGTTGGAAATTGAACTGGGGGAAACTCTGGCAGAGGGAATGTTGAGGACCAGGGCACAGGGTGCCAGAGACATGGCTGGGATCTATGTTTCTGTGTCCGAAGCCAGAACTGATTTATTAAACCATGTGGTTTTCAAGAGGTCATAACACCTCCAAAGCTACCTGTTTATTGTTGAGGGTGAGGGAAGGGGTCAGTCCTGTTCCACTTTTGCCTCATTTCACCTTCTTTTTGTTTTTATATCACAAAACCAACAGTAGGCAGCACAAAGATGGGGACTGAGAGCAACTGACACACCATCCATGGCTGGCCCATGTCCATGAAGGAGCTCGTCACGGAGAGGCAGCTGTCTGGCCTGGACTGGAATCAGGAGATTTTTCAGCTTCTCAGGCCTCAGCAACTCTCTTCTTCAAAGTGGAGACGTTGGTCTAAAATGCTAAATGGTCTTCAAGGTCTTTCTAGCTCTGCAAAGCCGTATTGAGCCTGAAGTATGATTTTAATTCTTCTGCTCACCTAGTGCCCTTCACCAGCATATCACCTCTGATTGTCCCTTGGATATATTTATTGCATTAAAAGTCCCACCCCAAGTTTTAGCTACTTAAAATGGAATAAGCGTTGTCACATATCACATTTGAATGGTGTCTGTGTCATACAAAAACACTCAGTCCTCTCAAAGGAGTAGGATGTAAAATAATTCCTTAATTAGTTTAAGTTGTGGCTATATGTGGGGGAGAGGGCAAGTGAAGAGGGTGAAGGGAGATAGAGGATGAGAAGTGTTATAAAGAATTCTTAATTTAAGCAGAAAAAAAATGTTTTGGGAAAGGGACTTATTTTGTAAGATTGTCACTTTTTTAGCAGTTTAGTAAATTGTAGAAAATGTAGACTCCAAAATGATGGCTCAATAGCCAGGTTCCGGTAGTCTCCTTTGGTAAACGAATTTGGGGTCTGGGTGAAAACTAGGTTCCGCTTGAAACCAGGCAGAAGTACTCCTATTAACCCCACAATTTGCAGGCAATGAATTTTCCACCATGTCCCATGTTAATAGGTCACGTGGAAAAAATATCATCTTGGTTAGAGCCAGTTGCATAGTTTAAACAACAAATCCTATAGCTCAGAGATCACGCTGGGGCTTAAGGTCAGTGAATAGAATACCAATCTAGAGAACCTTACAAATCTAGAGAAAATTACCTTCAGCTGCATGAAAAGCATGATGAATTTCAAGAAATACCATTCTTATTTTTAGAATTCAATGACTAACAACCTACTTAACCTTGAGATGCTGATATTACAGGAGCCACAGCGTGGACCAGCATTGGCATATGTAATGATAAATCAGCTTTGTCAAAGACAGATTTATGTGAGGGCTATTATGTTATTCTGATATCGAGATTAAAAAAGAAAAATATATGTAGGAGGGTAAGCAAATAAGCTTTGTATTTTGATCTGAGAGAGATTGAAAGACATTTTCAAAGGCAAAGAATTTTTCTAAGTTCCTTTTGTTTGAAGGAATCTTCTTCCTCCTACACTTCTGAAGGCTATTTTGGGTGCTGACATAAGTTTTAGTGCCATGGTTTTTACTTGATAAGACTGATTTCTGCAATCATCTTTTCCCCCTTTGGTGCTGAGACATGTATATGTTCTCTCAGTTTAAGTTTTACGAACTTTTAAAATAAAGCCTTGTCTTGGAAACACAAGAAGGCATGCCATCTCTAGCTGGGAATGAGTGGCCTTCTGACCTTGCTCAATATGGCAGCACCCGTTCAGAACTTACGTTTGAAGTCAGTGTCAGGAGAGCCCTTGTGTAGTATGGAGATGATCAAGGAAGGTATTATAGTGGGAAATTACTTATTTGAGGCTACAATAACTTACAGTTTCAGGCTATTAATATTCTTAGGTGCTTATTCCTACTCTTCTCCCCCCATAAATGAGGAGCACAAGAGCTGGCAATGCCTCTACTACGCACATGGAATTCCTTTTTAATTTCACTAAGTCCATTGAAAACACCTCTTCTCTCCCATTCTAATCCTTCCCAGGTCCTCAATATCAGACTAAGGAAATCAGAAAGAAGATTTGAGGTGTTCAGGTTCATTTCCAAGTATAGAAAATGTGAATATCAAGCAGAATAAAGGAGACCAGAGGAGAAAGAGTGTAGACACAAGCAGACAGTGGAAAAAAAATAAAGTTAAACAAAAGCTGGCTTGAAGCATGAGGAAGTGAAACATTTAGACATGAAAATGGAAAGAAATCTCTAACAGAATTCTTATATTAGAGATGGTCTCCAGATGTACAGCCCATGTGTTCGGTGAAAACTGCATTACATCATCAGAACTCTTACCAGAAATCTTTAGGGAATTAAACACTGCTTTGACATAATTGCCATTTATTTAATCTTTTGTTTTTTTGGCGGCAGTAAGACGTATATAATACAAAATTTGACACTGTAATCATTCTTAAGGTACAATTTAATTCAATGGCATTAATTGCATGCACAATGTTGTATAAACATCATGACTATTTCCAAAACTTTTTCATCATCCTAAACAGAATCTTTGTAATCATTAAGCAATAACTCACCATCTTCCCTTCCCCCCAAACCCCAGTCTCTAGTGACCTCTAATCTACTTTCTGTCTCTATGAATTTGCCTATTCTAGATATTTCATACAAGTAAAATTACACGATATCTGTCCTTTTGTGTCCAGCTTATTTCACTTACCATGCTTCCAAGGTTCATGCATATGATTGCACGTATCAGAACTTTAGTCTTTTTATGGCTGAATAATATTCTATTGTGTGTAATTACTACTCTGTACTTCTTTCCTTGGAGACTTCTGCTAGAGGTTCACTGGTTGGTGGGTTTGGGAGAAGGAGAAGGGCAGGCCTGACGTGGCACTTCCTGTCTCTTTGAGAGCTGGCTGCACTCAGAATGTACACAATCTACTCTGCAGGGGCCCAATGGGGAGGTAAGAGCTTTTAATGTTCAGTGCATCCCATGAGTCTTTGTGGCTTTAATCTTTGAACCAGTTTCTCCTTGTGAATTTCATAAGTGAAAATGGTTTGAATTCAAATATGCCACAGTCTTTTTGTTGCTGGAGAGTCTTTATACTGTCATGTAATCTCATCGAAGAACTACTAATAAGCTACATCAGACATAATGACTAGACATGATTTAGGTTGGGGAACTAATGGCAGAGTGAATTTTTAGCCTTGAGTATAGAACGATCTTGTATTGTCCTATCCTGTACTATTCTGATCAACTTCAGAGTCTTCTGGGGGCAAAATCTAAATTGCCTACTAGTGGTTAGTAAAGGACGATTTCTTTCTTCAAGGGCATAATCACAACCTTAATCAACATTTAGGTTAGGGAATATCTGAGGAGAAACTTGTTTCTTCTGCTTGGTGTTTCCAAATGAAGAAACATCAAATAAGATATTGAGTTAAGGAGCTTCAGTTCCTTCCTTCACTCTGCTCTGCCCTTCCAAGGGAAGCTTATGGTTGTTCAGCACTTCCAATGATTGGGGATGGGTAAGTCTGATTAAATAAGGGCAAAGTAATACCAGGCTTACTTGGCCAGTAGACCTAAGTCACCAGGCTCCACTATCAGCTTTCATCAATAATCTATCTGACTTTTAGGTCTCTCTTTATTGATTCTGTACTTGGATGGAGAAGGGAAAGCATTGTTAAGGATTAACCCTATTAAATGCTTATATAGAGATATATAAGGGTTTTCCTCACTCCTTTAGTCCATGCGGTATCGTATGGTATACAAAGAGGGTGCAATTGCAACATCCTGGATGGCTGACTCTGTCATCAATGCGGCCCTCCAAAGGGAGTCACCTCCCCAGTCCAGGCTGCTGATGTCATAGGCTTTGGAAGGGCTCTAGCAGAGCATTTGCTTTTCAAATGGATTATTAGTCAGATTTAATTTTTTAAGTAATATCAAGAAAATTTACAGGATTTCACATAGTTGAGTTTCCCAATAGTGTCTCAGGTAAGGAAACACAATTCAGCAACAAAAAAATAACTAAAAAGTTATGTGGTTCCAATTTTTACTTGCATTTCCTGAAAGACAGTAAAAGAGACCTAATTCAAAATACAAAGCACTTACTCAAAAATCTTGTCTGTTCCTCTCTAATTTTTTCACAATCTCAGTTGCTTCCTGAGCCTTGTGCTCAAAACTTTCTAGCGTCTCCTCACAGGTATCCTAATTCCGTTTTTTTTTTTCTTTCCCCTGCCCCCATTCTTATCTCTTTATGTAAAAATTGACTTAGTTTTTTCTTCTACTCTACCTTATTCTTAAGAAAGTGAGATCCCAGTATCAATATGAAATTTTTATATCCAAGGGTAACTTTTGAGCATAGAAAGAAATTGGTTTTATTTATAGTTACCTGTGTTTTAAATTAATATTAATTTATTAAAATCAGTCATAATTTTAAACCTTTTTTTAAGTTAAGCCTTTCAGTTTAACTAGAAAATCTTATTAATCTATTTATGAATTCAATAATTTGGGCATTAAATGAAAATAATTTATTTAATTCAATTAAGTTAACAGACTAAATTCTCTGTAACTATTGTCAATTGGACCTCCCTACTCAACATTACCTGCTCTTTAAAAATTGATCCTAACTGATCCCTTGAAATATTTTTTTCCTTTGCTATCTGGTGTGATGCTAAGCTTTGTCAGTAGTGGGTGCTAGAGAGACACTGCAGCAGGAAGGGGCTGTTCCTCCTGGTTCCGATGCCTTCTTCTTGGAAGGCTCCTGCAGCATGTGCAGCTTCTCCAATTGCTCCGTCTAATTGGCATGAGTGGCTTCTCCAAAGTCTAGAACTTTCAGTGCAGATGGCTTTTCCACCTCCAGTTTCCTGCAGTGTCGGGGGTTTCTCTGGGACCTACTACCTGCAGTATACAGCGGTTAGCAGCTTGACAGCCAGCAGCTTCCCACAGCACCCCCTCAGAAGGTTCTGTAGCAGCATGCTTCTCTTTCATCCAGTGAGCCTTCTCTAGCAAGGTCTGAATCTCAACCCTGGATAAGCTTCTTCTAGTGTGCTCTGTCTCACTATAAAGATAAAATTACTACTTGTGTCTGATATTCCTAAATTCTCTAGAGTTCTCATCACTTGTTACTACACAATCCCTTATTACTCTAATTCCCTCTTATAGGTAATAATGCTTTATATTAAAACTTTTCCTGTTACAATTGCTGTGTGACTTCTATTTCTGTCTCTTGACTGAACCCTGACTGATACATACCCTTTAAATAAGCAGTCTCATTTATAGACCTAATTTATTAAACATGCTTAGACTTTTAAACTTCACATATATACTTAATATATTTAATTTTCTCTAAGTATTTAAAATGTCTGAAAGGGAATATTTGAAATACTAACAACCAAAATCTTCCCAAATACTTAAGTAATCCTTATAAACCTGGTAAGTTAAAGAAAGTTTCAATTTCACATGATCTTTTCAATTTATTTACAAATGGTCAAATTCCTGTAGAAATTTCAATTTAAATCATAAATCTAAAATCAATTACTGATTTAAATTTGGCATCAGAAGCTTAATCTTTCAGATTCAATATGCCAAGTTATTTTAAATACTATAATCACTTCAAATAAAGACTAAGGATTAGCTTGAATTTAACACAACAGTATTTAAGCTATAGATTTGAGTTGCTTATTCATTTATGTACTTATTTCCAAACCTTCCAGGATTGAAAAGACACTTATGCAGCTATGGGACAGTTTTGTCTATGGTTAGATAAGGTTACTGGATCAGTAATTCATACTCATGTTATACTCATCATCTGGGACAAGCTACAGTAATAATGATACTTATTGGTCAAAAGTTTGAGACTACAGGGGAGATACAGGAAATATATTCATCCAAGTCATTCCTTCTGCAGCATATATGGATATATTTAGTCCTTTTAAAAATTAGTCTGAGTGTCAATAGAGAACTCAAAGTTCACACCTCTTCTAATTCCTTCATGTGATTTGGGTAAAAGTATCCTCTATTTTCACTGAGACTGAGTTCCGAATTTCTTTAGCAACCAATCAATATTTTGAAGTCATTTCAATGCAACTTGATTAGATAATGCATTTCTACTCATATTTTGTTCTGGTTCTTAGAGCATCAGTTCTAAAGTACTATTAATGACACCTTGAAGCTAAAACAGAAAGCTAAAATCCCTCCAACTAAGGAAATAAAGTAGGAGGAGTGTGAGGTGAGGCAGGGTGTTTGAAAATACTTTCTTCCATTTCCACTACATTTGTGTTTCTGAAATCAGGTTGTGGGACACAGTGAGCAGTTAGATAAGTTGAATAAAAACTGAGAGTTCAAATTTGATTATTACTGCCTGTTAAGCTTTCTAATCTGTTCATTTCCTACCCTAAGGGTAAAGCTGCTTCTTTTTCTACTATTCCTGTATTTTTATAGTTCCCTTCACGTGTTCGCCTAAGTCTTAAGAATAATTAAGAATTTCTATATTTGGCTTGGAGCACCTCAGGTGTGTTACCAGGACTCAGAATGTGACCTCGGGCTTTTCCCACAGACCCAGATTAGCTTACACATCTTTATTTTTTAAAATTGCTATTTATTACTAGCAGAGGACCTGAACAGACACTTCTTCATAGAGGACATACAAA
>NW_011888803.1:1101033-1102595 GCF_000151845.1 Pteropus vampyrus | reverse complement strand
TGACAGCAAAGCCTTTTAAAATCCCCATTAGTTGAGAACTGTTGAAAGCATGTGAATTTTAGGTCTCAACAGATCTGGATTCAAATCCGAGCTCTAGTTTTCACTAGCTTTATTAATTCACCTAAGCTTCAGTTTCCAAATCTATTTTGGGATAATAATGATGATAATGATGATGGAGACCTCACAAGACAACGATTACATGGGATTATAAATATAAGCATTTAGTATAGTGTCTGGCATCTAGATTTTAGTTTCTTTTCTGTTTCTCTTGCCCTTGTCCAATTTTTGTCCTTTATCTTTTTTGGATAGTCTTAATTTCAATTCCTAAGAGCCTGGTCATTTATTTCAAAATTTCCTTCTTTTTGGTAAAAGCATGTGACCTTCATGCAAATAGGATTTCTAGAGATGTGTTCTCATGTCCAAACTCCCTAAAGTGAATGTCCAGACAAATTACCCAACTCACAACAAAAGATTCATTTCTTGTGAGAAAAAGAAGAAAAAAAGGTACACCATGAGCCAAAGATTAAAAAACAAATAAAAAACAAACAAACAAACAAACAAACAAACAAACAAACAGAAAAGCTTATCTTCTACAGCATCCTTGCCAGTTAACCAGTTTTTCTGAGCCCTAATTCCTTGGGGTTATACCTTTCTGAGGGAAATTAGAGACCTCTGCTCATTGTCATTAGTTATACAGCTCCCTCTGCTTGCAGTGCAGGTCATGGCAACTTTGCTGAGCCTGCCAGCCCAGGCAGGATGCAATTACTGCCAATTGCAAAGGGATATTTTGTGTGAGAGAATGCCCTATTACAGAACACACAGAGGGAAGCAAAACACTGATTATTTAATTTGCATCGTTTTTCCATGAATCTAAAGAAACTCCCTTCTGCAAGGAGCACAGAGACAAAATGATTAAGACAGAACAACCAGAATAGAATAAAATAAACCCAAATAAACCCAGTTGCTTAAAAAAAAAAGAGGGGGGTGTTGGACTCAAGGAAGCAGAAGCAGTAATAAAAAACAATGTTATTTAAATAATACTATATCCCTCCTGCCTTATCATTCTGATTACATTCAACTAATCTACAAAATTGAAAGGTAATGAGCAGTATTTCCTTAAAGCATATTAAATAATAGTGTCAAAATGCAAATTTATTCATTAAGTATAGATGAGTGTGTTAAATATTCATGAGCTGTTGCTCACAGTATATAATTAATCCCATGGTCTTTGAGTCCAAAGCATTGAGAAGATAAAGGGTTGCACTACCACTGTTATAAAATGGCATTATTCCCAAAAGTAAAGTGCAAAGGTCAGTCACATAGCAGACCCCAAAATGGAACTTCATTTTATCAATATAATATATTGTATTTTAAAAGGAACATGGCTATCTGATGACACACGATTTATTTTTCCAACTCCTGCTGTCTTATAATATAGGTGGGAAATAAATATTTCAGGCTTGAAGAAGCTCTTGCTTGGCCTGAATATACTATGTCTGAGATTCTCTTTTTGTTTTTGATCTTGGGCAAATAGAAGCATTTTATAAAAGTCCCCCTCTTAA
>NW_011888803.1:1065030-1100163 GCF_000151845.1 Pteropus vampyrus | reverse complement strand
GCCAATGTGATTTCAAGCCTCGGGCTGGAGCCAAGCTCAGCCTAGATCAGCCGAACTCCAGACAAACCCTAACTTACCTGCAGATCTGTGAGGGTGAACAGAAATGTTATAATAGACCATTGGGTTTTGGAATGTGTGGTTTTATTGTGATAAATATACACAACATAAAATTTACCATTTTAATCATCACCATTATGTATCTTCAGATCCTTTGCATCTTCTCCAACTGAAACTCTGTATCCAGTAAACACTTACTCTCCATTTTCTCCTCCCACCAGCTCCTAGAATCCACCATTCTACTTCCTCTCTCTAATTTGACCTCACTAAGAAACTCATATAAAAGGATTCATACATTTTTTGTCCTCTGTAGTTGGCTTATTTCACTTAGCATAATGTCTTCCTTTTTATTTTTTCTTTCTTTTAAATTTTAATTCCTTTTTAAGGCTAATTAATATTCCATTTAATATATATACCACATTTTGTTTATCCATTTGTTTTTTAATGGACATTTGGATTGCTTCCACCTTTTGGGTATTTTGAATAATGCTGCTATGAACATGGATGTACAAAAGTCTATTTGAGTCCTTTCTTCATTTGTTTACTTCTTTTGATTGTATACCCAGAAGTGAAATTTCTAGATCATATGATAATTCTATGTTCAATTTTTTGAGGACTGTCTGGACCATTTTCCACAGCTGCTACACCATTTTACATTGCCACCAGTAAATGCACAAGGGTTCCAATTTCTCCACCTCTTCACCAAAACTTGTTATTTTCTCTCTCTCCCTCTCTCTTTCCCTCTCTCTCTCTCCCTCCTTCTCTCCTTCCCTTACTTCTTCCCTTCTTTCCTTCCTTCTTTTCTTCTTTCGTTCCTTCCTTCCTTTTTTCCCAATGTCATCCTACTTAGTGCAAAGTAGTATCTCGCTATGATTTTGATTTGCTTTTCCCTAGTGACTAGTGATGTCGAGCATCTTCTCATGTACTTATTGGCCATTGTATGTATGTCTTCTTGGAGAAATGTCTATTCAAGTCTTTTTTAATGAAGCAGTAGCTGATTAATACAATATATATTAACATCAGTAAAATATGCATAAATATGGCATAGTGGTTGTTACTTGTAGAAATTCTAGTAAGTTTTGTTTTCTCTTTTATACTTTTTTGTATTATTTAAATATTTTTACAATGATTATTCATCATTTGTTTTTGTTTTGTGCTTTTGTTTCTTCTAGACTTATTACAATTTTAGTTTTTACATTAAGCCTATGATTCATAAAAAATAAAAAGAGAAACTCCAGAATGTCAGAAAACATTTGCAAACTATACATTCAACAATGGTCCTGCATCCATCTAGAACATCTAAAGAACTCCCATAACTCAGTCATAAGTGTACAAAAAACATTTAATAAATGCCCCCAATATTTGAAAAGACCTTCATTAAATAAAACACATGAATGGTTAGTAAGAACACAAAAAGACGATCAATATCATTCATCATCAGGGAAATGCAAATCAAAATTCAGAGTGAAATACCACCACACACCCAAAGGAAGGGCCATAATCAACAATACTGACAATATCAAGTGTTAGAGAAGATGAAGAAATACAGAAACCTCATTCATTTTTGGTCAGAAGGCAAACTGAGGCAGCCACTGCAAAACATTTGTTGGTTCCCCAAGTAACTAAACACAAACTCACTACATTCTTCCAAAATTCCACTCCTAGAAGTTTATGCAAGAGGAATGAAATCATATATCCACACACTGAGTTGTCTGTAAATGTTCATAGCACTACCACTCATCCCAGCCCTAAACTGAAAAAGCCCAAATGTCCATCAACTGGTCATGAGCAACAAAATGTGGTTCATTTGTACAAAGTAATGCTACTCCACAATAGATAGGAACATAGTATTGTTACATAATACAGCATGAGTGAACTCCCATAATATATGCTAAGTAAAAGAAGCCAGACACAAAAGACTACAATTTATATGAAATGTCCAGGAAAGGCTAATATGTAGAGGCAGAACGCAGATCAGTGGTTGCCTGGGAAACAGGAATTGACAACTAACTTACAAAGGAGAAACTTGTTGACCTGAGGGAAATGTTCTAAAATTGGACTGTGGTGATGCACAACTTGTTAATTTACTAAACGTCATTGAGCTATACACTTAAAATGAGTGAATTTTATAATATGCAAATATATCTAAATAAAGGTTTCAAAAATAACCAGAAAATGTAGAGGGTATTGAAATACAGTAAAACAAGTTTAGCAACACATTGGTAACTGATGAAATCTGGGGATGGGTAATGCAGGTTTACTATACAGTCTATTTGAAAATTTTTATAATAAAAAGTTTTTATAAAGATTGTTCTATGTGTTGTAAAGGATAAAAGAAAAGCTACCAAAAAAAAAAGAAAAAAGGCTGGTTTTGCTCTCAGATAAATGACAATTCCATAGGTAGGATGAGACAAATACAAAAATGACTCTAGTCCAAGGTAGAAAGCCTAGAAATAAGTTTGAAAACAAGAAAGGATGAGAAAAATCTTCATGGCAGAAATGTCATTTGAGTTGCATCTTGGTGAGAGAGGATAGCTCATATGTCAACCTGAGGTTGATGTGGAAGTAAGAGTATGAGAAGTTTGAGGGCACATGTGAGGGCTGCAGAGTAACAGTAACTGGATAGTTTACTATGATGTTTAGAGATATTGAGAGAGATTATTTTATTCATTCACTGTTTATTTTCTTTTTTGTTTTAAAATATTTTCCAGCTTTACTGAGATATAATTGACAAATAAAAATTGTATTAAGGTATGCAATGTGATGATTCGCTATGCCTATACACTATAAAATGACAATCACAATCAAGTAATTAACACGTCCATCACCTCATATGGTTACTTTTTTTGCAGTGAGAACATTTGAGATTTACTCTCTTAGCAAATTTCATTCATTCATTCACTAGGTATTTCTTTTTTCACCCAGCTTTACTTAGGTATAATTGAAAAATAAAAATTGTGCATATTTAATATGTGAAAGTTGATGTTTTGATATATGTATATGTATACATTTTGAAATGATTTCCATAATCAAGTTTATTAATATATCAAGCAGCTCACATAGTTGTTTGGTTGTGTGTGTGTGTGTGGTGAAAATACTTAAAATCCACTCTTTTAGCATATTTCAAGTATACAATACATTATTATTAACTACAGTCACCATATTGTACATTGGGTCTTCAAAATATATTCATCTTATAACTGAAAGATTGTACCCTTTGACCATCATCTGTCCATTTCCCTTACTCTCAGCCGCTGATAACCACCCTTCTACTGTCTGTTTGCATGAGTTTTACCTTTTTAGATTCCACATATAAGTGAAATCAAGCAGTATTTGTCTTTTTGTGTCTGGCTTATTTCATCTAGCATAATGTCTTCTAGGTTTATCCATGTTGTTGCAAATGGCAGGACTGCCTTCTTTTTTAAGGCTAAATAATACACACACACACACACACACAATATAAATACAAACCATACATATAGATCATAAACCATATGTATCACACTCTCTTTATCCATTCATCCATGAATGAACATTCAGGTTGTCTCCATATCCTGGCTATGGTGAATAACGCTTCAATAAACATGGGAGTGTAGATATCGCTTCAAGACAGTAATTTTATTTCTTCTGGATATACACTCAGAAACAGGATTGCTATTCTAATGATTCTGTTTTTAAAATTTTCAGGAAACTTTTTGCTATACCAATTTACACTCCCACCAACAGTACGTAAGGTTTCCCTCTTTTCCATATCTCCCCTTGATGATCTGTGATGCCTAGTACCCCTTCATATACCTGTTAACCATTTGCGTGTCTTTGGGAAAATGTCTATTCAGGTCTTTTGCCCATTTTTTAAATTGGATTATTTTTAATTGAGTTATATGATTCCCTATTGATCCCAGATATTAACCTTCAATCAAATATAGGCTTTGCAAATGCACCCCGGAGATACACACATACACTCTGTAGGTTGCCTCTTCATTTTGTCAGCTGTTTCCTCTGCTATACAGAAACTTTTTAGTTTGATATAGTCTCACTTATTTATTTTGGCTTTTGTTGCCTGTGGTTTTGGTGTCATATCCAAAAATATCATTGCTAAGACCAATATCATAGAGTTTTATTCCTATGTCTTTTGGTAAGAATTTTATGGTTTCAAGTCTTATGTTAAAGTCTTTATTTTGTGTTGATTTTTGTATATAACGTAAGTTAAGTCTACAACTTCATTTTTTTCCATGTGGTTATTCAGTTTTCCCAATAACATTTATTGAAGATATTATTTTTCCCAGTTGTGTATTCTTTGGGATTTTGTTAAATATTAACTGATTGTACATAGGCATCATTTTCATAATCAAAGAAAATAATAAATTTATATTCATGTAAACTAATTATTTACCTAGACCTGAGATATCAAACAAATGGTTCTAAATCTATATTTGAGATCACAGTTATCTTTGAAATGGCCCACATAGAAAGTTTAAAGATAAAGAAATGTCATAAATAATTTATAAATAAATAAATTTCATAAATTTCTGGTATCTCCTGATAAAACTTATGAAGAAGCTCAAGCGCCACAGACCTGCCTTCTATCACATCACTATTAACTCAGGGCTGAATATTGGCTGCTAACCTGTCTTCATTTCCACCTATATCACATATCGTTGTAACTACGTCTGAATTTGTGACTACTGAGCAATACAGAGATGTATGGGAGTTTGGAACATTTAACTTTTCCAAGTCCCCCAATTCCATGTGTGGTAATGAAATACAGAGTAATGAAAAGTGGCTAAGATTTGAAGTCAGAAAAAGCTGAAGTCAAATCACATATCTCTATCTTGGTCTCTTGGAGATCTTTCTTAAATATCTCAACTCCTCAAAGTCTCTGCTCTCTTATTTATAAAATGGGGTTACCCATATTATAGGGTTACTGTGAAGATTACATGAAGTAATAGATATAAAATAGGGTTATAAGATGAACACCTATGAAAGGAGGTCCTTATGTTCATGAGTTCTCTTTCTCTTCCTCTGTCCTAGACTCTCAGGGTTTAACAAGGGCAACGATAACAGCAGCAGTGGTAATTTTCATCTTTTGAGTGTTTATTAAATGCTAAATACTACATTAAATACTTTATATTTACTTTCTCTAAATCTAGTAATGCCTGGAGGACTCTTATTTTGGCTATCCATGTGGCTATGTCTCTTCCTCCTTCAAATTTTTCATGCTTCAAAGTCACCTTCTCAGTGAGACCTATTCTCAGTACACTTTTAATTATTAATTCTATGTTTTACTTTGGATATCTTCTATTGTTATGTCAAGCTCACTAGGTTTTTCTTCCTACCTTCATCATCTGCTCTTAATTTCATCCAGTGTAATTTTTTAAAAATTTATTTATTATGGTGACATTGGTTAATGAAATCCAGTAAGTTTCAGGTATACAATTTAGCGGTAAGGCATATATCATCCAGTGTATTTTTAATCTCACAGATTGAAATTTTTATATTTAGAAATTTGATGTCTTTTATATATCTTTCATGTGTTAACATTTTCGAACATATGGACAAGTTATAATAATTGCTTTAGCATCTGTGCTAATTCTAACATCAGTTTCAATTCTAGATTTGTTTTGCTGGAGTTTTCTATATATTTTTTCTGCTTTTTTGCACTCCTAGTAATTTTTTATTGAATATCAGATATTGTAGACTTTCTTTTGTTGGGAAATGGACATCTTTGTATTTCTATAAACTTCACCTTTTTTTAGAACATAGTTAAGTTACTAGGATTCATTTTAATCCTTTCAGATATTTCTTTTTTAGGTGAGACCAGGGTGGAATATAGACTAGGGCTAATTATTCTTCATTACTCTGCCAAGAACTTTCTGAGTACTGTGCTCAGTGCTCTGTAAATAATGAGATATTTCAGTTTTGCTAATGAGAATGAACACTGTTCGTAATCTTGTGAGAACTCTGGAATTGTTTCTTCTATTTATTTTAAGTAGTTAATTCTCTGGTCCCAAATGCATGTGCTGACACCTGCCTGAAGACTTTAGGGGGACCTTCTGTAAATCTTGAAGTTCTCTGTGCATCTTTCTCTTTTCTGTCCTACCAACTCTGGTCACCTTGGTCTCTCTAGAACTCCAGCTTCCCTTTCTCTACTCAGGGTTTTCTCCAGACTACTTGGGTTCCTCTTTCCTGCGTGATGGCCTAGAAAGTCTTTCAAGTAGTATGTTAAGGCAATCATAAAACTCACCTTATTTGTTTCTCATTTCTCGGAGATTACTGTTCTTTATTGTTTGGTGTTCAGTATTTTGAAAACCAAGCTTTGATATATTTAATTTACTTTTTTGGTTGTTTCAAGTGAAAAGGTAAAGTCAGTCTTTCCTTGTCATGGTCAGAAGAAGAAGTCTAATTTTTTCTTTAAGAATACAATATATATTCTTAAATATATATATATCACAAGAAAGGTCAGAGTGCCTGAATTTATTTCTGTCATTTATTGAGTGGGAAAAGTCACTTTGGGCATGTGTGTTGATCAATATTGTTTAATTTTTTAATAATAAAATTAATAATTTGGAACCAGAGACCACATGAAAACAGAAATAATCATCTCTTCTAAGAATAGCACACCATCAGCAACAAAAAGTAAAGTAGAGAAAGCTTTTATTTTCCCTGTGAATGTCTGGAGGTGGAGAGGGCAAGAAAACATCTGGACATAATTGGAATTACCAGAAAGCAGGACCATTGACAGGGAAGCTGAATTTCAAGGCATCTTTTATCATCGTCTGTCATGTTATTAATGAGACAACAGAACACTTTGTGTAAAGCATTAGAATAAGATCGTGTCATTGTGAAGGACATCTCTTTGAGGTGTTGTGATAGATGGAAATGAATGGTGACTGCATTGATTCTTCCCTTTGGAGTTGTGAGACCATAGATATCCAGAGTGATAAACAAAAGCCTTCACTAAGCAAGAGTATCTGTACTTGTGTGGTCTTTGACAGGAAGCTGAGGTTGGGTTGTTTGTCATAACACAGTACAGGCTATGAAGTGGGCTGAGGGCTATGGCACCTGAAATTTCTTCAAAAAATTGGGCATGGAGATGAAAGGGAGGAAGCAGGCAAGAAGGGCCATCTGTCTGCCTAATTATCACTAGATGATTCAGGGACATTTCTGGTACTTTTAAATTGATTATTTGTTTATCTTCAGCCTGACACATAATTCCCATATGTTTATATCTTGAATTCTGCTTTTATAATGCATATTGAAGTGGTATTGTCAACTATCACCAAAATGAAGACTTTAGCTTGAGTAATTTAAATAAAACATCAAGCCAAAAAATCAATTGGAGATTGAGTGATGGGGGTGTATACTGCAGTAGCAGTAATAAGAGTAGTAGTGAGTATAGTCGTAGTCCTCTAACTCTGGTCCCTTAATCAGAACCAGCTCACCCACCTGCACACAAAGCTGATAATGAATAATGGCTGTTGCTTGAGAGATTATCTGACCTTCCCCCTCTTACTTACCTGACTGACCTATTACTCCTCCTTGATCTCTATTCTATAGTTTACCTTGGCTTCCTCAGTCTTTTTCACTTTGCTTATCTGTTAAGCATTATTCTCAGTCAACTGCCATTTCTATCCACTTTGCTGCTTCATCTATTCTTTACTTATTACAAATGTCCTGTGGTCACACAGTGGTGAGAATTCCCAGGCCCAGGCAATCTCAGCCTTTGGAGCAGGAACACTGGCACCCCAGGTGATAAGAAGCCCTAGGGATGCCCTGGAGCCCAGGCTATGGTGGGCTGGGCCGTTGAAACAACTTCACTAGAGTTCTAGCTTGAGTCTCCACTGTTCCTCTGTGTGCTTTCTCACCTCTCCCTCTAGACTATATGCTCCCTGATAACTTGAAAAGAGCTCAGGCTTTGCAGTCAGCCAAATCTGGAATAAAATTCTATTTGGTTGCTTATTAACGGCATGACCTGGAACAATTTACTTAACTTCTCTGAACCTCATATTCTTCATTGGAAAGGGGAAATCATGATAGAACTTACCTCACAGAGTTGATGTGAGGATTAAGAGAGAGAGCTCCAAAGTCTTTATGCTTGAAATAATAGACACTCTTAATTTTGCTTCCTTTAATTTTACTTATTAATAGTCCCTCTCTTGCCTCCAATTCTATCACCTAGCATTCCCATCCCTTAGTTTTGCCAACTATCTTCTTCCTTCTCATATTCCTTCCTGTTGTGTCCAGGTATTACAAAAAGAACTCCTCTACACTCTTTTAAAATGCATTTTATTGTTAAATACCATATATAAAAAAGTACAAGAAACATAAGTATATAGTTTAATAAATTACAAAATGAACACCTGAGTAACCCCTCCCAAGTCAAGAACTAGGAACTTGTGCTTCAGAATCTCCAATACTCAGATAATTTTTTCTCAGAAAGCTCTCACCACTTATTTACATTAACTGAAGACTTGGTTCTTCCTGTCTGCACAGATTTCTTTCTAGTTTTCTGAACGGAAAGTATGGCACTTGTTGGTGTACCAGGATCTCCCATGAAGAAGGAATGAGGGGAAGGAACTAATGGTGACATGAGGAAAGGATGAGGAAAATTGACCAAAGAAAGAGCCTTTTTCTAGGGAAAGCCAGCAATCCAATTCCTCTGTGCCCAAATTAACTCTAATTTAATTTGGGGCAATGTCTTTTCCTACCGAGTTCCATCTGTGGAGAACTCAAGGCCTGGTGGTAGAACTTCCTGGAAGCACCAACTCTCAGTGTCCACTGGATACCTGAGTTGTACTTCAGATGGATCTGTTTAAAAAATGTGAAGAATGCTGAAAGCAACTCCAGGGTAATGTCTTGCGAGGGGAATTTACTACTGGGTTGCATTTCAAAGCAGGGCTCTAATCCCGGGGTGCATGAGTGAGATCAGAGCCCTAAGCAAAGAGTCAGGCTAACAGGTTGGTCATAGGACATTGGGGCTTAGCCAGAGAGGCTCTGATATGGAACCCATGTGAGTTCCTAGGTTATTAAATTCCAGAGTTTATCTCAGGAATGAGTTCAGCATGAAGATTCCAATTTTAGCCTAAAGGCTGAAGTCTTTTGAAACCTGGCTCTGGTAGGGGGCAGAAAGTATAGCCAGGGACTGATGTATGCTGCTCAGTCTCCCTCTTTTTATGTGCCCATGCCATTGTTCTTCACTTAATTTTTGACTAGGAAGCAGAACTGGAGCTTATGTGGAGGAAACTGGTGATGAAATTTCTTTGGAAAAGCCATCATCCAGTGTGAGTCCCATCTCTTCCTTTGGGGAAAAGGTTCTACCTTCTAATCTCAGACTCAGTAAAGAAAACTTTAGAACTTTGAAATCTATTATTAAAATTGAGAAGAATAGAAAACTGGTGCCTGACACACCTATGACAACTAAAGCAGATTGTGGATTAGGGTACCATTGCTAATGAGGAAATCTGGAGGGTGAAAAACTCTCTGTCTGCTTTGGTGGCATAGCCATAAAAGTAAATGTGCACATACAGTGCCACAGTTTCTTACAGCAAGAAAATTGCCCAGAATATGGACCCATCAACCAGGTCAAAAGAAATACAGGAGAGCAGAACCCTGTGGGAAACCCTTGAAGAGCTCTGGTAAGGGACTCATCTGGTTAACATTCTCCAAATCCACATACATGGAAGCTACTCAGCTAGATAAGAATAGGTTTATTTCCTTAACCCTCTTCCCTTCATAAACTCTACTCCCAAGACTCCAGTGGAGAGCTGAATAGCATAGCAAATGGGAGAGGAGATTAACAAAAGAATAGAGAGTAGAAGGATCTAGCCTGAAGCTAAAAAGAGCTGGTGGAAAGGATAAGATGTAATTGTTAAATTATATTCAGAATATTCACTGTTATCTGGGACAAAATATTTTAATTTCTGAACTGAGGTCTGTTTTTAATGACTTAAGCGACCAGGTGATATTACGTTATCTGAAAGTGACCAGAAAATTCTCAGCCTTTGTCCTGAGACAAAGAAAAATCACCTCCACTCAATGAAGTTTAAAAAGAACCACAAGAGGCACCAAGTTATATGTTGTTCATAATCTTAAATTGCTTGTTCAATATACTGGTTACTTCTACATCAGCCAGGACTGTGACAATAGATAAGATGGAAGAAAACAGAAGCATCAATGCTCTGTGAATGATGAGGAATTACCTAAAGCTGAAGGATGCCAAAAATTAGGAGAAACAGTCAATGATAGAGTCAGATAGTATGAACTTTATAAAAGAAGAAATTTTACCTAAGTGTTTGGCTCCCCACTGGGGTCTTGGAGTTCGGTATGTTTTCATCCTCTACTTTCTTTGGATTTTATTGTAATTTTTTTTCTACTTCCATGACATGAATGCTCACTTCATAGCTTTTTAGTCTTCTTTCCTAACCAATAAATTTGAAACACTACATTTACCTCTATGAATGTCTTTAGCTAGATCACATAAGTGTTAATATGCCATATCTTCATTATCATCCAGTTCAAAATATTTTCTAATATCCATTGCAACTTTCGTTTTTGATTTATGGACTATTTGGAAGTGTATATATATTGTGTAATTTTCAAACGCTTGGTGATTCTCTAGGTATCTTTTAAAAAAATGTATAGCATTATTCCACTCTGACAAGACAATCTTTGGCACAGTTTCTATCCTTCAAAGTGTTTAGAGACTTGTGTCATGGTTCATCATATGCTCGATTTGGAAAAATCTCCTGTGAGTACTTTAAAAGAATGCATATATTCTATTATTTTGAGGTACAGTGTTTTATATATTCAATTATTTTAATTTTTAAATTTATATTATTCGAAAGTTCCAAATCCTTGTTGATTTTTAAATTGTCTTTTCTGTCATTTACTGAACATAGTTTGCTAAAATCTCCCAACATGGTTGTGGACTTGTCTACTTCTCATTTTATTTTAGTCAGTTTTTGCTATGCATATTTGAGGCTCTGTTATTAGGAGAAAACAAATTTAAAATTGTCTGTCTAGTGGATTGACCATTTAATCATGACATGCCCTGCTCTATCCCTAGTGATGCTTTTTGACTTCCAATTTATTTTGATGTTGGTTCAGATGTATCAGATTTCTTTGATTAGGTTTACTGGTAAAAATTCATTTATAAGAAAATATCTTTGTTTTGAGTTCATACTTATAGGATATTATCACCGGTTATAAATTTCAAGGTTAGCAATTTTGAATATGGCATTGCTTTATTTTCTGGTTTTAATATTTCTATTGAGAAGCTATCTGCCATTATTATTGTTTTTCCTAATGCTTTTATTCCTTTGACTGCTTTTAAGATTTTTCTGTTTTTTTTTCCCCCCCAATTGTATTATGAGATGCTTGTTTTGCAGTCTCTGTATTTATTCTTATAGGAATTTAAAGTACTTCTTGAATCTTTTGCTTGATGTCTTTCTTGGTCATATATCTTCAAATATTCTCATTCTCTTCTTCTAGGACTTCAGTGACTTGTATATTAATCGTTTCCCTGTGTTTCAGCCTTGATCTTTACTATTGACCTGTCAGTCCATTAGTTCTCTCTTCAGCTATATCTAGTCTGCTAGTGATCCCATGAATTGAGTTTTATTTTGTTTTTTGAATTTTTTGTTGTAGAATTTCTATTTGATTTTTAGTTATCTTCTGAATTGTTCATCTTGCCATATTTTCTCTTAAATATATTAGACACAGTTATTTTTGTTTTATATATAACTTCAACATTTATATTTTCTATAGATTTATTTCCATTGTCTACTTTATCCTTTGTTGGTTCCTTATATTGATTTGTCTAATAAATTTTTATTTAAAAAATGTTTTGGATTTTGCATATTAAAAACATAGAAATAATTTTGCTCTGTCATATTATTTTCCTTCAGAAAGGCTTTATTTTTTCTGAGTAGGCAGTTAGGCTGTGGGAAAATCACTTTAATTCAATTAGAGATTGAGATTATTAGAATCTGATTTCATGTGGACTAATCTATTTCTTGTGATTCTTTCTTCTAGTGAGTAGTCCTTCAAGGGGCTCAACTAAAAGCGTTAGATGTTTACCATAGCCCCTTCACTTTGGTGGGCCTTGAACTCATTTTTTGTTTACTCTCAAGCCCCATTAGTTGAGAACTAATTTGTTGCTTAGCTTCTCAGACTCTAAGAGGCTTCCTACAAATCAGCAAATGCTCTTTAGATGTCCCTTCTTGAAGGATCTCAGTTCCTCATAAACTTGCCTTCTTGATGGCTCCCCAGTGTTTTCCAACAGATTTTTTAATGTTTTTTTATACAGCCTTCCCAGTTCTTGGCAGTAAGAGTTAGCCTTATACAAGTTAGCATGCCATCACTCAAATCAGAGCCTTATATTGTGCTTTTCAAATTGTAATTTTTGATGTACATATTTTATCTTTACTACTAGGTGGTAAACTCCTAGAAGATAGTTCTATTTTTCACTTGGAACACTTTGTCCTACATATAGTATATACTCATATTCACTGACTGACTAAATTAATAAGTTTTTAATTGAGAGTCCCCTAATTTAAAAAAAAAAACAAACAATATTAAACTCATTTTCTGCAGACGTTAAAATTTCTCATGAAGATTCTATTGAAAAGTCATTGGGATAAGTGAATATAGACTCAGGAAAGTGAGCCAGATAAACTACATCAAAGTTTTAAAATAATGTCAGAAAAGTCAGACACAAAAATTCTGAAAACCTTTAACTCCCCAGGATTTATTCATTCTACACAAAATCGGTGTTCTGTTACTGATACTTTGATCCAACATCCTCGTATTGTCAGAGTTCAGAAGCCTTAAGTCCTCAAAGTGCTCTTCTGATTTTGATCCAAAACCATAATCAGGTTTTGATCTATTGCAGAAAAGAGGTCTAATCTCTAGAGCCCAGCAGCAGCTATGGCACCAGAGGGACCATAAACGCATAGACCAAAGGCCCAGCGAGGGACAAACAACAGATAAATGTGTTGCTGAAAATGTCTGTCCACTTCCTTCTTCCCTTTCTTTGATTATTTGCCATAACAATATTTATTTCTCCTATTCTAGTCTTTTGAATTACAGTTTTTGTTATTGTTACCTAAGAATTTTTTGTGTGTGTGTTTATCAAGAGCTAAATATCATGCAATTTTAAGGCTAGGTGGATGCAGACAGGGTCATAAAAAGTATTAAATAGAATCTTTGTCCACAAAATAAAAGAGACAGCTCTGTGTGTGTGTATGTGTGTGTGTGTGTGTATGTGTGTGATGATATATATGATGAAGAAAATAGACAGCACAGACAAAGTAAAAACAGAGTCAGCTTCCAAATTCCTGATTGAAAGGTAACCATGAAAAACATATATTTATCGAATGAACAAATAGATTTCAAGAAAATTGTCGAAGTATAGTTCTGATTGCTACAGAAAGTGCTTAGATTTGGAGTGCTTATAGCTTAATTCACAGGAAGATGGCAACTTAGGTTCATAGGATTTGGTAAAGTTATTTCAAAATTAAAGAACCTCTGAATTTTAGCCTATTTTTGGCAATGTAGAAAGGGATTCTAAGATTACAACACACAAGAGTGTTTGGGAACTCACAGTCTCTAAAACATGAGTTTTGATGAAATTGGTCAGTCCAGAAAAATATGGGCAGGTGATCTCTGTAGTCAGAATCCTGGAAACCTGAGCCAGCAGAGAGTCTCTCTGGTGTGGTGGATCCATAGATACAATGCCCGACTTATCTAGAATAGGATCAACCAATTCCTTCATTTTACCAGGGAGAATGACAATAGTTAAACATTTCTCTTTCTACTCATTAGTGAAATGGTTCCAACAATATTTTATAGCTGGCCAAACTGGGGAATGCAGTATTTGATAATTAATAGGTAACATTTCACTAAATTAATCTTTATTTGTCCAGTTGTTATTTATTAAATATATATACATTATTGGATTCCTGGGGCATCATAAATGAAAGATACTGACCGTATTATTTAAAATAGTTTCTGCTAACAGAAAACCCCAAAGAATATGCAGTACAGGGCTTGCATATTGCCTATTTCCAGATAATTTCCATCATCCATGTTGCAACGATCCAATTTGGCATTCATGTTCTCAGAACAAAGTAGAATGGATAATCCACAGTATCCAGCTCTTATGGTCCAACACATGTGGATCTTCTCTGAAGATATGTTTTAGATAAAATTAGCATTTAAATCAATAGACTTTGAGTAAAACAGATTACCTTCCGTAATGTGGAAGGGCCTGATCCAGTCAGTTAAAGGCCTTAATGAAAAGGGCAGACCTCTTTGAGAACTCCGATTAATACATTGTCCAACTCTTTTGCCCATTTTTATATCAAGTTGTTTGGTTTCTCATTATTTAATTTGAGAAATGTTTATGATATTCTTGTTATGGATTGAATGTGTCCCCAAATTTATGTTGAAGCACTAACCCAATGTGATAATAGGAAATGGGGCCTTTGGGAGGTAATTAGGTTTGGATGCGATTATAAGAGTGGGGTCCTCATGATGGGATTAGTGCCCTTACAAGAAGAAACCAAAATGTACTCTCTATTTCTCTCATTTTTTTCTTCTTCCATCATGTGAGGCCACAATAAGAAGATATCCATCTGCAAGCTAAGAAGAGGTGCTTCATCAAGAGCTGGCACCTTGATCTTGAACTTCCCAGTCTTCAGAAGTGTGAGACATAAATGTCTGTTGTTTAAGTCAAATAGTCTGTGGTATTTTGTTATAGTGGTCCAAGGTGACTGAGGCATTTCTGAATAAAAATATTTTGTTACATAAGTGATAGACAAGTATTTTTTCCCCAAGCTGTGGCTTGTTTTTCAAATTCTCTTAAGAGTTTCTTTCTTGTAGCAAATGTTTTCAATATTTATGAAATCTAATTTTTCAATTACTTTTGTGGTTATACTTTTGGTGTTATATATAAGAACATTTTGTTCAACTCAAGGTCATGAAAATTTTCTCCTAAGAGTTTTATACGTTTAAATTTTAACTTTGTTGTGTTTTGAGGAATAGACCTAGATTCTTTGTTTTGTTTTACACAGTGATGCCCAAGGGTTCCAACACCATTTGTTGAAGTGACTATCCTTTCTTTATTATCCTTCATTAAGTTACTTTTGCTCCTTTGACAAAATTTAATTGAACGTATTTGTATGGGTTCATTTCTAGACTCTCAGTTCTGTTCCATTGACCTCTATTTCTCTCCTTTCTCCACACTCTTTTCACTACTGTAGCTTATGTTAAAATTGGGTAAAGTAGTCCTCCAAGTTTGTGTTTGTTTTTTAAAATCATGTTATTTACTTCTTTTAGTTATTTTAGTTCTTTTGTCTTTCCACAAAATGTTACAATCAGCTTGCCTACATTTACAAAAAAAAATCCTGCCGGGATTTTAAATTGTTTCTTTAAATATGTAAATGTTCTCGAAAGGATAGTTTGGAACAAAGGTCAGCCAGTGCCTTGCTTGCAAGACATGCAGAAATGAGAGACCCAAGAAAAATTGTCTCCCTCAAATTTATACCTAAATATTTCTCTTATTTTTGTAACTGTTGTAAATTCAGAAAGGGTCTTTTAAAAAAGTTTCCAGTTGCTTATTGTCTATATGTATATAGACAATATATACACAATTGGTTTTTGTATATTAACCTTTCTGCAATATTGCTAAAATCCCTAATTAATGCTAGAAGTATTTTTTTGCGTGTAGATTTGTTGGGATTTTATATGTAAACCACCCTGTCATCTAGGAATAGAGAGAGTTTTATTCCCATGTTATGCATTTTATGTCCTTTTCTTGACCTATCACAAGATAGGAAGTCTTGTCCTAAGACTTCCAGTATAATGACAAATACAAATGGTGAAAGCAGACATTCTTCTCTGTTACCAAACATAGGAGAATAGCATTCAGTCTTCAACCATTCACTGTGATGTTAGGTCATAGGCTTTTGTAGATACCGCTTTTTATACACAGATTAAAGAATCCACCTCCTTATTCTCTGATTTTTCCCACATACTCTAGCTCTCGGAGGCACCATTTTTTGGTGTGTTATCTTTGAATCCAGACTTTAGCCTCCTTGATTGCCCTGCACTTCCCTCAACTAGATCCACTTTGAAGTGTATACAGAATTTAGAGAAAAGAGCCTTTAGTGCCACGCCTGCTACTGCCACCACTGCTGTAAGGGAGCACCTGCGTTACTACAGCTCCATGCTGCAGGAGCCTGCCTTTCTAGCCCTCTGGTTGGAAGGAGAAAGAAAATTTTTCATAAAGATTTTTTGGTCCATGCATGGTATAATGTTCTAGGATTTGGGATGCCTTGAGTGTAATCCAAGAGATATGAGAGAAAAAAAAAATGAGCAAGAAATTTACTGCTATATGGAATGTTCAAATTGTTGTTTGCATTCCTGTCTAACTGCTAGTCTTTACTTTTTAGAGTTCTCAGAATGTTCTTTTATATTTTTTGACTAGGAATTTTAGCTGTAATCAGTGAGAAATAAGGTAGATTACGCTCACTTCTTAAATGAAATCAGAAAACTGTCAGCGGTTTCTTAAGAAAGTTCTAACCTCAAGTTTACACAAAATTCAGGCTTACAGCTTACATGTTATTAACCAGAACTTAACAATATGACCATACCTACCTGGAAAAGTTCAGGACCATATATATGACCAGCCAAAAAGTAGAGATTCTGTCACTGTAGGAGAATGGAAAAATAGATATTAGGGAACATCTAGCAATTTTTGTACCACTTTCCTTGCTGTCAAAAATCTGACGCTTTAATAGGGCAGATAGGCAGTAAACCATATGTTACATTATTATACTGTAAGTGCTCTAAGAGAGATTTGTCGTGTGAGCGTAGTTTCCACATTGGAGTCTCTGGACTCTACAGCACACTGAGAGTAGTCGTGTAAATCCAAAACCTTTGTAATATTTTTAAAAACTTCACAGAAGTCATATGTATACTTTTGCTTAGTTTCTAAAAGTTAGTGAAGCATTACACTCTTTCCTTTCGTTGGATTTCTGTTAACTCAATTTGTAATTTTAGTTTTCTCATCCTGATTAGTTTAGAACAGATGTAATTTTTGTTACTAAAAATGTAAAACAAATTACTTTTTACTTAATAAGTACAATATAGTAGACAAAATCTTTCAGAACATAGAGTCTTTATCTTGTTGGCAAATTTTATTATACTAGAGTCTTTTGTCAGGAAATAATAAAATAGCAAAAATCCAATTCAGTCTTTAAACGGTTCGTCTGCAAAAAAAGAGAAAAGGGGCATTTATTGGCTCATATAATTAGGAAAAACATACTGGAATAGGCATCATTCACGATTTTTTTTTTTTTGATGGTTCAAAAGTATCACCAACGATTTAACTTTTTATCTCTACACTTGTATGTAGCATGGGCATTTTCCCATTGAAAGGAAGATAGCTATTGGTCAGAAAGGCTGTTAGTACACCTTTGTAGCAGCATCACTGGGAAGAGTCAGTACCTTTCTCCCAGAATCTGTATATCGATCACAGAAAAGAGATCTAATTGTCCTTGCTTGGGACAGAAACCAATTTCAAATGAATAGCCTTGGCCAAGATTATATAGTACAAAGTTTGGCTCATCCTGAATTACAGGCCCACATGTATGAGCATAGTTTGTTACTGAATAAAGAGATGGGAAAGAAAAGAATTTATGTTGAGAAAAGAAAAATAACAGCTATCCAACATTAATGTGGAGTGCAATAAAAGAACCAAATATTACACCTGAGGTAATTTTCTTATCTTTTTGTTGTTGTCGTTGTTGAGTATCTTAGTTTTTCTTCAATTCCATACCTATATCATCCACCAAGTTTTTTTGTTTTTTTTTTTTAGAAATTAAAATCAGAAAGTTCCTGAAATGATTACTTACAGTATATTCTAAACTTAACGTTTTTCTTTTTGTCAAGAGTTCTAAATTGTCACTTTGTGTTCCCAAGTCAGGAATATTTTCTATCATTAGAGCAAAAAGGGAAATCTCAACTTCATTTTAACCATAGGTGGTATAGATCTGAAAGCTCTTTATTTCAGTTTTTCTCTATCCCTTTGCCACATTCCAGCTGTGATATAGATAACCTAGCACCAGGCTTGAGTATTAATTTGAAGAATTGTAGTTTCCTGCTTTAAAAAATGTCCCAAACTATTTTTATTTAAACTTCTAAATATGACTTAGTATTTGTTAAATTAATACATTATAAATGAATAACCTGATAAATACCACTCATTCAGAATATCAAATATCAAAAATATTTTTCTTTTTGAGAACTTGCAATTCTCCCTCTATATACTTAACATTTATGATGCATGTTTTATCTTAATTTTAAAATGTGATTTCAGCTTTTCTTTTTTCTAATCTGTGACTCATACATTTCTAAAAAGTATTCTAGACATGGAACCAGTTTTAAAAAAACTTGAATTCATTTCTCACTGTTTCGTCCTTTTTCCATCATCTCAGAACTTATATAGTGCCAGAGTGTCTGGGATTCTCAATCCCCAATGTGTTTGTGCCTGTTTAGGAAGCCAAATCACAAACAACACATTTTTAGAAACAGATTTTATTTCCTTAACTCTCGACAATGACAATTAACACTCCTTTGTTCAGACCTACTCATTCTCCTATGCTTCCTTTTACCACGATGAATATTCTTTCCTCTAAATATTCTTTCCTCCATTCATTTGTACATTTGTAAACAGAATAACTTCTTACAGCATTTTTTCCCCCTTCGAGCTTACTTTTCCTTGGAAAGGCAAATTCATAGGATTATTCCTCACTGGATTCTTTCAAGCTATATACTAGATTTATTGCAGCTTTGTATATTGCAGTCAGTTTGGTCCATGATCAATCTTGACATAGGAAAATATGAAAGTTTTACTAAAAAACATAAGGAAGAAAACTGAGGCATCATTAGTCTGTCTCTCCTTTTGACTATTTAAAACTCACATAGCTTCCCTCATATTTGTGTGTCACTTTTATGTGCAAGCTTTTTTACCTCTACTAGGTAGAGATGGAGTGGTAGGTTGATGATGGGTAACCCACAATGATCCTGTCTATTGGTATTCATGGCTTTGTGTAATCCTCTTCCTTTGAGGAACTTGATTCTAATTACTAGAATACCTCCATGTTGAAGGGATATTACATCCTTGATTAGATTAGGTGAGATTATAACTTTTGTCTAGCTAGCAGACTTGTTCTTTTAGTGACTTTGATGAAGCAAGCTGTCATATTGTGAGCTGCCTTATGGAGAGGCAGGGAACCAAGAGCAGCCTCCTGCTGACAGCCATCAGGGAACTGAATCGAGTCAACACCACATGAGCTTAGAAGTGAATCCTTCCCCAGTTGAGTTTTCAGATGGCTGTCAGCTGTGGTTGACACCTTGATTGCAGCTTTGTGAGAGACCTTAAGAAGAGGACCCAGGTAAGCCATGCCTGTATTCCTGACCCACATAAATTGTGATGTAATAAATGTTTGTGTTTTTAAGCAACTAAGTTTGTAGAAATTTGTTATACAGCAATAGATAACTAATAGAGATGATCTTTGTGCTTTTATGATATTCTGTACATATTTCTATCATAGCACTTATTACAACTGATTCTCTAGTGTTCAGATGATTCCCAAATTTATATCTTTAGGTTAGACCTCTCTCCTGATCTTCATATATAAAACTTCGTTTCAATATTCTAGACATACCTCAAACTAACCATGTCTAAAATCCAACATATCTCCATATTTCTTCTACTATAGTTCCTATCACAGATAGTAGCATCAATGTGTATTCAGCTGTTCAAGCTAAAAATCTGTGAGTTATCTGATCTTCTTCCCTCTCTGTGATCCTTTTAAACAGCAAGTTATACTCTTTTCTTTAAAATCTTTCTATGCTTTTCATGCATTGCTCTTACAATAAAGTTTAATTTCCTTATGAGAGCTTGAAAAAATTGTGTGATCTGACCTCTGATTAAATTGTTCATTTCTCTCTAACCACAATTTTGTACTCTTACCTCTGTGGTGTTCCTCCAAACAGCCATAGTAAACTTGTGCTTTCTCTCTTCACCATGATTTTCCACATTATATTGTTTCTTGTCCATGCTTATTTTCTTCACATCTTCTTTGCTCAATTTGCTCTCATTCAACTTTCTGATATCGGCTTAAATTTGCTCTTACCAGGAAGCCTACCATGATAACCCCTTTGTCCAAGCTATTATCTGTGTTATGATCTCCTTCATCATCACTTCTGAAGCACCTGTATTTTTCCTATCCTGGCATTTATCCTATTCTTTGTGAATGCCTATTAACTTGCCTCTATCTCTTATTACACTATAAACTCCATAAAGACAGGAACTATTTGAATTTCTTCACCATGAGTCCCTTATGCTTAGTAGAATGTTGTTTTAATTTATATTTCCTGTTTATTGTGATGTTGAGCATCTTTTTATGCGCTTATTGGACATTCGTATATCTTTCGTCGTGAAGCATATATTCAACTTATTTGACTATTTTAAATTGAGATGGCTTGTCTTTTTATAATTGAGCTGTAAGTGTTCTTTATATATTCAGAATAAAAGTCCTGTCAGTTATGTCTGTTGCAAGTATTTTCTTCCACCTGACTTGTATTTTAATTTTCTTAATAGTGTCTTTCAAAAAGAATTTTTAATTCAATTAAATCCCATTATTAATTTTTATTTTATGAGTTTTGCTTTTTGTATCCTAGAAAATCTTTGTCTAACTCAAAGTCATGAAGAATTTATCCTTTGATTTCTTCTAAAAATTTTTATTGTTTTTTCCTTTATGCTTAGGTTAACCATCCATTTCAGGTTAATTTTTCTGTATGGTGTGAGGTTAAGAATTGAGATTTGTTTTTTTGTTTTTTTCCATATAGATATCCAGTTGTTTCAGCACCATACATTGAAAAGACTATCCTTTTTCCATACATTATTTTGGCATCTCTATGAAAATTAATTTACCAAATATATGTGGATCTCTTTCTAGATTCAATGACCATAGCTCATGAGATTACCTGGGCAGCTCCTCCAGCTGAATATATAGTGAAGAAGAACCATTAAGAAGAAATATAAGATTTCAAACAGTAGTTGTGAAGAGACATGCAAGAGTATTAGTATGTGATCTTACAACTAGCTATCTCCTCTCCCTTTACCCTTATACTCCACTCTCCGAGTAACTCGACTACCACACAGGACAGTAATTTTTCCTGGAATAGGTCACTTCCAGGAAGACATATTAGGTTATTTAAGTCATCAAAACCATTTAATACATAAAAGAGTGTGACTTCTCTATTAGATTTTCATTGGAAGTTGTAGAAAACAGGTGTAAATTGGGACAGGTGCCTATCATGATTTTTGCTTTCCCAGTCTGTTTCTTAGCCCTGCTTATGTCTCCAATTAGATGCATGTAACTATCATTACATTAGAAAATTTTCATTCAAGCTCAGTATATAAGTATAGATGAAACTGTCATAAGAAAAAGCATAATCAGGGTAATTCACATTCATGATAACTTCTAAAGCTGACAGTGAATGCATATCAAGAATAATAACACAAGACTAATTGATCTACATGGATAATAGGGATAAAATGGATCCATATTTACACCTACATTTGTTCCACATCCTACGCTATTTGAATTCACAGCTAACTTTGAAATGTCTTTGAAAGGTGCTATTTGTTCAATGAATGCATTTCAAAATAGTACCATAGCCTCGACCAAACCCTGGTGTCCCCTAGCAGACTCTAGCAAAGACAGTTATTAGCATTTTACGGTACCATGGGCATTTTCATTTAATTTTTCAAAAATAACTCCTACATTTTCAAACAAACATTACTCTTCTTCTACAAGATTCTATTGCCTCATCTTACATTAGATAAAAGTGTCTTTGTGTCTTGGTGGCTGTCTCCTACATTAGTCATTTCTGTAAGGCATTGCTAATTGATTTTTGAGATACAATTTCTGAGATCCACCATGTACTATGTCATCTTGAGAGTTTGAACCACCCTATAAATATATTTGAACATTACTTGAACATATAATGTAATGACAATTTTAATATCTGAATCATTTTACTTCTGTATAACACATGAAATTTTTATTTGCATTATTCTTGTGGCCCTTACTTTGTTCTGGGTCATCTTGTATTTATTTGGGACTTTCATTTATTTTTCTAACTCTTTGGTGAACTCCATAAAGAAATGAAGTATTTGGTTATATTAAATGTATGTTTATTGAGACAATATTTTTATATAGGTATTAATAAGGACTAATTTCATAGCTGTATATTTATCATATTATCAAGCTTTCATTCTAGTTACCTTGCCAGAAACACAATTAAGCTCATGGCCTGTCCAACTCTCAGTAATGAGAAGACAGTTTTGACAGTGTGGGATGATTAAAATGCTTAATGTTCAATTAGCCTTCTTGGATTAAGTCTAGTAAAGGAAAGGGCAGGTAATTTAAAGTTGTATTATGGAGAATATTATTTTACAAAAACCTTAAGAGGGAAAGGGTATTGATTGCTCAAAACTTAAAATATCCTAGGCATCATTTTGAAACTACAAAGACTAGATAAAAGGATTATAAATATACTGAAAGTGAGTGGTACAGACTGGAAAACTGAAAAATGCAGTAAAACTCAATATGAAGAATTTATTTAATCTAGCAGAAATAGAAAAAGGTGGACAATATAAATGACTCCTAAATTTACAGTGACATCCATTATCATAAATTACTAACATGAGGAATGCTATAATACTAAATGTAATTTTCTTGAGTCATTACATTTCAAAGACATAGTGCAATAGCAAGTATATAAAAATATGGTGTATAAAATGTGAACAAATTTCCCCCACTGGAAAGCAAAAGACATTATAGCTCCTTGTGAAACATTATGAGAATGAAGTCATTGATAAGCAGTGGCAGAGCTGGGGATGCTGGTGATGGTGGTACCTACCAGCAATGGAATGTACTCCCAGAATTTGGGGACCAATTCTGAATGTGAATTTGGTGAAATTTGCCATCAACAGAAATAACTTGTTTTAAGAGATGGCATCTGAATATGCTGCTGGTAAGGCAAGGGGTTCCCAAAGCTCAACTATTCTATGCTTACTTTTTCAGAGTTTCAGTGTCAGATCTTGCTTTCCCACATGGAGTTGCATCCTATTTCACAGAACATGTGCTTTGGAGGGGACCTTGGGAACCAGTGAGTCTAACTTTCTATCTAATTGTATGAAACACTAAACAAGCGGGTGGTCTGATCTAAGTCTGTATCACACAAATTTACCCATTGTAAAAATTTCCGTTCTAACTTTGGACTCTTCTGAATGTCCTCTCAGTTTAAATTTGAAATTTCATCCATTAGGCTCTAGTTTTATCCAATGAAGCCACAGAGTTTAAAAGTAATTTTGTATCTACATTAATGCATTTTAAATGTTTGAATTTAGTTTTCCCTAACACATTTTATCAAGCTAACTAAATGTTTCTAATCCCTGGTTCAAAAGACTTCCAGTTCCCTTATGATCCTGGTCGCCCCTAACCTGTTCCTTTTTTTTTTTTTTTTTTAAATGAATTCTCTTTTTTCTGTTCCTTTACAGAACTGTGGCTCTCACCATAATAAAAAATGGAGTAAATATTGGAAGAGCTAATTCATGAAAGAAGTAATATAAATTGTCAATAAATATGCAAAGAAGTTTCATTTCCATAGTTATTAATTAAATGCTAATTAAAATAAGATAATCTTTTTAACGTATGAAAAATTGGCAGAGATGGAAAAAATAACACCAATTTTTGGCAAGAATGCAGGAAGCAGGCATTACTGTATGTTGGTACAATAAAGGAAAAAAATCAGAGACGTGCTCAAAAATTCATGAACAAATCTGTTTATCATATAGAGAAAAGTGACAGTGGAGGAATGGTTAAATAGATTATGGCACAATGCGACTACGAAAATGTTTTAGGATAATTTAGTGACATTGGGAAAATGCTTGTAAATTTTACTAAGGAAAAAAACAGGTTATAAAATAGCATTATAATCAGAAATTGAGTGAAAACAAGTTTTAAAAATACTGTAGACGTGGTCTGGTCAGTCCTGACCCTTGCTTCTAGTTCTTAGACTCTTGTATGCATCTTAGGTTATAGTGACCTTTTAAATGCTACATCTCACATGAGTGTTCTAAAACCTCCAAATATTTTTTATGAGTACTGCTGTTAAGTCATGCTGCTGTCTTTCTTGAACCTAATTTCCCAGCTTTACATTTGCTCCTGTCAAATTTCATTTGGTTTCATTGAACCCATATGTTGTACTGTTGAATGCTTTTTCCCCCTTTTTCTATTATTTCATACTGAACAGCTCTGCATGATCCACAGATCCATTTGCATGACATTAATGTCCTCATCCAACATTAATGTCCTTTTATCCATCAAAGGTTGTAGAGTATGCCATTTTTTTTTTTTTTTACTAGAGATGAAACCCATTATAATAAGCATCACCAAAAGATGTGTTGGATAAGCCATTTTAATTCTAAGTAAAACTGCCACTGAAGATGGAAGACCATTCTAAGTAAATTTCATTGCATGTATTATGCTTCCGGGGAAATTTAAACATGTGGAAGAAAATTATTTTGGAAGATTACCTAGATTTTAAGTGATTTCATAAGCATAGGAAATCGTATGTTTGAAAAATTTTACCAGTGACAGATGTTAGAACTCTTAACAATGCAAGGTGTAAGATGCTGCTAGTGTACACACACTGTATGCCAGTGCTATTCACAAATTTTAGCCATGAATTTAGGGATAGTGAGAACCTCAATTTAACCCTGTAAAGCAATTTAAGATATTCTTACCAGTTACAACTCTTAAAAAGAAATTCAAACCTATGTCATTTACCAACCAAGTTCTATATTTTCTTGTCCTTTGGAATTTCACATTGATCTAGAAGAAGGTGAACATTGGCAGATTCCCTTCTCTAATTATTTTGTTTTTAGAGTCCCAATTAATCTCTCTCAATGAACAGACTAAGAAGATTTATATGCTAACATGCAAAGCATTTTTCCCAAGACAGCAAACAGTTTCCTATTAGGTGAGAAAGAACTTTAGGATGTGAAATCTATTAACGTTAAGAGAACATGATTTCTAGATATCTTAAAGAAAATAATGTCAAAAAAATAGAAAGAATTGGGAAGGGAAGAAAAACATTTGAAGCTGAAGAGAAATGCAGTATAAAAAATTATCTTTCTCCATAGGCATATATCCTGATATTTTTATGTCTTATTAGGACGTTTTTGCTTGAATGAGTTCATATGCAAATAGAAAAAGGAAACAGGGAGCAAGAGATATTTGTAACTTAAGATATGAGAACCAGCAGTTTCATTTTTTACTTTAAAAACTTATCACAGCCACTGCATAGACCTGATGACCATAGGAAAAGTTGAAAAGGAAATAGAAACACACACAAAAAATGAGTTGATTAGAGGTGAGGATGGATCTACCTTACTTTAAGCACAGATCATTGACATTAAAAGTCATGTTACTTCTATTATTGGTAGAATTAAGTCACTTACAAGTATTCCAGAGTACTAGTTTCTCTCTTTACTTCCTTGAGTAAGGGAAATCATACTTCTCTTCTTGGCATAATAGATTGAATAAAAATATTTTCTCCCTAGTTTATTTTGTTTGAGTTGTAGGTATTGACATTCACATAAAGGAAAATTTTCTGTGTTCTTAATAAGGATTATCAGCATAAGCAATTCATCAAAACAGTTGCACAAAACTGAGTGATTTTTAAAAGGCAATATGCTATTATGACTAAGAATATTATAATAGAGACTACTGCATGTTCATCAAACCCTGCTCCTTTCCCTCCCCCATCGACAACATTGCCAGCCTCACTACCAGGCCATATGACTGAACCTAGTGGGTGGAGTGATGCACACTGCTTTTGAATCTGTCCATAAAACCCTCCAACACAAGATCACCCATGCTGTTTCCACAATAGCAGGCCAAATAGAGAGGCCTCCAAGGAGAGCAAAACCACATGATAGGAGGAGCCTGCCTCTGAGTCACCTTTGGAAACAAGGTGGTTGGAGAGGAGCTTCTACATGAAACTCATGTTTTAGAGAGAAACAAACCTTAATCTGTTAAGCCACTGAATTGTGAAGTTGTTGGTTATACCTATTAGCCTACCCCAACTAAGTATGGAGTCTGGGTCAAATTGCTTGAGTTAAAAATCTCATCACATCGCTAGCTGTGCAACCTTGGGCAAACTGCTTAACCTCTCTGTGATTCAGTTTCCTTGTATGTAGAATGGTGATCGTAACATTATCTACCTCATAGAGTATGTGAGGGGATGGAACGAGGTATATAATCCTTTAATAAACCTGGCATACACATATGTTATTATTACTTTATTCCCAAATACTCTCATTTTAAGATCATATCCAAATAAGGGTCTTTTATAGAGTTTGGTAGAGTACTGTAAGCTGAATTGTAAAATGAGAAACTATCCAATTACAATGTTCAACTGAAAGAGTGCTGAGTTTTCTAGAAAGAAAATAAGGGAGAAAAGAATGACTAGAAGGAAGAAAGAAGAAAGGAGGAAAGAATGAAGACTCCTCTATTTTAAGCATGAACTTTGCTAACAGGTATGACACTGCAAGGCAGTAAATATCATTTGGTGTCAGATGGTTACTGTGGATCACATTCACTCTTGTTATTGTCTGCAGTAGTTTCCTAGACATCTTTTTGCCTTAGATATTGAGTATATTGAATTCTCCCACCCCAGCTGCTCCCTACCCCACCCCATCCTTGATCTTTTTTTTTCCTTCAATGACAAATACTCTCTGGTTTTATTTACATCTCCCCAGCTGTCTGGTAAAAGTGAACCAAACTAAAAGATACCAGTAGCCCTTTGACACTTAGTAAGCTTTATTCTAAGGCATGGTGCCTATAATTAAAGCAATATGATGCCAGGAAAAAACAAAACAAAACAAAACAACTCACCCAATGCACAACTGTGCATTTACAGTCTCTTCTATAAATAGATGAAAATTACAGGTTTTTAAAGTGAATGAGAGACTACAGCAAAATTATGTGAACTCAGAAAAATGAATGAAGCATAAAATATGCTGTATGTAATAGAAATGGGTATTTACTCAGTAGCAGTAACAACAAAGTTAAACATGAGGAAATTTGTACTTTGTAGGTTCGGTAACAAGGAACCATGAAATGCCCTGGTTTTGTTCCCTTTGGAGTTTCTTAGATGAAACTGCTCACTTTATAGGCAAATATGTGAATTTAGCAGTTGGCTATTTACTCACCAAGATATTTTTTACTTTTATGAAAGTGAGCTTCTATTTTTCTGGTCTCCAAAGCATAAATAAAGGAGACATATCTGTGGTGAAAGAGGAACTTTTCCTTCCATAAATAAATTGTGCCTATTCTAAAAAAGAAAAGAAAGCGTGGGGGGGATTTTTTAAAAAGGGAAATGAGGTTTTCTGCAATGTTACGATGCCCAAGGACAGTTCTGATTTGATGCCTTAGCAATTTACATGGAATTTTACTCTAGTGATTTCTCTAAGGTTCAGCAGAAACAATCAACAGAACAATATGCTCTCTCTGAGCCACAGTAACCATTTTGAGCCTAGTGCATATAGTTTCAAAATTTTCCTCTTCTAACAGCATCATATGAGTAGACTGTAAAGAAAAAAACCCTTTCAACCTTGCATGGTAATTGAGTCTTATGGGGCATCCGAGGCTTTGATTTACCTTCCAGAAGAGTGTCTCGGCCCATAGATCATGTGCAGTGCAGAAATGAGTGTGAAACCAAAGGGTAACTTCACCAACCAGTGCAGATGGATTATTTCACTAACCCAGGCAGCTGAATTGGGTAGAGGATGAAGATATTTAGGTTCTAGGGATAATTAAGCAGGGAGACCTGCCAGTTACACCAGGCAGTCTCTATACTCTGCAGTTCTGAGGAGTATCGATGGCTTCATCATCCTTAACAACAACAACAAAAAAATAAGAAACTCACTTTTACATTGTTTAAACTAGTCCTAGAATTTCATGATAACAGAATATGCCCTAATCTTAGCAACAAACATGGGTAATAGAAAATATAGACAAGTACTGGAATAGGTTTCTTCAATTAATGTGAATATTTCTACACTTCAGTGCGGGAATTCTCTGATCATGAGTAGTATCAACACTAAGTGGAACCCTTGGTTTCCAGAAATAAACTCTTTCAGTAAAATCACTAATGAAGTTTTCCAGCTACTAATCTATGCAGAAAAAAAAAAAAAAAAAAAGTAACAGAAAAGTACTAGAGAAAAAGACATGAGTCTCATAATGCCAGTACAGCCACGGGAAGTCACTTCACCTCTATAAATCTATGTCCTCAACTGCAAGATTCATGGGTTGGATTGTCTGGTTTAAAGCTCCTTGAAGCTCTAAAAGTCTAGACTGCTTACAAAGGCTGGTACTGGCTCCTTCAGAAATTAGGTCTATGTATGCTATTAAAATGATGAGGTCTTGCCTTTTAAAAATGCAGTTAAGGGAAAAGCATTTTTTTCCCCTCACAGCCCTGGGACTGTAAATCATTTGTTGTGCTAAGACATGCAAACAATTGGCACTGGAATCCATAGTTTGTTCTTTGCTTTTAATATGCTACATTAAACTCTAGATGGGTATGTTAAAAAAAAAAAGCCACCTGATTATATTTTCTTGCTTATTAAAATTAAACTAAGCTGATATTAATATTCAATTAACACCACCAGGTGAAGTACTCTAGTGTTATCTTTTTTCTAAGGAAATAATAATGAACGATTCTCTTCTGATGGCTTTTTACTTCTGAAAAGGTCAGCAAAGTCCCCAATTCAGACATTTGCTCCCATTTCAGCTGATTCACTGCAAATCCTCAAAGAGCAATCTACTTATATAATTTTTTTTCCCACAATGGTCACAGTTCTCTAGACATAAAATAAAAATCATGCAAATCTGAGTTTGCTTACGCTAAAGACAGGCTTATTTGAATAGGGAGACTGATGTTCATTCACTTTAGTGTGAGTGACTTGATGCAATGTTTCTCAGTGTGGCTTGAGCTGAGCTGCAATAGGCAGAGTCTACGATATAAATCGCTATACTTATCGGTCTGATTTGTGACAACTGTGGCATCTAATTGTGTTTTCAGTTCCAGATTTAGCAGCTTCTCTAGCTTTATTCTTCTGGCCAGCCATTGAATATGATTTTATGTACTCTTAGCAATTGGTACAGTTAATTTTAATTTTAATTTTTTTTTAAAAAAAATCTAGATTCAAAATGTAACCCAACAAATTTCAGATGAAGTCTAAAGTAGGTTTTCTGTGATTCATACACATCAGTGAAAAATATAGAATTGCATGAATGCCTTTACATACACACACAAATAGACTATGTACATATATATAAATATTCTTCCATGTTGGTTTTTCTTTGATAAGTTTGGTAACAGTGGAAAGCCATGTATCCTAAAAGATTTCTTATTCATATTACCATCATAACAATATAAATCATTCACTACTTATCACTAGGCTAACTTAGAAAGGATTCAAACATTTATTTTAAAACCCTTTTTAAATTTTATTAGTTTTTCTAGGATTCTGCAAAATTAAAAAGAATATTTATTATTTTTAGCTTGCATATTTTTATGCTGATTTAGCAAATTGTGTCCATTTTCTATAGTTCATTTGTCTAGAGCCTTGGATGGTATGGAAATATTTTTATTTTTGCAGATGTTAATTAACTTCTGGGATACATTCACAATAGCGATTAGTGAGTGTGGTTAAATTTTCTACTGTTTTGATGCTGGATGAAATCTTTTTCAGTTAACTAGAATATGTGGCATTGATCAGAAATTTGCATGTCAAAGTACTCTCTTGAATTTTTCCTTTACCATTCTCTTCCCTATCAGTAAATCTTAGATTTCTCCTCAACGTGGGAGAAATTAGATTTTGTATTTCCACTATAATTAGGAAGCTGAGGGTAAAGAACAGGAAATGGACGCAGAGAACATTAAGACTGCTGAGAAAAATAAGTCATGCAATTCTTTCAAAATGCTGATTACACTGGAAATCATCTAATTAGGTCTCCAAATTGGGAATAATGTGTTTTTTGTTTCCAAGTTTTAGGACAAAAAAAAAAAAAAAGAAAAAAGAAAAAAAAAAGACGAGACAACAACAATAAAAAGTGTAGAAGCTAGGGTTTAGTTAAGGAAAAAAGGCGTGGGAAGGGAGGAAAGGGAAGGGGAAGGAAGAGGAGGGAAAGCGAGGGGAGGGGAGGGGAGCAGAGGGGAAGGAAGACTTCTCTGGCCCCTCCAAAGAAAACACTGTCTATTCTACACACAATTACTGCCACAGAGTGAGGGACGGAGGACACTGCAAAAGTCTTCTTCATCAGAGAAAGTGTCAGTAAAGTCTGAGGCATGAGAACAAGAAAGTTTTCAAAAGTTTTTCATTAGTGTGATCTAAAACAAATAGAATTGACCCTCCATTTAGTTTACACAGAAAACTAAATAAATTATGTCATTCCCTGAAGCATTCTGATAATCAAGGGTTCTTTTTTATTTAAAAATGAAACTTTGTATCACAATGTGTATGTGGGAGGGACAGTTTGTATTAGAATTTTAACATTTGTATATGTTTATTTTTCTTGGAGTGGGCATTTCTATCTATCATTAGCTGGAAACAACACACATAAACTAAAAACCAGATAAGGAAACAACGAAAGAATAACAATAATAATTTCAACAATGGAACTGGCACTTGGCCATTTTTATGGATATGAGTACTGGGATATCCAAATGGCAGAAGAGAGCAGGAAAGAGGCTTTTGCCCAAAATAGCCCATTTTAATGATGACTAATGATGGGACTTAGCACTAGTAAAGACCTGCAAACTGCTCCTGAGGTGAAATGCATCATTACTTAGGGCTTCCAAACCATTCTGTAAATTAAGTGTAGCTTTTGTCTTTTGAATCATTTGCAAGGATGGTTTTGGTCTCTCAGCAAATCAACCCTCTAATATTTAATGAGCAGTAAATATATGAAGAACAGAGTCATTTCAAGACTGGGACAAAACAAAAAAACCCCACTGTATTTCTCTGCTTTCATTCCCTTCCATTATTCCTGCTTCCTCATCTTTCCTCCACCTAAATAGAAGCATTAAAAAACAAAAACATACCTGTGTTCTCAGTCTATGGCCAAGACCATCCCTGTGATACTTTTTGCATAATTCTGATATAATATATTGTATTTGGCACCGAAATTAATTGGTTACTAGTCTACATAAATGCTATTCTATACAAATATTAGCAAGGGGAAACAATATATCAGAGCAATCAACAACTTACAGATCATCTACTAAGGAGATGTCAGGATGTATAGGCAATAGACAAATGGGGTGGTCATGGGCATCGCATGGGGATAGCCTATGAGAAAGGGCTCTAAATGACACAGCACTTTGGACATTAAGGTCATTATTATTGTTGTTATGGTATAACAACTGATACACTGTGGGGAAAATGAACCCCAAGAAGGCAAAAGTTCTGTCAGATTTAGTATAAGGAATCATTTCCTCTCCATGTCTAACAGTTGGCACTTGGCAGTGATAATGTAATGTATGGAGAGGCCTATAAAATAGAAATTTGAATATACAAATATATATTATGAAGTATGGTAGGATACAAAATGATGTAAAAATATGCTTTGTTTTCCCTGTTTCATGAGTTTAAAAAGCATATAATTTTGTGTTGTTTGATTTTGAAGCAAAGTTAGTAAACCCTTTTAGTTATGTTGAAGGAATGTTTTCACAGTATATGTTTTTACAGTGTTGAAATATTACATTTTAAATGGGCTTCTGAAATATTTAGGACTCAACTAAAAATTAGTATAGATCATTCTAGTAACATGTTTAGGGTAGTAAGAATGGAGTGGTGAGAAAAGAAATTCATCAAGATTTGCTACTTGGCTCATTTTGAATTACGTGTTTGAGATAATCAAGTAAGCCTATGGGTAAATGTTCATGATATCTTCATTGTTAATTAAGAAATGACCTGAGGCTTTAGCTGTAGGAAGTAATGTAGGATGATGGTATGTCAAGAAGGGATTCCTTTCCTGCCCTCAGGCTAACTAGTAACCCTGGTAAGATACTTCTGTCAGGATAACTTTTCTTGGGTCAGTGTTTGACAATCAAACATTCTTCAAGGTGGTATGACTGCTGAATTTCAAGAGACCACAGAATCAATAACCTTGCTTCTGGAGGTCAAATCCAGAAGTTACTGTTCAAGAAGTTACTCACTGTTCAATAATTCTGGGAAGTTACTCACTGTTCAAGAATTCTGGGAAGTTACTCACTGTTCAAGAATTCTGGGCAGTTATCTTGTGGAATAATCTCCTCATTTCTTATGTCACTGCTGTCATGTTACTGGCCTTCACTGCAATTCCAGTTAAATTATAAAGTGCAATATGTAATGTTGAACCTTCAGAAAGAACATAATGAGCACAACCACCCTCCACGGAATCCCAAGTTCAAATTACTGGCAGAGTCATCATCCATATCTGAGAACATACAGAAACTTGATCATCACCATCATCATCATAGCATTATTAGCATCACAGTTGCAATATTATAATCACATCAAGTGGTGTGGCAAGATCAGGAAAATGAATATCAAGACAATGTCCAGTTTGGGTGTGTAAATATTATCCTGTGTTTCTTGGCCCATTTAGCAAATACTTTCTTTTCAGTGATAAACCTATGTCCTCCATATGGGGCATGTTCATGAAGAAAATATTCATCACACTCATCTCTTCCTTGTTCATAGTAATGATAGGGGACTCTTCTATACCCTTCTGTCCTAGAAAAGAAAAAAAAAAAGAGAGAAAGATTGAGATGAAGAATGAAGCATTCACTTACCAGAATCCATTATGTGCCCAGTAAATGCATTTACTTGCAAACCTATGCATGATTCTTGTCCATGAACTCAGTTAAAACTATTATGTATAAAAGCTTTTAGGAAGATGTACCAGGTCCTTAGTGCTTTAATAAATCAAAGAAAATTTATATGTCACACCAATTACAGTCAAACATATAGCTATCCTTTGAAGGAGGAAATAGTGTTATAATGAAAGCAAACTTTGGATAGCCTGATGCTCTTGCAGAGCTTGTAGAAGCTTCGTGATTTTTCAGATTAAGATTTTTGGTTCATCTGTGCTCCAATATGCTTATTGTTAGGGTAAAAATATTTGATCATGAAGATTGTAGCTTAATTACCATTTTTACAATATGATTAAAAAACTCTCTGAAATACATTGTGCCAACTATTGGTAGGGAAATACATTTCATAACCTTGATGAAGCATGGAAGGTTTGTTTTATTATCTAATTAGAAACTATTCCATCAGTAGGGATATATGTGGATAAAGATACGTATTTTAAATAAGGATCTGGCAGATTACTCACTTATTTCCAGAAATTCTTGTTAAGCTATCAGCTCCTCTGAGGCTCTAGGACATTTTGTCCTTCATGATCAAATGTAATCATTGAGTAGATAGCCATCTATCAAGCCATTAGAGCTGCAGAAATGACAAATTTCCTTTGCAAATTAAATAACCACTAAACTTGTTCTGTATTTCTAAGCCACAAGTCCCTGATATGCCACTGATTAAGGGAAAAGTGTTTCTTCTGACATTTGACATTAGACTGCGGTAAATATTTTTCTTCTTATCACCCCTAAAAGTCATAACTTGAGGCACTGACAATAAAATGTCATGTCAGCAAAGAACACCAGGAAATAATTGTTGCTTTATCTGTTTCTCAGATTTATGGTATTAAAATGAATTGTGATATTTTGACAAGATATCAGAATTGGAGATGCATAAAAATAATTTCCTGTGATCTTACTTGCAGTAGGTGTCATTTATCATCCCGTAGACGTGAATGCCATAACAGGCATCCATGGCTAGAATGAAGGTAAACCACCCAGTGCTGAGATAAGAGCCAGACTGGACTCTGTGGGAGGAACAAAAACCAACAAACAAAACAAAATAAAACAACACAAAACATACACAGAGCAACGATAAAGTGTGGTGAGAAACAAGCAACTTTTTATCAAACACATAGTACTTTTTATCAGGAAAAAGCATTAAGAAATTTGACAATCTGTCTAAGGTTCACACTTATTTTGAATTATCTCTGAATAATTTATAGGCATGCTCTCATTCTTACTACCTTAAGCCTAGAAGCTATGTTGTATGGTAGAGAAGCCATATGGCAAATATCTGAAGTCAAATAATCTTGCTCCCTTCAGGTGAAAAATAATTTATTTGATTTTCCGAATGACACAAATTAGTGCTCTATATCACATGACAGGTTTTCTAAAAGTTGCTTGGAGCTCTGATGGGAAATGAATGATAATAACGTTATCTGCTTTCTTGGACATGTCACTATCTCCAAGGCTTGTTGGGTTTCTAAGTGTCAATTCAATGCAGTGTAGGGGAATACTTTGCTCTATGAAAGCATCTGAAAAGTTTTCTTTTACTGTTTTCTGGGCATCATAAGGCTTTTCCTTTGTAAGCCCTATCTTACCAATCTCTTAAACACATCTTTATTGAAAATCTACTATGTACCCATCACTGTTGTAGATGCTGGGGATATAGCAGTTACCAAAACAACCAAAGATTTTGTCTTCACGGAGTCCAGAGGACTGGGTTTGGAGATGGCTATATTATAAAAGTTGGCCACAGAAGATATTCTAGATCATGCGAACAAAGATCTGAAGAAAAAGAGGGTGGGAGGAATGGGAGGAAGCCACATGGACCACATTGGGAAAGACAATCTCATGTGTGTAGTCAACACACACACACATAAGAATGGGCCTTGGGCCTGGAACTTCTTTATTAAATGATAAAGATTTCTCATAGCCTGTGCTGGACTTGTCACCTTGTGTGGGAATATCTTTCCCTGTTTCAGACTTAATGTGTACTTTGTTCTGTTTAAGTGT
>NW_011888803.1:1062637-1064980 GCF_000151845.1 Pteropus vampyrus | reverse complement strand
ACTGTTTTCTGGGCATCATAAGGCTTTTCCTTTGTAAGCCCTATCTTACCAATCTCTTAAACACATCTTTATTGAAAATCTACTATGTACCCATCACTGTTGTAGATGCTGGGGATATAGCAGTTACCAAAACAACCAAAGATTTTGTCTTCACGGAGTCCAGAGGACTGGGTTTGGAGATGGCTATATTATAAAAGTTGGCCACAGAAGATATTCTAGATCATGCGAACAAAGATCTGAAGAAAAAGAGGGTGGGAGGAATGGGAGGAAGCCACATGGACCACATTGGGAAAGACAATCTCATGTGTGTAGTCAACACACACACATAAGAATGGGCCTTGGGCCTGGAACTTCTTTATTAAATGATAAAGATTTCTCATAGCCTGTGCTGGACTTGTCACCTTGTGTGGGAATATCTTTCCCTGTTTCAGACTTAATGTGTACTTTGTTCTGTTTAAGTGTTTGTGGACTATGGTACCTGGCCAACCTCACTGTTGTATCTTTCCCCTTCAGTGGAGGGCAGAGTCCTTAATTCTGTGGCAGAGAGTTGCATGCAGGCCAATGGCCCTGCATTGGCTGCTGGAAAGGACCGATCGGCCATGGGGGACCAACATCTACTATTAAAACTGATCTTGCTCTGTTTTTCTCTATGTGAGTAAAATGTTGCTCCATCTAATGTTTGACTGTGTTGTGTTTTCCTTGGCATCTCTGATACTAAGATGCAGTGGGTAGAAAGGTTTGGACTTCTACTCCTGTTGATAGGTGACAGATGCCACTTGCTCGACAGACAATAAGAGAGAAAAGTGTTCTGGAAAAAAGAAATGCCAAGAGCGAAATCACAAATATTTGAGTGCATTTGGTGTGCTTAAGAAAGAGATGGGAAGATTAGTAACTCAAGGAAGAGAATGGTAGATGTAGTTAGATGTAGCACTGATTGGAGGGTTCTGCCAAGTTCCAAATAGTTCAAGGGAATGTTTGATGAAAAAGCTGGATCTCCATACTCGTCTTCAGCCAAGGTGATCTAATCCATCCAAAACAGATGATTGCTTATCTCCTTAAATCTTTCCCCATTGGAGCATTTGGGTAACCCTATGTTGTTTGGCATTTATATAGCACCACTTCTAAAAAAACACAAAATTTCATTCCTTCCATCTAGAGTTCTTTGCATATGGGAGCAAAGCTAGCTCTTCTCCTACGAACTGACACTTAGCCACTGATAACCATTCTCTGGGTATAGCACTCCAGATAGTAGTTGCTCTGCAAGGAAGTCCAATGTCGTTGATGCAGTTCTCCAGTACCAAGCCACCAGTGTGCTATAGTTAGGAACCTGAATCCTTCGATTTTTTTTTTTTAAACTAGCACTGCTTAGTATCAAATTACAACATGCAAGCATTTCAGAAGCAACACAAACTCACAGTGGGCATTGATAACTGGATTTTTAACTTTTACTTTCATTGACTTTGGGCCATTTGCAAGAAAAGAGAAAACTCAGCCCATATATCTCCATTCCCTCGGCTTACTTGTCACTGAATTTGAAATGCCTCAATATTAAGTACTTTCCTGTGTATCTCCTGGTGTGTTTTCTGTACGGAAAATATTCCAGAAACAGGATCACAATGAGTTAACAATGCACTTTCTTCCATAGTAGGAATAGTAGCACCAGCATGGGTTAAGAACGGGTGCCTAATGGGTGGGAAGAAGTACCACAGAGAAGTGAAATATATGAAAGTGCAGCTTTGCTTATTATATAGCCGAACCTGCAGCCAATCCTGCATTCTGGAGACTGAGGAAGAACAGCAGTGATGGGAAGTGCCTAAAGCACCATCTGCTTAAGGTACCATTTCCTTATCTGAAAATTGGGAGCAATCAGAAGAAACAAGATTCTTGAAAAAAGCTCCAAAATTGAATTTAGAAATTTGTCTGTGTAGTGAATATTTCCAGTTATTATTCCTGCTGAATCGTATACCGTTTTTCCTCTTCTTGCCTTCTCATACTACTTTTTCTGCCTTTCCGTTTTCTCTATCCTTCTTTGTTACTAGGCTGACCAAGCGCTCGTAGAGATTACTAAAAATTACAGCACTTGTTTGTACATGATTAGAAATCCAAGTCTCACTTATTCACCCATTTGTTTATTTTTTCAATAAACATTTATTGGGATCTTACTATGTGCTACTGACTATGCTAGAAGCTGGTAATACATATTTTCTTAAAGAGCACATGTTCTAGTGGGGGAGGCGCACATGTTAAAACAATAAACCACTGTATAGTACAACAAAGCACAAGCCTGTGTGTTTCTGAGTCAGTACTGAGTGTAGTGAGGAATTGACAGTAAGTTTCACATTC
>NW_011888803.1:1052070-1062587 GCF_000151845.1 Pteropus vampyrus | reverse complement strand
GCATTTCAGAAGCAACACAAACTCACAGTGGGCATTGATAACTGGATTTTTAACCTTTACTTTCATTGACTTTGGGCCATTTGCAAGAAAAGAGAAAACTCAGCCCATATATCTCCATTCCCTCGGCTTACTTGTCACTGAATTTGAAATGCCTCAATATTAAGTACTTTCCTGTGTATCTCCTGGTGTGTTTTCTGTACGGAAAATATTCCAGAAACAGGATCACAATGAGTTAACAATGCACTTTCTTCCATAGTAGGAATAGTAGCACCAGCATGGGTTAAGAACGGGTGCCTAATGGGTGGGAAGAAGTACCACAGAGAAGTGAAATATACGAAAGTGCAGCTTTGCTTATTATATAGCCGAACCTGCAGCCAATCCTGCATTCTGGAGACTGAGGAAGAACAGCAGTGATGGGAAGTGCCTAAAGCACCATCTGCTTAAGGTACCATTTCCTTATCTGAAAATTGGGAGCAATCAGAAGAAACAAGATTCTTGAAAAAAGCTCCAAAATTGAATTTAGAAATTTGTCTGTGTAGTGAATATTTCCAGTTATTATTCCTGCTGAATCGTATACCGTTTTTCCTCTTCTTGCCTTCTCATACTACTTTTTCTGCCTTTCCGTTTTCTCTATCCTTCTTTGTTACTAGGCTGACCAAGCGCTCGTAGAGATTACTAAAAATTACAGCACTTGTTTGTACATGATTAGAAATCCAAGTCTCACTTATTCACCCATTTGTTTATTTTTTCAATAAACATTTATTGGGATCTTACTATGTGCTACTGACTATGCTAGAAGCTGGTAATACATATTTTCTTAAAGAGCACATGTTCTAGTGGGGGAGGCGCACATGTTAAAACAATAAACCACTGTATAGTACAACAAAGCACAAGCCTGTGTGTTTCTGAGTCAGTACTGAGTGTAGTGAGGAATTGACAGTAAGTTTCACATTCCAGCTCTGCCACTACCTGAATGTGAGGCTTTGGACAACTTATTTAGGCTCTTCGTATCATCTTAGTTTCCTTGTCTCCAAAATGAAATGGTTGAGCTAAATTATATCTATGATTTCTTCCAATTTTGAAATTAAAAGATTCTGTGATCATCACCCTCAAAAGTCAATCAGTTTTAATCTTTAATCATTTGATATGTTCCAAACATGTTAGATGTGCAATTAACAAATACATTAATCAGTCATATCACAGTTAAAGCCCATTTCTGTGGTGGACATGCCACTAAGTATCCGGGATGTATATTTTTGTATATAGTTTTTACCTTGCAGTGGGCGTGGCTATAATCACTAAACTTTTGGCAGGAGGAAGGTGCTGAAATGGCTATCCAACACCGAAGACACAACTGGACTATAGTATTGCGGGTAAAGTTTACTTTGAGTGAGAGAAAAAATAAATCTAAATTACATAAAATCGTTTTTCTTCTTATGTGCTTTTCTAGGAGTTGGTCTGTCCATGGAGTTTCTGTGAAGGACCAAGATAACAATATATCTCCAGGATAAAAAAAGGGATCATTTGTGTGACATATGGACCACTACTCTGCAAAACACGCTCTCCCAGACAGTTATTTCTGAGAGTTCAACAGCAAGCTTTCAAACGATAAATAGAGTACAATTAGCACAATTATCAAAGTGGTTCCTCTGTATATCTATCTTCTCTTTACCATAGGAAAAGAAGGTCAGGAATCTCAGAGTTTGGCATCTGGTCAAAGATATTTCCATCTCACCACATAAAAAAAAAAATTACCACATTTCTGATATTTGATTATGTTTAAGCACAATCTGATTTATTTTGTTTCTAGGTAGACAGATCATAATAATTAGCCCCAAAGCTCTTCAAATAAGCTGTGTTGAGCTTGACTCAGCCTGGGGAGGCACATACTGCCCAAGTGCCCTGTCCTACAAACAGCATTTAATTAGATAGTTGCATTTTATTTCCCTAGTGCCCCTGATATATTTGGGATGAGAAATCATGTGAGATCTCCTACCCACAATACATGCTGGGTCTAGCAAAGTGGTTTCTTCTAAAATTATTTGGAGCCCATGTCCACATAATAATACTTGCAGTAGAATAATGACAACTGCTAGATTAATCTAAGAATTTTTGTGAATAAATGCCCTGGTGACCTGTGTCCCTAAGTAAACTCATTGTCCTGAATGCAGCTGGGTCTGGGAATTCTTGTAGATGCACCATTCCCAAACTCTCCTGCTGTGCAAGCATACTAGAAATGAGGTAGTATAAATTATACCCAGGTAGACTTTTTGAGTTTCAATAAAAACAACAACAAAAAGACTTAGGCTCATGTGCATAAAATTGTTTATGCTTTTGAGCTTAGAGGGACCCCTCTAAGGCAACAATTAGATGCCTTAAAAAATTCTAAAATGGTCTCTTCTGGGGCCATATTTTGTCTTGTAATTTGTCACGCATGCACGCGGCACTAACTATACCAGCTGGCCATCAGCCATAGCACTTTTTATACCTTCCACATTTGGGGATCGATAAAAACAATTATTGTCATCTACAAATAAACAATCAAGAGTCCCATAGGGATGATATGAGAATTTAAGACCTTAATTTAGTACAATAGGAAAGCTTAAATTAATGTGGCAGAATAATGAACCTTGCAGTTGAAAATAAAGGCAAGAGTGTAAGAGGAAGCTATCAATCATTTATTTCCACCGGCCAAGTTTTGCATCCCACTGCTCCTCGGTAATCAAGATACTTACCACTTGGAAACTACTTAAATTTACTTGCTCATCTCTTGGAAAAATGATGCTGTCAACACCTTGATGTAGCACCTGCTTGAAGGCATATCATTTAAAATACAATCTTTCATCTAGTTTATTACCAATAAAATATAAGCTACCTTTCCCCTCGATGTTTAGCCCTTGATGTCTAAAGGCCATGACATGTCCACAGGGATTCGTTCTCTGTCAAGTTGTCCTTATTTACACCAGCCATAACATTTTTGGCTGTTAGCATCCTTCATTTGCCTGCACTCCTGCTTCTGAGCATTCTCTCTCATATTCTTATTTCTGGAAACATATTGCAAAGCATTTTTCTCCTATTGCCTGGGACAGGGAAACTTTCTACTGAGCGACATTTCCCGTTTATTAATTTCAGATAATTTCGAAAGAAGAATGAGGAAACTAAAATGGTTATTCTTCAAAAGAAAGCTGGATTACATAGAATTTATTATCTATATGATCACAGGATGCTGCGCTAATTATTCAACATCATTAGCTCAGTGACTTGGGTTCAGAACTCAAGAAGCTTATACTTTGATCAGCAAAATAATAGCACTTTCTCTATATCAGGGTTTCTCAATCTTGGTACTATTGACACATCAGATGAGATTATTCTTTGTTGTGGGGGGATGTCCTATGCAGTAAGTTCTCTTTTACATTTTACCAGATTCCTCTGTCCCAAGCTCACTTGTGCTCTAAGAGGGCAGTAGATTTCTCGATTCCCCAGTGCCTACCCTTGGCTTAGGGTGGCTGCCTTGAGGATGTCCCTAACCCTAAAAATGTGGATTCTCCTTATCTACAATTTTTATTCTCCCCACTCACTGATCCACTGGCTTTCTTCATCCAGCCAAGCATCTTGCTTCTTTTCCCTTCCTTACAAGTATATCTGAAGCCACTCAAGTTTCATCAATATTGAATAATGAACTTACATTTTAATACAACCCTAGGAATCAGCAAGTTCACTTGGCCTGGCATGCAATGGGGAAAAAGAAAAAAAAGTCAGGTGGAAAAAGATGAGAAGAGTAGCCTTAGTCTCTGGGGCTTCCTCCTCTTCATGGAATGGTTCCTTTGAGGACCTTCGGCTCAAAGTTTGCTGTTTCTTACTCATGATCTGATGAAAAGAAGGTCTGGAGTACTCTGAGCATAATAATCATTTATCAAAGCCCAAAGGGGATCAAGACTCTCCTAATAATGGAGGTTTATTGGACAGCACAATATTGGCAGCACCTTTTGAAATCTGCAATACTTAGGAGTAAAAGAGGAATTTTAAAAAAGAGTTAATCAATATTTCGTGTCTTATTTTAACACAAGTGGACCTCATCAATATACTCCACTGGCAGGATAAATAAAAATAGCAAAGTAAGTTTCCATATACCTTTCTGAGGAGAAAGGAATACATGACAGAATGCAGATTATTCAATTAAAAACATTCATTTCCCCATTTTTTTCCCAAAAGCACATGGATAATGAAAGAATACATTTAAACAAAGAGACTGGGTAAGAAAAACAGCTGATGATTATCAGTAATATCTTGGGATTCAATCTAATATTGTGAACCAGTTTAATGGAAGCAAAGGTCAAAGTGTGGAAACAATTTCAGCTGTCCCCAAGTCATATATTTTTATATATCATTTGATTGTTGGGAGCTATGGAAATACTCTGGAGTTTTGCCTGTTATATTAATACTGTATATCTGTACTATCTGTCAATAGGACATGCCCAGAAAATCTTTAGACAGCAACAACTTTCTGTAAATCAGACAGCGGAATTCTCCATGTTGGCCTGAATCATTTGCAAATGGACGTAAACTATTCAAATGGATATAATCATCGTACTGTGGATGGTGGTTCTTAAAAGAATGTGCCAAATGAAAAGAATCTGGGCCTGGAAAAAAACAAAAAATAGACCAAGAGTAAATGCAGAAAGCAGTAAATCTTAGCATAAGACTATACTATCATCCCAAGCAGTTAATGAGAAATGCCTGCCCTAATCAGTAAGCTCTTGGACTGTGAATATAACAAATAGTTTTCCTGCCACAGAATCAACAGGACTCTGACTAGTGATGACTTCAATGAAATTGTACATAAAGAGTGTAATAAGAAATGACTGTGTTCTTTTCAAGATGTACATTTAAAAGTAAAATGGTACAGCTCCCAAAGGTATGATTTATGGCTGCTATAGAAAGAGAGGATACCACTCACAAAAATTACTTTGTTCATTCTTCTCAGAAATTAAAAGGTTATTTCGCTCTTGCCCTTGGGCTTTAAAGTCCCTTCGATTGAAAATGTTGATTTCTGGGATTACATTCACTTTCTTAAATGAACAATGGAACTTCAGGAGTGGCAGGGATAGATGAGGGGGATGTCTTTGGGCCATTTCATTAAGGCAGAACTGGTTTCTTAACCACTCAGTACTGATTGACTTGCATCTTCTCCAAATTCATATGTTTAAGTCCTAATCCCCAATGTGATGGTGTTCAGAAATGAGCATTTGGGAGGTAATTAGCTTTACATGATGTGATGAGGGTGAGGTCCTCATGATGGGATTTAAAGCCCTTCTAAGAAGAGACACCAGAGCCCTCTCTCTCTTCTCACCATGTGAGGACGCAGTGAAAAGCCACCCCGACCTAAGACTTCCAGTCTCCTGAACTGTGAGAAATAAATTTCTGTTGTTAAGCCACCCGATCTGTGGTATTTTGTAATGGCAGCCTGAGCAGACTAAGACAATGGGTGTCTTTCAAGGTCCTTCCCACTTAAGCCTAAACTCCTTAATGTGTTTCCTAGGACTTCTCTTCCTGAACCCTCTCATCTAGTCATGTGGGTCTATTTACTGCTCTTTAAACAAAACTAGTGCATGTCAATCTCTGTCTTTTTATTTTGTTTACTTGTATATACTTTCTGTCTTCCTGAAGCATTCTCCCCCCATGTCCCCTCCAGTTTCTAATCTCATTAAGCTTCAATTCTGCTTACTCTCATTCATTCAAGAGAAATATATTGAGTACTGTAGGTGTGAGGCATTGTGCTAGGTACTGGAAATACCAAGTTGCTCCTGATCTCAACTTGGGGTCAAGCGGGGAAGACAGACTCATTGACTATTTTCAAAAATAGGGCTATCAAGGAGGTAATTCCTCTGCAAGTGCTATGGGAATACTGAGGGAAGAGTAACAGACACCGCTGGACCCAATTGGAGGTAAGAGTTGAGCTGTGGACTAAGGCTAAATAAAAATACCAGGTAGAAAAAGGAGAAGGAATAGAGCAATTCACACAGAGGGACTGGCTGTACAGTTGTACTGAGATATAAAAATAATGGGAATATAGAATAGTTCTGATCTGTCCTCTAATCTGGAAAGGACCTCGAAGCATCATCAGTGTTTATTTCCATAATAGATTATTGGTTAGAGACAGGATGCATAAGTATTTTTCTTCCTTATATTATGTTTTGAAATATTAGTGATAGCTTGATGTTCTATGTAGCTAGACAGAACTTTATGGATCTGGAGAAAAGTATCTAGAGGAAAATTGGCAGAATTATGTTTTTCTTTCTCATCAAATCCCTCACTAATTCAAAACTGAGAAAAAATGTAAACAAATACGACTAAGAATAAAAACAATTAAAAAAAGTGTGATGTTAACGGATGCACCCAGAAGTGTTCATCTGTGTTGCAAATTAAGTTATAAGTCATGAGGAAATTCATCTAATCTCCACTTATCACAAAGCCAGTTTCCTCAATATACACCTGGAGGCTCTCAGCCTGTTCTATTTAAAAGAGAAACAGTTTCTACAAAAAACAATTAATTTACTGAGTTTTTTTGATGAATGGAAATAGAAACAGATACCATTGCTACTTTAAAAGTGAAAACTCTTTCATATACCATTTAGGTCTGAAAATGCTTAGCTAAATTACCTCCAAAGCGAAATGTCCTCTACCTTGTGAAGTTTCTATAAGGGATGACACTATGTACCTTAACACCCAATGTCTACCCTAAATAACTCTGTTGTCTTCCCTGGATCTCTGGTTTTTTTGGGGTATCATCGACAGCCTGTGTGGATTCTAGTTTTAGATAATTCAAGCTACCATAGAGGCCCTTGTCTCAAAGGCCATAAATTTTCTTTCAACTTCTTATGCTAGATTGTATTGTTCATTCTCCCCTTGGACATGGTTTGCTCCTGGGTGCAATAACTTTCCTGCCTCATTGACTGTGGGCTTGGCCAAACGACTTGTTTTGACAGATGGACCATAAGTAGAAGTGAACATTGTGACCGTTCACAGTTGAGACTTTCAGAAGCATCGCATAGTTTCCTTTTCTTATACTTCCTTCCATCATGAGAACAACACATCCCAGGTAAGGGGTGCTCCTTCAGCCTGAGTCCTGGGATGAGGAAACCCATGCAGCACATACAAGTCCAAAATTGAAATCAAGTTCAGCTAAGCCTAGATGAGCTATAGTTGATCACAGACCCATGAGTGAGAAATAAAGCTCTTGTAAGCCATTGACTTTCAAGTTTGTTATGCAGCAAAAAGATGGCTAAATAAACTTTTTTGACTAATAACTGCTATTATTTATGGAACATTTATATGTACTAAATATTGTGCCAAGAACTAGGCATAGATCATCTTACATAATACTCACAATAACCTCATCCTATGAGGAGTATTAATATCTCCATTATACAAATGAAGGTTCAGGGAGATTTAAAGAACTTGTCCAAGGACAGTCTTGTACCAGAGAACTCAGGTTCTTAACTAAGTTCCTTCTCGGCCATCATCATTCTTAGATTTGTCCAAAATACCACATGTCTGATAGAGCAGTCATCAGTAGATCTCAAGTTTTCTACTGATTTTACTGTTACCTCTCTAGGAAATTTTCTTTCTTGACTATTTTTTTTTTTTTAATGGTGGAATAAGAGGATTGGCCTACGTAGATTTAGGATCTTTCATCACTGAAGTCCTGTAACTGCAGTTATAATAACATAGTCCATGTTAAGGAGATTATACATCTCTATTATAAAGCTGTATTTTTTGCATAGACTTACTATCATTACTTTAGACACTTATGCTTATAACTTCAGGATTCAACACTAGAATTTCAACCACAGTCATGTTCAAATAATAGTTTTATGACACTGATGTGGATATATGCATCGATTTTAAAAGAAATAAAGGATAAGTTCTGAAATAAGATCGAGTTCCTGGATCCACTTCACTTCCCAGGCATGGCTTCCCTCCAGCCCTTAGGTTCTATAATCTTGTAATAAATTCTCCTCTTTGGCTTGTGTCAGCTGAAGGAGCCGTCTGTTCCTTGCAACCAAAGATTTGAAGTTGGACTGGTTGACCTTTAAGATCCTTTCCAATAAAACAAGTCTATTAAATACTCTAGGTATAATTAGGGACTCTGCTTCTAAGGAATCTTTAATTCTTATTAGTAATCACTATTTGATCTGATCCTAGTTTTATACTTAGGCTTTAAAAAGTTGTTTCTTTCTAACCTAATCTTCAACTTATCTTGAAATAATGCCCTTACTAAACTGATGTGGGCTTCAGTATTCTGAATGCTAATCACCTTTCTCCACCTAAGGCATAGATGCCTATTCCCCTGCCAATCTGATAATTAATAAAAAGTTTTGACTTTCTCTTTCAGTTCTCTTATCAGCCCTTCTCTCTGCATATACTTTCTTTAAGAATGAAGAAAAGAAAAAAAAGGAAAGATTGTAATCATGTAAGAGTTTATTTAAGTAGATAAAAGATTTTTTCTTGGCACTTTAGCTTTTTAGAAGAGAAATGGAATGACTCGCTTTTCCTTAACTTTTTGACTTAACTGGAACTTGAGTTAGGCCACGTTCTTTCCCTTTAGAAATGTTCTAGCACAGAATATGACTCAAGCTTGCTTCTGCTAAAAAATGATTTCTGAGCTCCTGTTTCTCTTTCAGAATAAAAATTTGCATTTTAAAATAACTTCTGAACAGCTAAGTTTTAACAAGGGTTTAAGACAGATTTGAGATGGGTTCACTCCATTGAAAGAGATTGGGTATCCAAGCTTGTTGCTAAGGTCTCCAGTACCACTGGGATCATCATTAAATAAGCCTCAGCCAGAGACCCAGCAATCAGCTATGCAGAAAAATAAAATTAAAAAAACACAAAGCAGCTCTGACCTTCTTCTGGTTAAGAAAGACTAATTTTGCTGCCACTTCTACCTATCTGAGTCTATTATTGCTTTTCTAAGTTACATGGCTCAATAAGTCCTGAAATAAATTATTTTGAGGGGAGTATTTATTTTTAATAGGAAAAGCAAAACTGTACCCCATTTCCCACATCTATTAAAATTATTTTTATTTGGCTCACCAAAGAAGGATAATTCAATTAGAAAAGATCAAAAGCAACAACTGACATATGGGTCCACAGGCACTGAGAATTTTAGTGTCTAACTTAGAGAAAGAGGCTTTATTTGTCATTTTCCCAAAAGGCCGACACTGATTGACTACTTTATGCACAATACCTTTGCCAAATAATAGGCTATCGTCTGCGTTATTGAAGCAGGCACGGATCATGTTCTCCTTCCGCACCAGCAAATTCCTAAAAGGGAGGTCTGTCTGCTTCAGTAGGACACTTCAGTCAGATGATCTGGTGAAGGTCTCGGCCTTGAAAGTCTCACCTCTTAAACAAGCGGTTTGCCCGCTAGGGTAGAGTGTGATTCCAACTTATTTTTGCCTAGAGATTTCAGTCCTAAAAACTCCATTTTTTTCTCTCTATTCTTGAGATGACAGGGAGTTTAAGAGGAGAAAATTCTTCTTTCGAAGTCTATCTAGAGTTTGCAATTGAGACAGACTCCTTCCTTAGAGAAGAGTTTCTTTCACGGAGGTGGTGTCTTCTTCATAGTGCTGCTACACAGCTCACCTGGAAATCTATGGGAAAAGGACCTGTGTGTTTGTTGCTTACTGTAAATCTGGACCTGGGGAGAGGTCCTTCTGTGCACACCCTCTCCGTACCAGAAGTTTTTTTGTATCAGAACCACCAGAAACTGGCAGGGCATCCCCTCTTTGTTTCATAATAATTTATTCTATCCACATCAGGAAAAAAAAATCAGAAGTTTCCAAAAATATTAAGAAGAGAGATTAATTCCAGCACTTTTAAGGACCTAATCAGAGAAAAGATAATGGCAATAATTCCCTTCTTCCAGTAAGAGAGATAACTTTAGGCTTTATTTGCTTAATGACAAAATGTCTATTACTGATTGTCATCCTCAGTTCAAACAGCATCAAATTGAAAGTGAAGACCCCCAAAACACCCAGCAGCCCCGACTTCCACCTTTGCCTGTTCCGTCTGCCTCCTGGTATCCTGCTATCTCATAGAGACTCTTTCCAAGACAAGTGGGTAGAGATGCTCTCAGTGGCCTTAAAGACAATAGTGAGAGGGCCTAGGCCAGGGATGGTTTATTAAGTTTTGTATCTGCTCCAGAAGAGATAACTTCTACGTGTCTCCGGAATTCTTCAAGCTCAGTAATTTTGTTAATCCAGAAAAGCCAAATGCCATAAAGAGGGAACTAGAACACAGAGCTAAAGCAGTATATCCTAGAAAATGCCAGGAAGAAATATGGAGTGAACTTGGAAAATGTCTTTTATTTAAGAACATCTGATTGAAATGTGAATGTTATCTTCACTGATTTTCCTCTGCTGATTTGCAAGTCACAGAATTTCAGAAATCTCTACTCCTAGTTATAAAAATGAGGACACAGAAAAACAGTTGAAGAGATCCTCCATCTAGCA
>NW_011888803.1:1049240-1052020 GCF_000151845.1 Pteropus vampyrus | reverse complement strand
CTATGGGAAAAGGACCTGTGTGTTTGTTGCTTACTGTAAATCTGGACCTGGGGAGAGGTCCTTCTGTGCACACCCTCTCCGTACCAGAAGTTTTTTTGTATCAGAACCACCAGAAACTGGCAGGGCATCCCCTCTTTGTTTCATAATAATTTATTCTATCCACATCAGGAAAAAAAAATCAGAAGTTTCCAAAAATATTAAGAAGAGAGATTAATTCCAGCACTTTTAAGGACCTAATCAGAGAAAAGATAATGGCAATAATTCCCTTCTTCCAGTAAGAGAGATAACTTTAGGCTTTATTTGCTTAATGACAAAATGTCTATTACTGATTGTCATCCTCAGTTCAAACAGCATCAAATTGAAAGTGAAGACCCCCAAAACACCCAGCAGCCCCGACTTCCACCTTTGCCTGTTCCGTCTGCCTCCTGGTATCCTGCTATCTCATAGAGACTCTTTCCAAGACAAGTGGGTAGAGATGCTCTCAGTGGCCTTAAAGACAATAGTGAGAGGGCCTAGGCCAGGGATGGTTTATTAAGTTTTGTATCTGCTCCAGAAGAGATAACTTCTACGTGTCTCCGGAATTCTTCAAGCTCAGTAATTTTGTTAATCCAGAAAAGCCAAATGCCATAAAGAGGGAACTAGAACACAGAGCTAAAGCAGTATATCCTAGAAAATGCCAGGAAGAAATATGGAGTGAACTTGGAAAATGTCTTTTATTTAAGAACATCTGATTGAAATGTGAATGTTATCTTCACTGATTTTCCTCTGCTGATTTGCAAGTCACAGAATTTCAGAAATCTCTACTCCTAGTTATAAAAATGAGGACACAGAAAAACAGTTGAAGAGATCCTCCATCTAGCATATTTGCTTTCTCCAGTTGGTGATAACACTTTATACCCATGTTTCTGATGAGAAGGGCTGCAAAGAAGTGACTGAAAGAGCTCCTGAATTCTGAAAGCTGTTGGAAAGCAACAGTAGATACAGAGAATTATTCCTATTTTTGGAGCCCACTTATTGGATTCCCCCCATTCCTCTTCTTTTCCTTTTAAGTCTGCTTAGTCTTAAGGGCCCATGATCATGCCAAGAGGATAAGGAGAACCACACATTTGCTTTTTGTAGAGGCATAAAATTTCGTGAAAGCCTCACCCCAAAGTAAGAAGGTAAGTTGAAGGTAGCTGCCTTCCTTCCTCAAGAACTGGACAAAGGGAGCTGGTGAGTGATGTTGACCAACTAGATTCTTACCAGTTCCCTCCCCATCACTGTAACACAAATCCTTGTGCTCCTACACTTGAGTACTCCAGATATCTCCATAATTTTCCCACTCTAGGAAAGCCTTTTACTATTATCAGAGATCAAAAGCTCTTATAGGTCTTGAGGCCACAGTCCAATTCCTTCTCCCACGGGCATTCTTTTTTCTTATTTTAGCCATTGATGCCACAATGCCCTGGCCCATCCTCTAACCCTTAGAGCCCTGGCCTCTACCTCCCAGTAGTAACCCTGATCCCACTCTCCCTAAGAGCATTGTTTCCAGTCCTCTCCATTTTCTTCCAAGCTCCAGTTCCCACCTCTGCTACTGATAATGGGTTCTGATTACATTGTCTTGGGAGTATAGTTTGAGTATTAATACTTATTAAAAAAATTCCTAGGTGATTATAATGTGATGTGTGCAGCCAGGGTTGAAAATCAGTAGTTAGGTTTGAGGATTCTATTAGAAGTTGAGTTCCACTTCATTATGAATTAAATTAGCTTTTGAGGATTGGCTTGAGAATCTAACCACTATTAAAATTTTTTTTTCTTTAGGAAAATGTGTCCCAATTTATAAATAGCTGACTTGCAAACTACCTAGAAACATGCTAGTGAAGAGATGCTGGTTGGCAAAGATGTCCCATCTTAGATAACTATGTCTGGCACATAGTAGGCACTCAATGTGACAAACTTGTGTCAGAGTTTAAAAATGTTTAGAATGTAGGCTGTTCTTAAGTAGGAAATTGCCAACATTTTTCCCTAAGGAATTTTAAACAGCTTGCCAAAGTTTTCTCATTGACGCTGTGACAGAGAGACTTACTGACTTCTAAGGGTATAACCACATGTCAAGGATACAACCCACATCACCACTCAGAATTTGGTAAATCTCATATTCATCCATTGTAGTCATTTACCTCCAGAATCAGAACGGCTACCCCAGCTTTACTGAGATACTAATGACGTATATGTAAGTTTAAGGTATACAATGTGATTAGATATATGCACATATTGCAAAATGATAAAATATATTACCGTAATGAGGTTAACTTTTCCATCTCTTCATATTATTAAAATGTATGTGTGTGTATGTGGGTGTATTGATAACATTTAAGATTGACTCTCTTAAAACTTTACAAGTATATAATACAGTTTTGTTAATCATAGTTATCATGCTGTGCGTTAGATTTCAGATCTTATTTATCTTATGGCTGAGACAAAAATCAGGTATTAAACTCCATTTTTTTTTTTTTAAAGTCAGTTGACCCATAGCTCAGCCAGCATTCTGATTTCATCCATCAGGATTGAAATGTACTCTATACTTTTTATAAACAACAAATTGTAGTAAAGGGCTGGCCACATACGGTGTGCCAAAGAGAAGGAATAAATGAAGATGGGGCTCCAAAAAATGGAAAAATGTTTTTGTAATTCAGCACCTACAGTAGCTATATCAACATCAAGAAGTGTATTCACTGTTAAGTCTCTGAAATCATTAGGTAAAATATCAATTTAACTAAATTAATTTTAGTCTTTTGAAT
>NW_011888803.1:997338-1049190 GCF_000151845.1 Pteropus vampyrus | reverse complement strand
TTGGTAAATCTCATATTCATCCATTGTAGTCATTTACCTCCAGAATCAGAACGGCTACCCCAGCTTTACTGAGATACTAATGACGTATATGTAAGTTTAAGGTATACAATGTGATTAGATATATGCACATATTGCAAAATGATAAAATATATTACTGTAATGAGGTTAACTTTTCCATCTCTTCATATTATTAAAATGTATGTGTGTGTATGTGGGTGTATTGATAACATTTAAGATTGACTCTCTTAAAACTTTACAAGTATATAATACAGTTTTGTTAATCATAGTTATCATGCTGTGCGTTAGATTTCAGATCTTATTTATCTTATGGCTGAGACAAAAATCAGGTATTAAACTCCATTTTTTTTTTTTTAAAGTCAGTTGACCCATAGCTCAGCCAGCATTCTGATTTCATCCATCAGGATTGAAATGTACTCTATACTTTTTATAAACAACAAATTGTAGTAAAGGGCTGGCCACATACGGTGTGCCAAAGAGAAGGAATAAATGAAGATGGGGCTCCAAAAAATGGAAAAATGTTTTTGTAATTCAGCACCTACAGTAGCTATATCAACATCAAGAAGTGTATTCACTGTTAAGTCTCTGAAATCATTAGGTAAAATATCAATTTAACTAAATTAATTTTAGTCTTTTGAATTTTCACTGCCAAGCAAACTCTGAGAAAATTAAGAGTCATTTGTATTTTCCTGAAGTTGTAAAGCACATAGTTAATTGGATCTCGTGGCAATTAACGTCTTAGGTCATTCTAAACACAGGCAAGACTTTTTCCTTCCTGCTTTTGGCTGCAATTGTGCACCTCTCTTACTAACATGGCCTCCAGATTCACAATCAACAAAGTCTAGAAAGTGCTATTTGCATAGCAGCCTCTTGGAGGAAAGCTTCCTTAGTCTTCTGGCAGCACAAAGCTTGTTCAATTATGTTCAGCCTCAGAAGTGTCATTTTATTTATCAGAAGGCCACTTTCCCATTTTTAAATGGCTTTGGACCTGCCACTTTGAGCAACTCTGACTATAAGAACATTTTCCATTCACGTTGGGCTAAGCCTGTAGCAATCCTACATGACGAGTATGCTTTTTATAGGACTACTGTATGGATTCAGGATGGTGTCTGTGCCATGACTTATTGAAAAGGCTTTTTAAAACCCAAGCCTGCAAGTTGCAAACTCAAGCTGCTGATTTGTGCATTGTTAGAAGCAAAACTAAGTGCTCACAACTGTTGTGCTGTGAATCCTGTTTCCTTCCACTCACGCTTTGGAAATTAATGGTGATATTAATGCAGTCAACAGATATATCAGATAGCAGGTGGTTCCAGCTCATGAATTATTTTATTTTATTAACATTTTTATTTTTTGGATGGTGGCACCATCATCCTCCAGGATATGTCCTTCACACTTGTCTTTGTTCTCTTCATCCTTTATGCCCCGTTAGTTGCTGGGTTGTGTTAATTCTTCATGTTGTCTCTCACATCTGTTTTGTTCTTTGCATACCACTACTACTTTAAAACCCTGGGAAACAGGGTGGCTTCAGTGTAGGCCTTAGATTAGTACACCCACCCATGTGGTACATCTATGAAATCTACATTCACCTTTAACAAAAGGGCATGAAGCGGTGACTGAGCTGGTGGCAATGGTGATAGGAACTCAGTCTCAGGGAATCATCATCAGCACCCGAGGTATCCCTTCTCAAGCCTGGCATTTTCTTTAAAATCACAAAAATAAGAAGTAGAAAAGGGAGTAGAATTTTTTAAAAAGGAAAACACTCAAGTACTGTTATGGAGAAAGATATGTTTTCCCATTTCCCTAACCAATAATTTTCTCTAGTCACAGGTGACTTTATTGTGGAAATAGCCTCTATGTATTTTCCGGTGAGGTGTTGGAACTAAAAAAGTGCAAGCTAGGTTAGACACAAAATCAATATTCTTTGATTCAGCCTCGGCTCTTCACCGTGGCACTTTCCCCCATCATCTCTTTCAAGAAAGCAATGCAACAGGAAAATCAGATTTTTCTCTAATCAAGGGTAAGGAATGATTTTTAGCTTTGTGATCATCAAAGAGCTTCAAAGAAGTCAGTGTTGGTTAAAATATCACAGCCATTCAAGTCTTGATTTCATATTGCAACATACCACCAAAATCTTCTCTTGATTATTTTTTCCCTTTGTCCACCACTATAGAAGGAGGAGTTTTTAGTAAGCATGTTAATATGGGCCTAGCACTATTAAGTGAAAGGACCTTTGAATGGATGAATGGATGAATTAGTTCCTCCCAACAGTCACCTAGACAAATGTGCTTCTTTGAAAAGAGGGGTGGGATGTGGAAGAGAGGGAACCACTTTTCTACTTGTAGTCGTTATTTTCCTCTAACATACACGTTTCCTTTTTGCTATGTGTCACATTATAGAGAATAACCCAGGGACTTGTAATCTTAGCAATTCCTTTTGTCTTTAAAGAAATACATTGGGACTTGGTTAAAGAGTAGTATCATGTGCAATTTGTGTTTCATACAAAGGCACATTATTTTCATTTTTAGGCTGCTCAGCGTGTGAAGTTACAAATAGAAAAAAATTGGTAACTTATTAAAATATTGTTTTTAATATTAAGTTCATTTTTAATATGTTGAACTATCTGAGACCATTATTACACCTTGAGAGTATTGGGGTAAAGGGAGATGAAATTTAAAGTTGCAATGCTAAGAAATACACCAACTAAAGAAGTATAAAAAACATATTTAGCACCTACGGAGTTACACACTTTCTCTTTCTCTTTCTCTGTCTCTCTCTCTCTCTGTCTCTCTCTCTCTGTCTGTCTGTCTGTCTATCTATCTATCTATCTATCTATCTATCTATCTATCTATCTATCTATCTATCATCTATCTACATATATATAAACACACATACACACACACACATATATATATACATATGTGTGTATGTATATATGTGTATATATCTTTAAAAACCTGGAAAAAGGCTTTATTTCCCTCAACTTAATTTATGCCCCATGTTTTAGAAGCACATCGATTGTGTAAAAACAGGGAAGATAACACGTGCACTTATGTAACAAACACCAAGTGCAGCCAGGTGCCTGCTATGACCCTGGCCCTGCATAGCTAAGGTATTTTGCTTTTTAATGTTGAGTAAGTCCTGTATTAGAAAAGAAAACATATAAGCATCTTTGTGTGTTTTCATGCCCAAGCCCTTAGAAGATCCGTGAAGTATTCTGTGTATAATAACGCGGCAACTCTGAATAAAGAGTTTTGTAGCTTGGGGAGAAAATGATTTCGAAAGTGTCTTTAATATCCCATTTCTCCCCTTACAGAGCATAAGTGTCCAATCTCGTCCCAACACTGCTTCAAAGAAAATGTTTTAAAAATAGGATCAATACTCCTCGACCCTCTTCTTGGGATTCTAGCCTCCACGATTCACCTGGCTCTGTTGCCTCCCTCCCTTCAGACCTTTTTTCTTGTCACCTCACTTTGTTCCCAGCATCAGGGTTAACATGCTCATGGAGAAGTTTGATTCTCCTGTCTGAGATTCTATCATTTCCTGATTCCCTGACCTGACTTTGATGCTCCCCTGTTCTGTGGTGAACTGGAGTGGCAAGAGCAAGGAGTGATTGCTTCTAAGCAGAGTAGGCTCTCTGAACTGTTAACCTTCTGGAGCAAAGAGCAATTGTGTTTACTCACAGTGAAGAAACATGGAGACACTTGAAGCTTCATCAGTAAAGAAAACAAAGCTAACTGGGGATTCAATTATAAGCCCACTGACAACCAGTTAGCACATGTTTGGATTCATCTCTCTTTTGGCTATTTTATAGAAAATATTTCAGATTAAGAAAGTAAAATCCTATGATAATTCCCATGCTGCATAAATTATTCCAGAGTCCAGAAAAATATGGACTGTTTCCCAAGTCATATTACCCATCCAGCATTACACTGATACTGAAACCAAGGAAAAAGCCAAAAAAAGGTAGGAAGAAAAATGGCAGTACAATCTCATTGATAATTAAACTCAAAAATCCTCAATTAAGACCCAAACAACTTACTTTAGCACTGAATCAAACACCCTTCCTCTATGGCCAAGTAGGTTCTGTTCCAGGAGTACAAGAATGATTTAATATAAGGAAAAGTATTAATATGGCAATTCTCAAGTGTGTTAGATTGAACCCTAAGTCAGGGGGATGCTAATAGGTATTATATGAGGGAATGGGGACCAGGTGATGTTTGGAAAAGGTGCATTTAACAAAGTTAGCTGATTTTTTTTTTTTAGCTTTATTGAGATATAATTGATGTATAGCACTGTATATATTTAAGATGTACAGAATGACTTGACTGACATAATCTATGAAATAATTACTGCAAGAAGTTTAATTAACATCCATCATCTCATATAGATACAAAAAAAAAGAGGAAAAAAGAAAAAAATGATGTTTTCTTGTGATGAGAACTTTCAGGATCATATTTATATATATGCAATATATGTAACAAAATTTTTGACTATTGGACTTCTCATCTTTTATATGATGGATAGTGAGCTAATGAATCTCCAAGAAGAGAATATGCTATGCAGAATTCCCCCAAGTTATTTGACCAGACGGTGATATCTTCCTCAGCTATTTTTTTACATGGACCAACCTGTAGAATAAAGTGTTCTATAGGAAACATTTTTGGTAGATCCTATGTTAATTTAATTCATTGTATCAATCATTCAAAGAAGAAACACAATTTCATTTTTCAACAGATGCCAAAATTTGATAAAGTTCAACATTCAATCCAAATAAAAAATCTTAATCTATAACTAAAGAGGTACCTCCTTAACATAATAAAGAACACCTCTCTAAAACTCAGGGCCAGCATCATAAGTAATGGTAAAATGCTAGAAGGCATGAAACATTAAAATCAGGAACAAGAAAAATGTGTACGCTGTTATCTTTTTTTCTTTAACATTCTTCTAGGAATTTTGGTGAATGGAATAAGATATGAAATGTTAACAATGAGAAGAAATATATATATTTTTAATTTACATGAAATAATTGTTTAAAATTATAGATGGAAGCTAAAACTTATTAGAATAAAGAGGTTAACAAAATAGTTGAATACTATATATATATTTACAAACTATTAGTTTTCTCTTATAACCAGAACCAATAGTTGAAAATATATGTACCAAAATAACCCTAAAGTTCATAATAACAACAAAAATGTTTTAAATACTAAAGAAAAAAATCAAAATTTGTGGAACTTTCAGGACCGGACTACCAATTTTATTGAGTGAGAAGACTGACGGCTGCAAATAGGTCCATTCTCCCCCAATTAAATAAGTTTGAATGCAATTTGGATCAAAATTTCATTGGTGCAAAAGTTATCACAGAGGTAAAATGCATTGACAAAGTGGGGGGAAAAGCATTGGTAACAGATGGAATTCAAAGGATTAATGTCTTAATATAAAAAATTGCTCTTTAAAAATGATTAAATATACATGACATATTATTGAATTGTAAAACCTACATAATTTTATTAACCAATGTCACCCCAATAAATTTAATTAAAAAAATGATTGAAAAAAGGCAAACACTGAAGAAAAGGGGCACAGGTGCAGGCACACACACACTTCCAGCTTACGGACTCTGGCCTTCTCTCTGACTACCGTGTATCAATATTAAATGCTCCTACTCCTCATCCCTAGTCTTCTCACCCAGCTTCATTTTTCTCCATAGCATTTATCACCATTTGACATTTATTGCCTTTTCCTCCCATTTACTCCTGTAAATTCTACGAGTGTCATTTGTTTGCTTAATCTGTTTTCCCAGGATCTAGAGTAATACTCATCACCTAGTAGGGGCTCAATGAATATTTGTTGACTGAATGAATAAATAACATTAGTCTCCTTTATTTATTCTATGTATTTCCTAAATTCATTGGACATTTTGAGTCATTTATTTTATGAGTGACCATCTTTTTAACATCAGGATGTTGTGCCCTAGGTTTATGTCCTTAGGGTTACTTCATTGGCTTAGGATAGACTTGCTATTTTGTAATGAAATTGTAATTCATGTAAGAAAAAAAGGGCACAAGCTTTGGGTAAAAGCACGTCTTAATCATAATCTGTCAGAGGCTTATGTAAATTCCCATTCGTGTTGAGTGATTGGCTCATCTCAGTGTATCAGAGGATTTTTATAAAGGCAGTGGTTTAAGAGGAGTTGTCACCCAGCCGCAGGCTGGCTGCCAAGGATAATTAGTCAAATGTTATGTTTAGTTAAGGCAGTCATGGGACCATATAAGGAACAGGACTGCTGAGTCAGAATCAGAGATGTAGGTCATGGCTGTGTAGCTTATCCGCTACACAAGGGCGCAGGGCCAGGAGGGAGGCTGGGGACATGTGGGGCCTGAAATAAGCCTTTATTCTGCTTGCCAAGACTTATTTCTTGGTTCTGGCTGCATCAGCCCAGAGGAAGGGGTTGGCTTTCAGTAATCCCTTACCCAGAGATGGCATCATTTTCTATTGCGTCATAAAGGCTAGGGACATGATAGCATTGGGCCTGATCATAATGGAGACTTTCTTTGTAAATTAACCACCAGTTGAGAAGACAGAGAAAAAAGGAAATCATCAGAGACTGCACAGCTAGAACATTTGTTGTCAGAGAAGGGAAAAAAGGATGGTCCAGGGGAGAGCCACAACTAATTAGTAGTTAGGAGAGCCAAATGCTTCATTTTAATAAATCTCAATAAGATTAATAAAACATTTGTTTTTTAAGAAACAAAAAGACCATAGTAAGAACAATCCTGGAAATGTGACCTTAAAAAAGACTGAATAAGTGTATATCCAAAATTAATTTCAGTAAGATTGATACTAAGAAGTGTTTATCTATAAAAGTATCAATCTATCCTTCTATTGATGAATTTATACGTTTAGTGAGATTCTTCTCAGTGCCATTAGGTTATGAGAAATACAAGGATGACAGAGTTTAAGTGAGGAGACAGTACAATGTGTTAGGTGCTACAATGGAGGTCCAAACAGATTTTTTGTACTTTAGAAAAAAAGCGTCCATCTTTTATTGGGAATGTTGAAGAAAATGTTTTATAGAAGGTGATATTTCTGGTTATTAAAGTATTAATAGGAGTTTGCTTGTTGAATGAAGAGGAACAAAGCATTCCTAAAAGAGGGGTTAGTATATGATAAAAGAGAGATAAGTTAAAATGTGGCACGTTCAGGGGTTGATGAGTTCAATACCACCACAATGTAGAGTCCATATGATGGAGTGGCAGAAAATGAGACCAAAGAGGCGTATTTTGAAGCTTTGGACTGTAAAAAAGCCTTCTTTGCTAAGTTTGTGTTTGGATTGTATCTTGTAAGCTATGGAGAGCTAGCAGATGTTTGTTAGAAAATAACATGATTAGAGTTTTATGATAATAAGTCTATGTGGATTATAAACTGCATTTAGGAAATACTGGTGATAAAATGACAAGATAAGCCCAGTTGAGACATAAGGAAGAGGGAGACTAAGGTGTGACAAAGGGTTAGTGAGAAGAGAAGACAGAGCTGAGAAATATCCCTTAAGAATACCAAAATGAGTACAACAAGATGCAGCAAAGAGTCAAACTGAAGTTACTTTTAATTTGAAAACTAGATGGGATGATGACACTGTAATGGAAATTGAGAATCCAGAGGCCAAGTTACTTCAGGGCATCAGATAACAGAGTTTCATTTGGATGTGTTCAATGCGAGATGCCTCTGGGACCTCAGCTTGCGAAGTTCCAAGATGAATTTAGAATATGAGTTTGGACAAATCAGATGTGGATAGAGAAATCTTGAAATAATCAGATTATCAATTGTGGGGCAGGAATCGAAGTCAAGTTGAAAAGAGGAACAAGAGTGGGTCTTTAAGGAACACCAACATTTGATGTGTCGGCAGAGGGCAAGGGGTCAAAGAAAGACAGAGAAGACACTGTCATTTGATGTATGATGCTTTCAGACCTTCATAGAGATTACATTTATAGTCTCTCCTTCTCTCATAGAGAATATTTAAATTATGCATACTGATCTCTTCATTAATGTTTTAATAGAAGAAAATGAATTTAGCAACCAGATTAGGTGCTCACTTATGAATTTCTAAGAGTGGGTATAGTATCCAGCATTTCCTGAACACATTCAATTATTGAACCCTTAACAGTTGATGTTTTGTAGAACATATTCTGGAAAATATTACACTACATACTTTTAGTAATTGTGTATTATGTACAGAAGTTAAATTGACAGAATCATTACAAGAAAGTACTTTTCATCTATTAAAAATGGACCACTTAATTGATCTGTTCTCATAATTCAAATATTCAATCACTCTTTCAAAGAACTGTGACTTTGCAAAGCCCAGCCAATTCTCTATGTAGTTCAGAGTAAAGTCACAAAGATTTATATATTTGAACCAAATGTGTATGTTTATAGACAAATACCAAGTTTTCTACTATATTGACTTTTCAATTCCCATTTAATTTTTGGCTAAATTTATATTTGTTATAATTATGCAATATTTGACACATACAAAGAACTAGAAGTAATGTGTTCATAGGTCCATAGAATAATAAAAAAGCGTTAAGAATAGAGTATTATCAATTCAGACCCTTGTGCTCAAATCCTGTCTCCCCAGCAGGAGTAATCATTATTTTAGTTTTGGGATTTATTACTCCATCTTTTTCAGTATAGTTTTACTATACTTGTATGTGTCTATGAACATGTTATTATTTGGTTTTATGAATTTTCAATTTTATATAAATGGCATCATTTTGTATGTATTCCTCTGTGAGTTGTCTTTTTCATTTAATACTTTGCTTGTGAGATTCATTTCTGTTAATGCTTGTGGCTGTAGTTCATTCCTTTTTTTTTTTTTTTACCACGATAGTAAGATCCATTTATAAATACACAACAATTTACTTATCCATTCTTTTTTCAATGTATATTCGAGATATTTCCAGTTTTCTTTTTCCTCTTGCAAATACTATCACTATGAACATTCACACACCTGTACTAGTGTTTCTTTAGAGAAATATCTTGGAGTAGAATTGTTAGGTAGAAAGGTAAGCAAATACTCAATTACAAGATAATTCCAAATTGTCTTCCAAGGAGCTGGGGACAATTTATTCTCTTATCAATAGATCTTGCAGTTTGTTCTCCATCCTCAATAATACTGTATGTTCCAGATCTTAACATTTTTGCCAATCTCATGAGTGTAATGGTATTTAATTTGGGTTTGAATTTGCATTGCCCTGATTGTTTCAAGCTTAGGAAGAAAGAGAAAGAATTTCTCTCAGCCACAGCATCCTTGTAAATGGGAATAATTATTCCTAACTCATTAGGTTGTGAGGATTAAATAAAACATAGTATTTGAAATTGAGCTTCATGCTAACACATGATAGGAATTCTATGTGTATATTCTTATCTTTTAATTTAATTGCCTCCTCTTTAATCTCCTCTTTCAACTATGAAAAATAAATTCCGATTGCTTCTTGAGCTAATGATTGAAATACTTTTACTCCATAATTATCTCTCTTAACCAAAACTCGATACCTTAATTCCTTTATTTATTGAAAATAACTACACATTTTCCTCAAATTGCCTTACTCGTTTCATTTTATTCTTATTATTTATTTAGTTATAAATACTAGACAATGAAAAAGCAAAAAGAACTGAAATTAGTGAACTTTAATATGCAATTTTTCTGAAAGAGAATATCTTTTTAGATGGCTCATTGGCCTCAATACATTTTGTCCATTTTGTAGATGACCATTTCCAGGAAATTTTTTAGTAAGATAAGATTTGGAAAAATACATTAGGTAAATGGCTCTTGAAGTAGTGTTCTAATCTAACTATTAAAGCCAGTCCATATTCATAAATTGAAAGCTGGTGGAAAAATGTTGCTTTGATACATTTCTTTTATAATGACCTTGACATGTTTTAAAAAATACCAGAGGAGAATCTTCCAGAAGCACCACAGTGTTTTCTCACCACAGAGGTGGAATAGATTAACAAATCTGAGGAGGTAGTGACTGGTGTACACCCAGATCCAGGACTTTTTGGAGGAAAATGGGGTACAGGAAAGTGAGCAGGGGCCATGACTTTTCAGTTTTTATATCCCTCACTCCAAAAAGAATGTATGTACTCAGAGTGGGTAACTTGAGAAGGTTGGACTAAAGAATGAGGGTAGGTTGGAAATATGACTACTCATTTGAGAGAAGTGAAAGTGATCTCGTTTTCAGATGTGTATCTTTAAACCAACCTTTGTTCTTAAATAGATTTTTAATTCTTATTTCTTTCTTTCCACTAAATCAGTTTTCCAGCTGTAGAGAATAAACATAGCACATAGGCTATCTAAGTGTGCATATGGAAAATTGCGTATTAATGATTGTAATCTCATTGATGTGCATAACCCAAAATAATAAAACGTGATAGAGAATGGAAGTATTTTGCAATATTTTCTAAGCAACTGTCCTTCCATCTCACACATACACACACACACACACACACACGCACGCGCGCACACACACACACACACACACATTTCAATTATGTTATGTATAAGAGAATGATCAAAGATGACTTATTTTAATGTGAACAGCTAATGAAAAATAAATGAGAAGTATTAATGATGTTTCTTTTATCAAATTTATAGAAATCAACAATCCTAAAAATATCTGTAAGAAAAAAAGCAATGTAATGAACCTACAACCACGAAAAAAACAGAAGCAAATAAAACTAATAAAGGTAGATTACTTTTGAAAAATATGTCAATACTCACATAAGTTTCAAGTGTTTTTACTTTACATGAAAAACAAATGCAGTGAGAATTAGATCTATTTAGATTTTACATATTTTTTTAGAAATTAATTAATTAATTAATTAATTAATTAATTGATTTATATTGACTAGAAATTGGATCTATCTGAAAAGTCTATTCTGCTTTACTTGGAACATCAGTTCTACTCATTTTCAAAAGCTTAAGATGAGTAAAGTGTGAAGTCTACCTCCTGAGTTAAGCTCTGATCATTCTGACCTTGGTCCCCAATTTAACCCTTTTTCCTCCCCCCATCCCCTTTGGCAACCTTCAGCTTGCTCTCTATATTTATAGGTCTGTTTCTTTTTTATTTTGTATATTCATTCATTTTGTTTTTTTAGATTCCATATACAAGTGAGATTGTATGGTATTTATGTTTCTCTGTGTGACTTATTTCACTTAGCATAATACCCTCTAGGTTCATGTATGTTGGCAAATGGCAAGATTTCATTCTTTTTCCTTGCTAAATAATATTCCAGTGTGTGTGTGTATCACATCTTCTTTATCCATTGATCTATTGATGGACATCTAGGTTGCTTTCATATCTTGGCTATTACTAGTAATACTGCAATAAACACAGGGGCGCATATATCTTTTTGAATTAGTGTTTTTGTTTTCTTAGATAAATATCCAGAAATGGAATTATTGGACTGTATAACACCCTTATTTTTAATTTTTTAGGGAATACTATTTTCCATGGTGGCTGAACTAATATATATTCTACCAACAGTGTATGAAGGTTCCCTTTTCTCCGCACCCTTGCCAGCACTTGGTTGATTTATTGATGACAGCCATTCTGACAGGTGTGAGGTGATAGTTCATTGTAGATTTAATTTGCATTTCTCTGATGATTAGTGATGTTGAGCATTTTTTCATATGTCTGTTGGCTATCCTATGCCCTCTTTGGAGAAATATCTATTTAGGTCTTTGGCCCATTTTTAAACCAGATTGTTTGTTTTTTTGATGTTAAGTTATATGAGTTCCGTATACATCTTGAATTTCAACCCCTTATCAGATGTATCACTTGTGATTATCTTCTCCCATTCTGTAGGTTTTTTGTTTTGTTCTGTTGATGGTTAGAAATTTATTTTTTATAAAAGTAAGAAGAAGTATATGGTAGACATTGGCATTATTGAAGAAATGCCAAATCAGTCTTCACCTACGCACTTAGTGAAAAAGGATCTTTCTTTTTCAGTCTAACAGAGGCTTTCCATTTATTTTTTAATCTCTAAAGAATTTATAGCAGGAATAAGTAGCGAGGCTCCATGCTTGTCTATAAAGCACACCTGAATCATGAGTATAGAAGAGATCAGTAGAAGGATTAGTGGAGGTTTGAAAAGGCATTTTACTTTTTCCCACCATTGAATACAGTGGAGTAGATACAAAAAGTCTTTGATACAGAAAGACGGAAATAGGATTAGAATTCATATTTCTTTCCTAAGGCCTCACCAGTTAAATTCAGAATCTGTAAGCGGCATTTTGCAAAACATTTCTTTTTGTCAGCTCAACAGCAGTTATTCCTTTGGTACCCTAGGGCAGCTCACCCTTCTGAAAGTCCTGATGCCATGGGTGGGCAGAAGTCATGAATGCGTGGGATCCCTGCCCTTCTGGAGTTTGATTGGCACCCGGGTTGTGAAGAATCTTGGTTGAGGAGGCATCTGGTTATGTGCACTTAAACTAAGTCTGGATGACTAAAATCAGGGCGTTTTGGAGAGGAGGCATGTCAGACAGCGTGAAAAGCAGGAGCAAAGGCACTATTTTAGAAATGGTTCAGAAGGAAGATCTTCGATCCAGCTCTGATACTTAGCAGTGTGAATTAGAGTCCACCGCTTGACCTCTTTAAGTCTCAGTTTCTTCTTTAGTAAGCTGACAATAAAAATACAGAAGCCCTGTACTTACTAATCATTTAGGTTTTCAATAGCAGGTCAGAGGTCCGTTTGCTTAAGTCCAAAGTAAACATATTTTGAATTTCTTTCAAAATGGCAGTCTAAACTGGTCCTTCAAAGTTTGAAACCAGTAATATTCTCTCTCCTTATTGGTATATGTTAGGGAGTCTTTTTGCTCATTTAAAATCTTAAGAGAAAGGTAAACAATCTCATGCCCTCTTACCACAAATGATGCCCAGCCACAGTGGTCAGAAGGAGCACTGCCAACTCCGGTATCCATACTCAGTGCCTAGCCTACTTCTTCACACGGTGCAGAACTGAACACTCTATGAACCTATGGGACCACCCTTCACACAGGGGACCAGTTTTATCAGTGGCTACTTCCCCATGCTTCTCAAACCATGCTTGACCACTCCTGAGTTGATGTAGAGGGGGTCTAATTTCAGGTCACAAAATAAAATGTGTAAGGTATAAAAATACATATATATATATATCTTTCTTAATTTATGTTTTGAACTTCTATTTAGGTTTACATGGCTCAAGTGAGGTAAAGTGGTGGAAGTGTGTGTGTGTGTGTGTGTGTGTGTGAACCTTTTGTTGCTAGGTGGTTCTAGCTTCCCACTAGAAAGGGCAGTAAACACCACTATCATCACCAGAACTCAGCACATGATAAGCAAACAATTTATATTTATTGAATAAATAAATAGATGATTTAAAATGAATGATTAGTAAATTTGGAAAACCTAGGTTTTTTCATTAGAGTGTCTCCCCACTCACAGATAGTTCTGGATAGGAGTGTCTTTAGGAGGCTTCCTACACTGATCAAATGAGAAAACAAATCAGCACAAAACTGTCCGGCATTTCTTTGCTTTATGCTTTCAAGCTTAGACTAAATGATGGATTTTATTTATTTTATTAATGTCTCCAGAAATCTTTTAGGCTAGTAAATCTTTCTGAAAATACAGCAGCAGTTAGCAAGAAGGAAAAAAATAAGGAAACCTTTTAAACCATCTCTTAAAATGAACTCAGGGATAATTATAAGCTCACAAGTATAAACATGTTCAATAAAAATTGAATTCAGGAATAAAGAGACTAACTAATAGCATCCCATACATCTCTGCGTGTGAAGCCTTGGACTGTGGCTGGCCAAGTGTACAAGCCAGTGATAGTAACAGTCATAACAAATGTTCTGACACACAGGGTGAAAAGTCCTGGGCTGATGTTATTTCAGTTTTGTTATGGCATCATGGAACTAGTCATTTACTTGTTAGCCATCCCTATCTTACTATATGTTGCTTTAATTTCTAAAATGAGATGCTAGGCTAAATTATTTAATTATAAAATTTGATAGCCAGCATATATCTTGTAAATATCAGTAACAATACAAATACAGATTTGTCTACACTGAATTTCTTGGAATTTAAAGTCAGTGTTTGTCCAAAACGATTTTTTTTCAGTTAATACTACACAGTACTTGCAATCCTTTTGACAGATTTATGCCCACCCTTCCATCCTAGGACATTTATTGAGCAACTACTATATGCCAAAAATTGTGCTAAAAGTTGAGGTTATCTCACGTAAACAGAATATGTTCTCTACCTCAGAGAACAACAGTCTAACTGGAGAGACAGTCATTGAATGAGTAATTATAATTTCATGTGATAAGTAAAATAAAAGAGACATGCATATGTTGTTAAGGAGAGGGTAATTAATACTCCTTGGGTGGCAAAGAGGAATCAAAAGCTAAAGCAGAAGGTCCTTAAAGAATTCTCCAGGAGTCTTCCAGGCCTCATGTTAATAAACAAGGCCTAAATTTCATGTGCTTATCTGAATTAAAATAGATAAACTGTATTTCCCGATGTCATGGTTCTCAGCCTTGATTGTGCACTAGAATCAGTTGGGGAACTCTTAGAAAATGGGAATAAGGGGACCATACAAATTATAATTCAGAATCTCTGGAGTTAGCTTCAGTCATTTGTCCCAAAATGTATCCAGGTGATCTGAATTATGTCACTAGGTCTGAGAACAACTTTTGTTAGTAATCAACTACAGGACATCTTCTTTGCCCTAAGTGCCACAGGGACCGTTATTTTACGGAGAGGGTATGAGATGGAACAGAACTCTATATAAATCCTTGAAAGAAAAAAAATGTAAGAATAATACAACAGCTTAAAATCCACAACTTCACCTTTGTACACCTAACTGCAATCAGTGTACAAACCAATTCCAAAGTGGTTTAGTATATATATAAATGATGTTTTGCAATAGTCACTTACTAGCATTGAGAATTACAAGTCAGTGTGTGGATAAGAAGACTCTTCCATGCTGAACACTTGGGGTTATAAGTACTCAAGTGATTCCTGTCTCAGTGATACTGTTCTGAGTGGTTCCTGAACATTTTATGTGATGGATTAAGCATAGAATATGGACCAAATAAAAATATTCCCTTTTTTGAAAAATGAAGGCAACTCTAAATTAACTATGGGTAATAATTAGTTAATAATAAGGTAACATATAAATGTTGGTTCACTAATTGTGACAAATAAAAAACATTAATGTAAGATGCTAATAATAGGGGAAACTGGGTACGCGTTATAAGGGAACACTCTCAATACTACAATCTTTACAATATATAGCAAGTATAAAACTTCAAAAATTTTAAAGTTTCTTTTTAAAAAGTCTCTCCTTTCTATTTTTAAAGCTGAAATACATCATTCAATGCCATCTTTCTCCTTCTGCATGAGAATTTGACCTTCAGTTACCTTTTTAGATCTCTTCCCCCATAACCTAATAAGTTAGAATATCATCTGTGTTACTAGGCCAATATTGCTTATGATAAAAATGATACCTGGTTGGTAAATTGCATCCGAGCTGAAAGAATCATAAACACCTGATAGGAAACCATAGCTTTAGGCTTACTTCAATGTGGGGAGTCCTTTTAATTTGCATGACCCTTGTAGGGGTCTTGGAAGCTATGCCTATGATGCTGTTATAGGAGATATTGGCTCCTGTGAAGCATAAGGCTTCTAATACAGGCAAATTTCACACCTGCCTGGCATGAGGTTCATTTCCTTACACTTGAGCTGTCACCTGGATGCCAAGAGAATAGCTTCTGGACTGTATGGATTCAGTAAGGTGTCCTCCAAAGAGTAGAGCTGATGCTGCCTTGCTGGCAGGCTGTATTTCTTGTCCTAGTTTTCTGAGTAACCAAATTGCCAAATGTGGCCTACAGGAGACCTATGAGGCTGTTAGAGAAACATTGCCTGATGGATATTGAATATCTCTATCATTACTTCCTCGAGAACCTGTAGACAGATGAGAAATGGTGTACTATATTTTCTCTCATACATAGAGACATACTTTCATCCATCTATTGAATGGTCATATAAATCAATTTAAGGATCAGCGTTAGCATAAGTACTTGTTCATGCTAATTATGTGTAATCATAGTTAATTCAAAGATAATCAAAGAAAAGAGGTAAAAGGTACAAAGGAGCACCTTAATCTATTTGTGTGTCTGTCTATATCTATTATTATTATTATTATTATCATCATCATCGATCTATCATCTATCTACCTATCTATCATCTATTTATCTATCTATCTATCTATCTATCTATCTATCTATCTATCTATCTATCTATCTATCATCTATCATTCATCTATCCATTCATCTATTTATCTATTGTTATTGAGGTTTTCTTTTATGAGATGACAATATCACAATAGTTAAGAATAATTTGTAATGAGGTATAATTTGATAACTCAGGTCTTCTGAAAAGTCAGAAGAAACAAGAGAGTATTAGAGATCTTTGGTAATTTTGAAGGAAAGATATTGAGAGAAAAGTATATTTCTTTCTAAAGTGGGCAAAACATTTACAGATTTGAGTAGATGTAGTTAGTATGTTCTTTTCTGTTTATCCATAAATAATATTGCAAATGAAATTGTGGGACATCATATCTGTTAATATTGACTGATGAGACTGCTATCCCTTTAATTGAAAACAAAATTAGTTCTGGATGTATTGAACTAGCTTTATTTTTTAATAACTTCATTTTTATGTAAGTATTTTTTCATTCTCTATAGAAAAATATATTTATTTCCAAGAGCCACAACAAAAATCACATGGCCATATAACTGGATTTCAGCAGCCACTGAAAGTTACTTCCCAGCTTATGCTTAGAGCCAATCTTGTGGATGAAATGCAGGGAGAAAAGACAGAATGAGGGTACTCTTCTACTCCAGATTCTTTTTATGATAATTGTGATGGGCTCTGTGTGAATCTGGGTAATATTTAGAGAGTCCATAAATGAGTGGGTGACTTATCCCAAATGAGCAAGTCTACCTCCTTTGCTGCACCTACGACCTACCACATCAGCATCATCTGTTTACAGGTCTCTGTTTCCCACTGTGAGCACCTTGAGAAAACTCCCGTGTGAGCACCTTGAGAAAAGAGACTGGATCTCCTTTATCTTTGATTTTCAAGTATCACAACTAGTAAGCATTGAAATGAAAATAAACTTTTAGAAAAGTAGAGCAAACAATCTCAGATAAAGAGTCTGGGAGGTGATTCTAAGACTCTGGACAGGATTTGGTACATTCTTTACCAAAGAAAGAAAATATAGAAGTAGCTTAGGAAGCTAATTGATAAAATATCTTTTCATTCTGCCAAATTCGATTTCTGAAAATTGTGTCCTGTTCAAGGTCATCTGAGTCTTATGGGTCTCTTTTTTCTCTTAGATTAATGTTTATTTCCAAATGTTCACCATATCAAGATTCTGTTATCTAATGCAGACACTCAGAACTCTAGGTAGGCACTAATAACTTTGGTGCTATTAAGGATACAAATTAAAAATTAACAATGCAATCTCATAAAATTCCAGTGATAGCACCACAATTACTCTGCAAAACAACACAGTTCTTTATAGAATCTTCCTTTGCTTCTAGACTGCATTTTGTCTGACAAGCATTTGCCAACAAAGACATCATACTAATTACTATTTGTTATACAAAAGGCAGGAAAACTGATAAATGATTCATTGATTATTTTCTTTCAGAAATAATTCTTCCACTCTTGTCCTTAAGTTACATTTGGATAATAAATAGAGGCTTTAAGTGCTTTCCCAAGGAGTTATTTAGAAGAAATCATGTCGACATTTCAATTCTCAGCAACTTAGCCACTGTGAGTGGATACCCATTTAAAAAAAGGACAAAACAAATATTTTGAGCTCTTTGTGTGTGGAAATAAATGGTCCTTTTAAAAGTGGATCTGTTCTATAAAATGTACTTTTGCTCCTCTGTTAGATTCTTGAATCTCCACCATTCTAAGTTGTATAAGGTACAACTTCTCTTCTTTATCCCAAGATAGGTGTATAAGAGGGACAAGATATCTCTTAACATTTATTTTGGTTTTTCTGCCTTGAGAAAGTCGACACATGATATAATTTGCCTAAGGGCAATATCTGGGCAATAGCATGAATTTGGGCAGAGTGAGGATGTGAGCCAGTTTATAAATTCTTCAGTGACCAGGAAGGAGTAACCAGGAGGTGTGCGATGAAGATGGGTGAAGGGCGATAGGGCAAAAGTCATGGGCTCCAAGGTTCTCTTTGATGTTGCCTCATCTGCAGGTAAGTGAGTGAGTTATGATCCCCAAATCTAAACAAGAAGCCCAGTGCTCTCTCCATCTGCACATGTCCCCTATGTGCCCACCATGCCTCTTGTACACACCATGCCCCAGATGGATCTTTGCAGATTTTCTCAACCTTTTCCTCATTTCTGTATCCCTATCTCTGTTAATGGTGTTAGCAGTCATGTAGTCTACAAACATTTCCTCATCATCTCATCTCCTTGCTCTCCCTTAACTCCACATATTACTGCGAGATTTTACTTTATAATATTTCTGAAATTTATTCCCTCCCTCTTCCTTCACTCAGAACCCCATCCTCTTTTTTTCTGGAGAACTGTAGACACTTCCTGACTGGTCTTTCTGCCTTCTGTCTTTTCCCCAACTTATCCATCTCCCAAACTGCTGCCATAGCGATTTTTCTATACTGCAAAGCTGATTATGTCATTCCCTTGGCTTAAGATACTTAAATTGCTTTCCATCATCTAGACCAGAGAATAAAATCTAGTATTCTTCACCTTGCTTTAAAAAAAAATCTTCACTATTTTACCCTAGTTTACATTTCTGGCCTCATATCTGTAAGTTGATTCTCTACGTGCATGATATATTTGAACCATTCAAAATAATGTATAGAACTCCTTATTGTGCCATTTGTAATTCAAATAAATGTGCCATTTGTTTACATACTAGGTGCCAAGCACTTTCCTAGGTCCTGGGAATATAGATGTGGCACCTTTGCACATGCTCTTCTGGAATGCCTGTTTTAGGCTTCCTTTAAAATTCTGTTCACACGTCACCTCTTCTGTAGAGTCTTCACTGACTCCTCTAGGCAGAGGCAGTCAGGCCATTTTTGATGGCCATATATACACAGCTCTGATATGGCATATTATAAAAATGTGCTTCGGTGTCTCTCTTCTTCACTAAACTCTAGGACTGAAGTCCTTGAGGACAGAGCCTATGCCTCATTCACCTCTGTATTCTTAATGTTTAGGGTAGTGCGTGGCACTACATAGGTTCCTCGTAAATGTTTTCTGAGTGAATAACAGTATGTGTCCATCATGTCCAGGAGAAATCTACTTCTTGCATATTTACGAAATATAAGCACATCACCAGAGGATTTCCCCCTGACACACACACACACACACACACCCCTCTGCTGTCAAAGTTATCCCTCAAATTTCTGGATCAAAAAAAATTAATTTTTTTCTAAAAAAAAAAAGTAGAAGGGTAACAATTGTTATCTCAGGGTAGTGGCACATGTTCTCACTGTTTGAAATGTCCACCCCACTCCCTCTTACACTCTCTCACACACACACACACACACACAAACACACACATTCCCCACCTAGTTAACTCTTACCAATCCTTGATAGCTCAACTCATTTACATTTATTCAGCAAACCTCTGATCCTCCCATCTCCCCAGATTAAATGAAGTCTCGTGTAATCTTTTTTTATTCTTGTATCATCAAATATCTTTCTTTTCTAGCTTTTACCGACATATTTATTTGTATAATTACTTTATTAATTTTATTTTTCCTTTCAAACCTTCCAAGGACAGCCTCCATGTCAATTACATAGATGTTGAAAACCTATTTGTTGAATAATAAACAAACGAATGATCTAGTTTAATCCTCATAATAATTATCCAAAGTAAACACTGTTATCATCTGCACTTTCTAGAGCAAAGGGACACTGGGTACAATGAAATAATCTGCCCAAGGTCACAGTCAGGGATGAAACCCTGGGACAGTTACTGGATTTCTGCACACCTGCTTCCTTATCACAGAGAACTAATCTAGAGCTATTTTAAAACTTTAAATAAAGGAGCTCAGCTTTATTATTCACTGTTGGATAGCAAGAAATTTGTTAATTTTAAACACGAGCTAAAAAAATATGAGTGTATCCACAGAGGGTTTGTCTTTTTTGATCTCTCAGCTCTGATTGGAAATAAATCAGTAAGAACAGTATCGTCGAAATCTCCGCCATGAAGATCCATGTGGGTGCCTGAAGTCTGACAATAGAAAAAGTAAGCCTATTTTCTCCTCTATTATAGGGTTCTTGTATAATTCCCGGTGTGAGTTTGAAATAATTAAAAAAGTAATCTGATACTTGCAATTTAGTGAAACATATCTGACAACTGGGTACCGAAGAATTCATTGTTATGTTATTTTATAGCCTTCTTAAAAATCCTAATCCTGCTTCTTTTACAGAATGGATATATTCTTTCCTATTAAAAGACACTGAAAAGTAATGGCAGATGAAAAATGGTCACATGGAGCAGTTGCTCAAAACCTCAGTAAAGTATGGGATCTGAATTCACAGAGTTCTGTGGATTTCAGTTAATGAGAAATAGAAACAAGCACATCTTGAATACAGACATACCACATGAGTAAAATTTAGCCACAAAATGAATACATTTTCCAAAGCCACTTGCCGATCCTGTCCTTAGCTGCCATTGGGTGCAGCTAGAGATGACTAAGATACATTCCCAGTTTGTAGGGTACTTAACTTAGTGAAAGGAAGGCGACACTGAATACAAAATGGATTACGAGAATAAAACTGGAACCCATCTTCTACTGCTCGGGGAGAAAGTAAGGACAATTGTTGCCTCCTCCTTCTCGAAAAGTTTGGTGTGAACAAAAAGCTGCATGCAGGAAGGGGTGCTGTTTGTCAAGGAAGAATTGGTTTCCAACTCATTAAGTATTGAAATATCCCGTTTATCTGCCTCTAGTAGGATCTTGTTATTTTCAAAGCTAATTTAAGCTACTCTTAAAAACAAGCCAGTTTTTCTATTTCTACTTCTTTCACATGGTTCTCCTACTATTACTCAAACAGCCATGCAGTTAGGACTAGAGCTCTGAGGACTCAGCTCCCCCACCTGACGTGCTGCATCATGTTAATGCTGAATTTCAGATATGAATTATTTTAATGGCCCATTTTATAAGCTGCTGTCCAAATTCTTACAAAAAATAGCAAGTTTTATTCTCTAACTGCTTAATAAAAATCTCTTTCCAGTTTTTCTCATTCAGAAGGGGATAATAGAAAGCAGATCAAGATAAATTTGTCCTGTGGACCAGGCAAATTCCTTTACACTAGGGCAAAGGGCAAGCCTTCTGGTGAGTAGAAATAGACTACATGTCAGGAAGCACAGGGTGAAGGGAAAACTCAGTTCAGAGCTGTTTTTTCTCACCTGGAAAAGTGTGGAATTCTTGTAAACTGCTGTCAAAGTATTCGATTGTCATGTGAAATAGTTTAGCCCTAATGAAAAAATCTCCATAATAACAAACAAGGGGATATTTGCAAATGGCATGCAATATTAGAGACCAAAGCAACACTTTGTTGTGATGGAATGTCTCGATGCATTATTCATGCATTTTTGTTTTTATTCAGAACTGTGTAGACACACATTTGCTTAAAATACATTAACTTTCCCATTCCAGTGGAGTCACTGGGCAGAAGTTGGTTTATATCACCAGGTGGAGTGTATCAGTCAGGGTCTAAACAAGAAAGAGAAACCACTCTATGTATTTCAAATAGAGATACTTTAATACTGGAGTTGGTTACACACATGATGGAAGACCTGAAAAGCCAAACAGGGGAAAATGAAGCAGCAGCAGGAAGCCACTACCCTAGGAAGTGATATTTCCAGAAACCAATATACTCACGCTGGAACAAGTACCAATGTGGAGACTGCCTAGCAGAATCTGGGAAGGGGCAGCCAGTGGGAGTGAAGCCAGAGAAGACATAGCTTCTGCTATAAATGACTGCCAAAGGCAAAAAGAGAAATACCTTGACTTCTCTCTCTTCTCATCCTCCAGTCTTCCTGCCAATACCCACTGCTGGCCAAAAACATCAGGAAGCTGTTTGTCTAGGGAGCTTTGAAAATGGTATTTCCTGTGATTGACAGTTAGAACAAAAGAAGGCAGAGAAATGGACTTAAGGACAAACAGGCAAATGGGCAACCAGTGCACCTGTGCTGCCCTCCAGCATTGGATCTTCAGCGAATATCAAGTACGTTCCTTTTGTGCTATAAGCTTTGAAATTCAGTTAACTTTTCCTCCCTTTCCCTTCACTCCCTTCCCTTCCTCTTCCCTTTTCTTCATATTCATTGACCTATCTCTTGTGTCCTGTGTAACACACAGATGTCAACATTTTTTGTGGAAGAAAAGCAGAGGTCAAAAGGGATGTGCCAAGAGAGGAGACCAATAGTGAAGGCATTATGTACTTCATTTGAATATGGCTTCATTTAAAAAAGATCTGGGTGGAATGTTTTAATATTTTTTTTAAAGGATGTTTCTTTGAGAGACAGTACACTTAAAATAAGTATTCATGATCACTGAACATATCCTGGGTCTATTGTTCATTTTTAGGATGGGTTTAGGGGCACACAGAGTACAAAGCTCTAGACTGAGATCTGTTCTAGAAAGAAGCAGAATGGCCATGTATAAAAAGAGAAAAGGGGCAAAGTCTATTCTATGCATCCATCATCTCTGCTCTTACCTCCATCCCCTCTTGGCGTACCCCTGGCTCACCAGGTGTTGCTTGCCCAGTGCCTCCTCATGTTCCTGGAGGCCCAGAAAGACCTGCTCTCGTGGATGCTCGCAGTGGCTCGTGCTGCCACAGCCAGCACTAGGATCTGTCCATACCTTTTGATGCCATGAGTCTGCCTCTTGCGCCAATCCCAGCTTCCAGGCTTTGCCACCGACATGTCATTTCTCTTGTTCCAATGGCACTCATTAGATCTGAATCTCACTGCCTGAGGGCCAGGCCCTCTTTATAACTTTTGTTTATCAAGAGCCCACTATGTCCTTGGAGTTAGACTAGAAACTTGGTCTGGATTATTTAGTTTAATTCTCATGGCAACTCACAGTTTACAGATAAAGAGATAGATTTAGAGATTAAATAATTTCCCCAAGATCATCCAAATAAATAGTAAGTCATAGAAGTGGGATTTGAACTAGTTTCTGTGTTTAAGAATATACAGTAGACTCCCTTATCTGTAGTTTCACGTTCTACCATTTCGGTTACCTGTGGTCAACCACAGTCCAAAAATATGAAATGGAAAATTCCAGGAATAAACCATGTATAAGTTTTAAATTTCACGCTGTTCTGAATAGTGTGATAAAATATTGCTCTGTCCTTCTCTGTCCTGTCCAGGACATAAGTCATCCCTTTGTCCAGTGTATCCACACTGTGTATCCCACCTGCCCATTAGTCACTTAACAGCCTCTTTGGTTAACAGATCGACTGTGGTGGTATTGCAGTGCAAGTAACCCTTATTTTACTTAATAATGCTACATTCACATAACTTCTATTATAAGACATTGTTATAATTGTTCTATTTTATTATTGTTATTATTAACCTCTTAGTGTGCTTCATTTATAAATTAAACTTAATCATAGGTATGTATGTATAGGAAAAAACATAGTATATATAGAGTTTGGTACTATCTGCAGTTTCAGGCATCCACTAGGAGTCTTGGAATGTATGCCCCGAGATTCAGGGGGGTACTGCTATATTCCATTACACTGTCTCAGACAGCCCAATGGCCAGTACGGGGAACAAGTACTGCAGGTGGCTCCTCATTCATACCAGGCTCTCAGCATCTAGGGAACTTTGCCCTTTTATCAGGCACCTCAAAGCTACAGTCATAGCTCTGCACACGCACACGTGCACACACACACACCCACACAGTTGCTGAGGACAACTGGATAGACACTGGTACCTTCACGGACATCCTGCTGTCCAGCAACAGTGTGCACGCTAACAGTGTAGTGACCAGGACTTATGCAATATGTGCTCCCAGGACCTGGACTCCTAATTAGCCTTCTATTGCACAGAGTGAATCGGTGTCAGGTAATCAAACACATTTTTTTTCCCTTGTCTCTTCTCATTTAGGAGGCTGTACCTACTTCCTACTGCTTATTTTGTACCACTTATCAAGACTAATATAAAATCATTCTAATAATAATCCACCCAAACTGGCCTTCATATCTGGTGCCTGCTGGAGTATAACAAAGATCCTTTCATTTTGGTTTTAAAGCATTGCTTCGTCCAACCAACTGACTGCAAACTGATACACATTCCAACCTAAAGGTTATAGATCAGCAGGTAAATGCAGAAATTCTATTAGTTTTCCGACCTGGGGTTTATGCCATTCATTTTAAATAAAATCAAAATCCTATACAGGAATAAGAAAAGTACCATGGACAGATGATTTTTAAAAGCATCCACTCACCTACTGTTATATAAGGGCCAAGAAGGCAGTAGTTTCTATATTATCATGTAGATACTTTTTATTCCTGTTCATTGACTTAGACAAAGACAGTAAATAACATACAGGTAATAGATACATTTTGAAGAAATATTAAAATACTGATTAATGTAACATTAAGAAATTAAAGTCCCTCAGGTAAAGAGAAAGAAAAATTAAAATGCCTTTGATTCTTAATGAAACTGCACCAGGCTTATATAAATCTAAATTCCTTATTTTAACCTGAGCTTAAAATAACGGGCTCACTTGACAGAGCTTTACAAATCCTAGCAATGAACACTATCGTTTATTACCAGAATGAGTGATAATAGGGTCTAGCAGAAAGATATCATATATTGGAAAGTGCCCAAAAAGTTTAGCAAGACAATATTTCTTTTTCACAATACAAAGATAAAACAGTCGTAAAACTGAGAGTTCATTTCCTTCACTTGGAAGAGAAGGGCAGGTGGGTGTTTTGGTTAAACAGATTGCAACCCTCTCCTATAGGAATGTAATGGAGAATGAACAAACACAAGAGGTAATATTCACTCCATAGTGCAAGAAGGTACATGGATTTAAAGTCCATCACAGTAATTAAATTTCAATGTTGACACAGTACATCTCAACACTCAGAGTTCTAAATATAGTTTATACAGTGCCCATGAGCAAAATGCAATGCACATGAATATTTATCTCTGTATTGACGATTCTTCTGCCGCATTCTCAGAAAAGAATGGTCGAGATTAGGACAGACCAGGACAGAATTTGATGATATTAATTTCAAATAGTTGAAATAATTCTGTGACCTTATCTGAGGCAGTAAAATATTTTTGGTTACAATACTAGTGAAATCTAATTAGAAGCCACATATTTAAAATAGATTCAAGTGGAGTAGATCAGTTGATTTATGGGGGGTGGGCGCGAGGGTCAGGTATTCCAGACCCTTGACTGCTCAGTGCCATAGTAGACTCACACGTACAACCAACAACTACTGTTTAAACCCATAAATAAGTAAAATAAAAATCCATTTGGTATTTGATTGATTTTAAGGTACTGTAGTGATTTTAAGTTACTGACAGATGGTAGAGCTATATATTTCAAAGGAAGGGCTTATGGAATTGGTTGATTATGATAAAGAAGAAGCAATAAGATTAGAAGAAGTAAGTGTTATTTACTCTCTGTCACTTTTCAGGAAGATACCATCTTCTTTCATATTATTTCCAGGGCTTCAACTGTAGGTCTGGTTCTGGCATGGCATTTGCATCAACTCTGTGCATCAACTCTAACCCCAGTCTGTCCAGCTCTGCCCACAGAAATGATGTCTGCATTAGGGCTCTCCCTTTGCTAGAAGTGGCTAGGACTGCAAGGTGCTGTTCTTCCTTTCATGCCTAATGTATTTCTCCAGCATTAGCTCAGATTTCCTCAAGCATATTCACTAGTTTATTGGTCAGCGCAGGTTAAGTATGCTGCAGTAAGGATTTACTCAGTGTCTTATAACCACTTATTTCTTGTTAGTATTACATGACCATAATGGGTTAGCTAGATGTCTACACTCTGGGACCCACGCTAATGAAACCCTCTTATTTGGGACATGGCTGGCCTTGTGACAGAAAAAAGGCCATATGGCAATATATTGCATAAGTGTTCTGAAAACTTTCTGTTGGAGGTAGCACACAACACTTCTGCTCATATGTCATTGGCAAAAATAAGTCAACTGGCCAAATTTAACATCAAAGAAGGGAAGTGTATCATCTTTCCATAGGGAAGGGCCCATAAGGAGGAGTGGCAATATTTTAAACAATCTAATACACCCAGCTAATTGCTCAGGATCTCCCTCTCCCCAACCACTAAGACAGCTAGAATCAATAATCTCAGCTTTGTTTCTTTTGTCTATAATTTCAATGGCAGATACCAGATTTCTCTAGAGTTGATGTAGTCCATGACAATTTCCACCCAGGGCCAAAGTTAGGATTTCTTGAACGTTCTTGTTTTATAGCATGTTTTTCCTTTTAGGAGTGCCTATTAAATAATTTCATGCCTGAGGCCACTGCTAGGTTTTAAGATATTTGGAAAGCAGAGATAACTAGCATGTCCTGATCAAAAGGATTGCTCTGCCTCACTGCTGCTGACCCTTTCAGGAAGACATTTTTATGGAGTTCTGTAAATACAAAATCATAACTTTAAAAAAACAGTTTTAATACTCATTAAGACATGTTTTACATCAAGAAGAACTGAGCTTTGCATCATAGATGTTTATTAATGGATTCATGAATTGATTGACCCATAACATAGTCATTCATTCGTTTAGCATATTCTATGAACTAAGCAAGCACTGTGCCAGATCAAGTTCTGTTCTCACAGAGTTTACAAACCAATAAGGGAAGGATAGCTGACATCACAAATGGCATATTCAATATCTGATGTCATCCCAACAGCTACACCGATCCCAGCTCTACCATTCACTGACTATAAGATCTACCTAGCTTCTATAATCCTCTCCAAACTAAGAAAGGGAGAATATAAGTAACTATCTTATAGGTTTGTTGTAGAGATCTCTCGAGATAATCAAAAACATTTAATTTTGTCTGGAGCACAGCAAGTGCCCAATAAACATTTGTCATGGGCCTCATTACAACAGTGACCAGATTAAATGTTATATATAGTTGGGAGGCAGAAGAGAATCTGGTTTGCAGAATTTCACCTGAAAAAGATCTTGGAGGTCTTCACTGAAGAAGCTTACTGTGGATCAACAGTGTAATACAGCTGTTTAAAGCTAAATATGATAAGTAATGGGTGAAAAATGTAATATTGTAGCAAAATTAATTCTATTTTAGTCTTCCATGATCAAAACTCACCCAGAATACAGAAATATGCTTTTTGGTACGGGACATGTATTTCTGAAAAGGGAGTGCCAGCTGTATCTGCATCACACAGTCTCCTAAGAACATAGTCTCTATGAAGATGAGCTCCTGTCATTATTGTTAAAATCACTCTTCCATTTTTGTTAAATCACTAGAAGTCATGACATGCTCTAGCTTTAGTTTTCTCTAAGAATTTTTCAAACAATTGTTAGCCATTCTTATGGGGATGCTTTATAATGCCCTTCAGAATGTCAAAAGACTTACACCAATCCCTAATTTCCTGCTGATCTTTACCATCTGTTACCTTGACCTTTTTTCATCAAAGGTTTCTCAAGCTGCTGGAAACCCTGCATGTTAACACCCAGTATGATACTCTTCCCGTTTCTCTGCCTCAGTCTCAGCACTACCACTTGCATACATTTTCTCTGCCATTATGGCTTGAAGCAGTTCACCAGAACACAAATATATATGGCAAAAGAGAGGCTCCAGAGGGGTATATAATACACATTGCCGAACACTTTCAACTCAGTATGGTGCAGTGGAGTGTTCACTGGCTGAGAATATTTGCCATATGGGACACAAATGTTTGCTGCCTGAAAGCATATAGAACTGTCTACCACACCAGCTCTCACTAGCTCAGAGTATGCCAGCACTCTGAGAATCTGAAAAATTATCTGTTAATAGTAAGCTCTAATGAATTGTTTTATAAATGCATATATTTTTCTTTGGGGAAACAATTTTATATACAAATAGTGTTGTAATGACTGAGCCAGCAAAAAGCAGTATTAAATGGAACACGTGTTCCAATTTAGCAGCACGTTAAGAGGGATAAAGATAAACCATTGATTGCTTAGGGGATAACCAGGTGATGCAGGATATAGGAAACCTGGTTAGAGCAACTAGGAATGTGAGCCTCCAAAAGAAAACGTAGTTCACTTGAAAGCTCCTTTCAAGCAAGAAGGGAAACTGAATTGCTCTGTTCTGTTCCAGAGGGTAGAATGAGGACCAAAACCTGGAAATTATGACAGCGCATATTTTTGTCCAGCTTGAGGAAAGATTTTCTATTTCTTACTGTCCAGAAAAAGAAATAGTTTGTATTCTGTGATAATGAGTTCCGTATCACTAGAGGTAGTAAGTAGGATGACCATTTGTTAGAGACATTATATATGGGATTGTTTAACAAGGTGATGTGGTGGTTTATGAAAAATGGCCACAAACTTGTATTTTGACAAACTGACATTCCTTCCATAGAGAAATGGGGGTCAATGTCCCCTCTCCTTGATTCTGGCTGGGCTTATAGTTGCTTTAATTAATTAAGGATGGTAGAAGTGATACTATGTGACTTCCAAACATAGGTCATAAAAGTCTAGACAACATCTATCTTGTTTTCTTGGAACGCTGACTTTTGAGAGGTTCTCTTTCAGAACCCAGTCACCATGCTGTGAGAAATCCAAACCATGTGGAAAGACCATACGTGGGAAGAAAAATTCCAATTCGAGTTAAGTTTCATTTATATCTATTTTGTCATTTGAAAAATTAGAAATAAAATTTTCTAGTAAAATTTAATATTCTACTTGATAATGAATGAATCATCCTGCATCCATATCTCAAAGAATCAACATATCAAACATTCTCTTTCAGCATATTGTCATATATCCTGATTTAGATGGTCTAGTCAGACCGGTTTATATATTTATTATATTATTTGTCTTGACTTATTAATTAGCTTTCTTAAAATGGACTAGGGGCTTAAAGTGATGCCTGCAAAGAAACCACAGATTGACAAAAAAAATACTAACAATGCAAACACATGCACATAACAAGAAACTGGCAGAGCTTAGCACTTTGCCTTCCTAGATCAAGCTTCCAGCCAGCCACAGTACCAGAATAAAAACAGTGATGATCTGATCAGAACTAACAATTCAGAAATTACTCAGATTATACGAGATACAGAATTATTATAGCTACTACATTACTGACCCTCACCCTAAGAGTTGTGCCTTGGTATATTAGTGATTATAGCACATGTGTGTACATTTTTAAATAATAAATATAAAGAGAAAACTGAATTTTCAAATATTTTTGACCTACAAAATGTAAATTTCATATGGTTCAACCTAATTTATCAAGATTAAATGCTTATCAATTATTTACCTTTAGAGCAAGTGCAATAAAAAAATTGAATGTAGACTGCTGGATTAAGGAACAGGACATGTAGCAAGCATGAATTTAGTAAGTGCACAACAAACTGTTACCATTGCTCTCCAACTGTATGTCTCTCCTGTGTATATGTCAGCACTGACACATGACATATTATGAAATTATTACTTTTCTTGTCTGGAGATAAATAATTTTATTATAACACATGGACCTTATTCAATTAGAGTGGCTCTTAGCACCCGGATATATTGTGAAGCACTGACTTGAATAACAATGATTATTTTTTGCCTGACTCCATTCTGCAGTAATCTATCTAGAAAATCAACATTCCTTAGGAAGAAACAAGGCTTTAAAAAGAACGATCTTTATGGGAGCTGGTAGTTATAGAGAATTTTAGTGCCAATAAAAAGAAGATGAGGATTACTTGTTCCTTTGAGGCCGTGAGGTAATTAAAAAACAATATTTAGTGGCTTTTAGAACACCTATTTCCATGAAATCTCAGCACTAAACAATTGAGGAAAATCAGAATAGATAAATCACCTAAACAGAAAGGAAGAAATGGGTAAAACAACCATAATTCTATGACACTCCACTCCCTTCAGATTCACTAAATTATTTCAGCCTCTTGACACAAAATCCCATAACACTTTGAAGCATGTGTGTTACTTTGATGCTTGTAAAAATTAGTGTATAAAAGTCTGCACAGGGAATGCTTTTCCATACAAGGGACAGTTTTCAGTTGAAGCCCTCCCCCACAAATGACTCAGGAAATCCATTCTCATCCTGTTTGTGCAATATAAACTTTCTCCTATCAGCTAATGTGCTCAGTTTTGCAGCATAATATCTAAAACTGGATCTATTCCTAAAAGTAAAAAGAAATCATAGGTTCATTTTTTCCTTTGTTCTTTCAGTCATTGATTCATTCAACAAGTATTTCAGTGGTTACCATGTAACAGGCAGTGATGAAGGAGACATAGAGTGCACAGCATTTGCAGTCTGGGGCTAAGAGACCACCAAAAAAACTAGAATTCCAAATACCAGGTGAATTTGGTTCTCTAAGATAAGGTGAAAATATGAGAAGATTAAGACAGGTTGTTGAAAAATAATGTGTTCTGGCATTTTGTGTATCTGAGTACTTTACGTTTAAAATTTAGCTCTTTGAGAAGCTATCCCAAAATTCAAATCATGTGACAGAACACCTGGAATGAGCATGAGATAGAAAGGGTACGCTAAGTAAAAGGAAGAAGGAGGAACTCATTTCCAAAGTTTCTGGGATACAATCTCGCAAACAGAGGTAAGAGTGAGTGTGAAAGTGTCCAAAAAAAAACTTGGCCTTAAGAGGCTTTTATTGGCCAAAGATGGGACAATTTCAGCATCAATAATGATAATAATGACAATAAATTAAAATACTTCAATAGATTTTATATTCATGTGTTCTTATGATATTGAAAAAATAATTATTGGGCACTGATGAAGAATGCCAGGGAGGTAAATCATTATTCTGACAACTATAAATAAAAGAATCAGTACTTTACCCTCCCTTTTTTACACTAATAGTTCCATTGTTAATCAAAGAGTAATACAGGGATTTCTTAAATTATGGAAACATTACATCTAATAAATGAAGAATGCATGAGAAAATAAGAATATCATTTTGCATTCTCTAATGAATTATTGAATCTGGTATTGAACACAATGGTTAATATCTCCAAAAAATACTAGATATTATATGCCTTTTATTAAGAAGATAATATCAGTTATGTAGTTATCAAAGAAAATCAGATCTAAATATGACCAAATCTCTAGACTCAACTATTAATGGTAGGAAATAAAAGGACAAAGAGCACATTAAACTAAACTATACAATCAACAAAAACTAGGCTGTGAGAAGCTATAGGACAAATAGCCAAGTATCTTCAACAAATGAACTGCAAGAAAAAGAAAAGGAGAAGGTGAGCACCTATTTTTCAAAGCCTTAAAAACATATCGGTTAATTGCAATATATACACTTTATTTAGATCCTGATTTTTTTTAAGTATAAATATTTACACCACTTATGAGATTATTGGAGATGTAAACACTGATTGGACATTTGATGATATGAAGAAGTATGGTCAATTTTTTAGTGTGATATTGGCACTTTGGTCACATATAAAAACAGTTTTTATCTTTTAGAAGTACTAAAATATTTAGATATGAAATAATATAAGTAATATGATCTTGGACTTGCCTCAGAGGGTGGGCTGGGGAGATGTGACTAATGGACATGGGTCAGGGTTGACCAATGATTTGATGTTTGTTGGGGCTGGTGATGAACATGTGGAGGTTCATTATAGTACTCTGTTCACGTTTGTATATGTTTGGAATAAAAATTAAAAAGAAAAAAAACTAGTGGACATATAAACTCATATACTCCCAAAGACCAGAAGGAACTGGCTAATTTAAACTGTTTCAGGTTTTCCAATCAGGTTACCATACATCTAATGGTCTAGTTTTCTCAGAGCCAGAGCTATATCCACATGGAAGCACTGAATGTATATATATATAAACCTGATGGAAAGAAAATGGAAAATCTCTTGGTACATTTGCATAGAATATATGTATGTCTACTTATACTCAAATGTGTGTTGCGCTTAGGTACATATATAGCCGCATCTTTTTGATTTTCTGCCTGACAGTTTTTAGCTTTGTTGGAAGGCTGAGATCAGATTGAAAACAAACCAATATTTCAATTAGCACAAAATAACATTCTAGATTATGTACCAGACAAATGACATTGGTGGCATGGGTAGGTAATGTGTACAAAGTGTGTTCATTGAATGAGCATGCAGATACTGTACCTCAAAGATTAAAGGAAAGAATTCTACACTATCAAATGTCTGTGTCTACGTATATTTCAGCCTGGAGACCATGCATTAAATGTTGAAATTCACACTTCAGAATAGCTCCAAGTTTCCTGAGGCTGATCTTTAAAACTGAATAAATAGAGAATCTTCTCCAATGTAACAAATCAGGAAATAAAAATATGGTTCGCCTACTTTTCATATCAAATGTCAAAGCATCCATCTTTATAATATACTGCGAACTGCTAACACATTAAACAAATGAAATTAAAACAAAACAACTCCCCCCCCAACAAATTCCTGAAAAGTAACAAAGTCCAATTTATTATATAATGGCCTTTCACGTCTGATAGCTTACCACAACTAGTTGTTTACACAACAGAGAAACCCTTAAGGGGTCCTGCATTATTAGAGCAAATTAGCATGTTTCAAGAAAGTAGTGGTTTATTGCAGATGAAAGTGTTTTACCAACAGGGGTTTTATGGTTGGAAAATGTGATTATATATCCATTAGCGTCTGCAAGCCAAACAAACATGTGTCATGTACCTCCCAGAAACACCTCAATGTGGCTATTCTAATTTCCACCATTTCAAAACCACAAAAGGATTTTATCCAAGCGTAGCTAAAGATAATTTTTAAAAACTGACTAGTACAGTAGGGCAAATTATTTTTGTAACTTAAACAATTATCAGCTCCCTATCTCCTTTCTCAGGCTAAATGGCAAAAAGAAGCATCTGTCATTTTTTGAAATGTGGCAAATGTTGACCATCTATTTAATTAGTCTACTGTCCTCGCCACCTAAACATATTGAAATTTTATAGAAGAGAAACTTGGGGAAAGTGATAAATCGTCTTTTTCTCCATCTAAACAGAATAAGGTCATAAAAAGTCAGAAAGCTGCCCTCCCAGAACTGCGTGCTCTGTGAATACAGCTCCGTTGTTCTCTGTCATTGCACTGAGGCATGCCTGTAGTTCCTATTGCTATTATTAACGGGGGTCATGTGTGCACGCGGAGGAGAGGACAGCACCTCAGTGCTTTGAAGGTGTCACTGGGAAATATCTCCCATTTACCACAGCTTTTATTTTTGACAAATACTGGTGTGCTTGTTGTGAACTTTAAGCAACGGCTGGAGGAAGACATGCCCAGTTCTCAAGCTCTATGGGAAATGAATGTTTTTATGACATGATTTATAAATGATATTATATCTATGAAATTTTAATGCTTTAATTTTGGCCCACATGGCATGAATTAGTGAGCCAAAATACTATCAGCCCCCGTTTTCACAAGTGCCATTTCCACTAAAAGATTAAGAGGCCATAGCTCTTGCTAAAGGTTACCTTCCCAGCAGAAGGGCTCAGTGGTGATGGAAACCTAAGGTGGCCTTTTCTGTGAAACGATTCCCTTGGAGGAGTCATAAAGCACTCCATCTATACTCTTGTAATCAAAATCAGAGTAATGGGAAGATGAACATGTTTTGCTTGAATAAGATTCAGTGAGGAAAAATTAGATAAAACAAAACAGATTAGAAAACAGAAAACCTTTAAAAATATTTACATGGCACAATTTCTCCTCTTTTTGCCATCATAGCTAAATAATTTTGCATTAAGTCAACAAAAGAAAATAACTGCATGAAGCCACAATTTTAATCTTTGAACTGTAGAAATAAAAATTTGTTTTGTCTTCCTTCCTTCCTTCCTTCCTTCCTTCCTTCCTTCCTTCCGTTCTTCCTTCCTTTTGGGTGGTGGTGGTTGTGGTGGTATTGGTGTTGATTTTGGCAGGTGCTGTTTAATCAACCAACATTACATGTGTACTAGACATTGAGGAAGTAGAGAAGTAATGTCAGAACCAGTTTTGGTCTCACAGTCTAGGTAGGGAGGGCGGAGTAACTGTTACAGAACTATCTGTCAAACAGGATGATTACAATGCGTTATGTCACAGACTCTAAGTAGTTCAGGGAGACAGGAAATCAAGGACATCTATAGTGATCTGGAAAAGGACATTGATCCATGAAGAAGAGATAAAGAGTTAGGGCTTGAATGGGATACAGAAGGGGATAGAATTTTGATAGCTACAGGGGGAGGGGCAACTCTCACAGGTAAGAGATCCTACTAGGTCAGTAATGGAACTTCTAGCCTCCAGATAATGAGTGTGAATGTTTGTTTCAGAGGAATATACATTATATATATATACACATATATACATATATATGTGTGTGTGTATACAGACACACACATAGAGAGAGACTAAAAGGAATTAGTTACACACGCAATCTACTCCTGCATCTATGAGAATCCTTGTTCCTTGAGACTACTGTAAAAATGGTTAATCCGGCTCTAGAGCTCATCTTTCCGGCATTTCTTCTAACATGTCACTTGTATATTCCAGAGTTATGAAACTTTTATGAAACTAAGTCTACAAGACAAGCTCTAAGGTGTGAGTGATATCTCTTTTGTAAGCTAGAGATATTTGCACAGCCTGTGCCTTGGAAGACTATTTCAGCTCTTCTTGGGTGTTATCATCTTTTTGTGTCTAGTTTCTACCACACTAGACTGCGGACTCCTTGGTCTAAATGTAGCAAGGGAAAGCTGTCATTAATTATGGATTGGGAGCAAACAATTCTTTGCAAGAAGCAATTCAAATGAGAGCCATTTTTTTTTGACATTCTGTGATATCCAAACTTTGGTTTATCAGGAGATACAAAAACACTTCATTTTCTATAGTGTCCAGTGGATCCATTAAGTTCAATCTTTTGGCCTTTGCCTGTGTTGCAATAAGAATAAAAGCACCAACATGAAGAAAATATCCATTGCTAAATAGCTAATAATCCTGTTCTTGCATCTGACAATCTCAAGGGGAGAAGCAGAGAATTCTTTGAGCAGAGTTGCCTAAGGTTTCCCTAGATGGCCCTGACTATACTGGCCACCTGTTCCCTGTTTAGAGAAACCATCCTCCACCCCCAAACCTTCTGTTCCTTGTCTCAGACTAACGATGATATATGGGGTACTGCGTTTCTCCTAATTATGAAAATTGCTTTCCATTGGTTCCAAGGTTTTTATTTGATATCTTCTCAGATCCTTGGCTAGCCTCTGTGCCTTGGAGTCCTTCAGTAAAATTAGATTTTAGAGACCCATATGGGGTCTGACATACAGCTTTTAACCAGGATCTCTTATTTAAAAAAGGAAAGCTTGAAGTTTCAAATAAAAGATGCCAGTTATTTACTGTGTAGTCCACTATACCACCACACTCGGGCTTTCATAAGTTCTATAACTGAAGAAAAGTTCCTGGACTCTGGTGCATGAACACCATCATCGGTGAGCATGTCCTTGGTCTTCCCTGAAGATTTCAGTATGATGCTCTTCCCCTGGCCTTACCTGTGTTTGTGGGGGCACCCCTCCGCTTAACTCCCCAGGTCAAAAACCTGCAAGTTATTCTTGATGCCTTCCCCACTCCCATATTTAGTTACCATCAAATCTCTCTCGTTGATATCTTCTAACCCTGTTAGCTCCAATTAGCCCACTCTCTACTGCTTTATTTTAGTCTCTCATTATTTCTCACTGAGATTATAGCACACAGGTAGGAATTCATTCTTAGTTCCACCTGCCTTCTTTGCCTTAGCCTTATTCCCATTTGTTCTTACACACTGTAGACCAAATGATTGCTCTAAAGCACAAATCTACTATTATTATTCCCTTCCTTCAAACTCTTCAGTGGCTCTGCCCTACCATCAGGTGACAGATGATACACAAACCTTTGCCAGCGATGTCTGGAATGTCCTATCCCTTCTTCTCAGTAACTCTGACTTGTTCTCGGGAACACATCTCACAGATATCTTTCATATCTTGTGCATTTCTCTAAAATAACTTACCTGTTTACTTGACTGTCTCCATGAGCTCCTTTGGGCGATGGGAGAATGTTCTATTTGATTGGTCTATAAATCCTCAGCACAATGAAAGTATCTAATACAACCTAGGTTCTCAGTATATGTTTGGTGAATGAATCGATAATGCAATTAATGAATAGTCTGTCCTCCTTCTGATTGGCTACAAAGGGCAGAAGATATGGCAGTTTTTAGGTGCTACTGGAAATCACTAGATGAAGAAAGAGAAAATTCAATTGTTTTATTTTTAAAATGAAACTGTTAGTGTGTTTGCAATGGATATTGGAAAGGAGCCCCCAAATTATTATCTTTCCTTTAGCAATTATAGTGGATTTCCATTTCCTCTGCACTCAAAGATAAACTTGTGTTACGAATCTAACCAAGAAATTTCACCACTGATTTCTTTGCGACAGCATACCCTGCATGTTAGAGTCTCTTCTCAGCTACAAAAATAGGTATTTGGGCTGTTTCAAACTGTAATTTCACATTCAGAGTTTCTACTCAAATAACTCAGCTATTTAGATACCCTTAACCAAAGAAGAGTCTATATAGAGCTTAAACAATCAACTTCTGTGCCTTAGTATATAGATTGAGGCAGGCCACATATAGATCAGTGAGGGCGGAAGGTACCAATGTTAGATAAAATCACCCCTGCTAACAAAGGTGTGACAGCTGTCAAAGCCAGATCACCTCACCCCTAGTCCTTCTGTATACTACTGGTGTTTCCTTATCCACCCCGTTATGTTCTTCATTGGTTTTATGGAACATTGTTTAGCACCTTAGATACTTTCAGGGCTCTTCCTGCCTGGTTGACTTTTGAAGCTTGAGAAAGAAATAAAGTCATGGTTTAATTCCACTGCCTGAGACAGTTCCTGAGACTTGCACATTACTTTCAACGGAAGAAACTAGAGGTCATTGATTTCAGTTTCATATAAGGATGATTATTTTTAAAACTGGAGCTACTGGCTGGTGAAATGGCTGCCTCAGGAAGGAGAGAGCGTCCTGCGCCTGGAGATTTCAAAAAGAGGTGAGTAACTACTGTTTAATATGCCGGCAAGAGAATTCAGCCATGGGAAACAGGCAAGTAGAGTATATAGGAATGGAGAGGGCAGACAACATAATATTCACATCTCTTCCATCTGAGATTCTATGAGCCTAATAGATTTGACTCGTGATGATAAATATTATCTATATACAGACTTAAATAATTGTCAAAAGGCTATAGAATATCATCGAGAAATAAGACTGATATGATTGTCTCATTTTTATGTAATCCACCATTTTAGACATACAGATTAGATCAAAATTCCTGATCATGAATTTAACACATCATTGTTCGGAATTATGCCAGATATCAGGTCCTGTAAATGCTTATTTAGAACTGCTTGGGCACAAATTATTTGCTGGATTTTGAAGTTTTGAATTGAGTTTTTCTATCCTTTTCCCCCACTTTCGATAGATTGTAACTTCTACAAGGCATTTTTGTCTTATTTATTGTAGTATTATTAGTATCTAAAACAGGGCTTGGTACATAGTAAGTGTTCCATTAATATTTGTTAAATGATGAGCATTTTCTTTTCAAGAAGACAGGAAAAAAAAATAGCGGTATCTGTCTGAAGCAGATATTTGCCTTGGATCATTCTCTACAGCCCCTGCCACCCACCCATTCCTACTCATAATTGCTCTAAGTACTCAAAGAACAGGACCAGACCACTCATTACTTCCTAGAACTAACTATAAGACCAGAGGACAAGTAAAAACTGTTGACAGTATTTATACCTAATAGGCAAACTATAACTGTCTTTTTTCCTTTATGCTTTTCCATTTTTAATAATTTTTCTATAATGAACTTTTATTACCAGTATGACACAAAAATAAAAGGAGAGGAAAAGCGAAGAAGACGCCACGTTGGGCATACCTTCATACAAACCTGGCCCATACCTTTATAAACATGGAGTCAAATGGATGTTTTTCCTTCTTCTCTGTGTGGATGAAGCGTAAGCAATATGACCTAGGTCACATAGTCACACAAAGATCTTGGCAGCGAACAAGTTGAACACTTAGACTCCTTGGAAATAAAAACACTGCCTCTGGGTGTTTAAAATATATGTGATGTCTTTCTCTTTCTGACTTATTTCAACATTTGGTATATATTGTGTTAAATTAAATATATTGTTAAACTATAAACAAACAAACAAACATATAAATGTGATGGATGATGCTGCATGCCAATCAACTGCAGCTTTTGTAATGTGGAAGGAAGAGGCAGGTGACACAATGACCTGACAGAGGATTCATATTGCCTTTGATGTTTCAACAAGTAAATAGATGCTTGCAAGAGAGCCCGAAAGGCAGTTTCACTCAGAGGACTAGAAATTACTTTTAAAAAGTGCCTGTAGGAATCATCAGGTGCTTTGCATGCTTCCTGGACGAGACCTGGCCATGTGTCTTCTGAGGTTTGCTCAGCATCGCCTTCAGCCAGAATTACAACTAAAATGATAAAGCCCATTTCCCCATGACTCCCCTGGCAACACACTTCTAATCTAGCCACATCGATCACGGAGAAAAAATTATCCACTTCTACAAAACTTAGTTAACTTTCTGGGCTGTAGTCTGAGATCAGCAAAGCTTCTCTTAACTGATAAGACAAGCAATTTCATTTTCTTCTCTAGTGAGTTTTAGGCACCAAGTCACTACCTAGAATTGTTCAAAATGGCATCTCTTGTCTCTTTGCCAAGCTGCAAGACTAACAATACTTTTGACAAGCTGAAAAATTCCTTAGCTGCCTGCTGTCTCTGCAACAAATTTCCTTCATCAACTAATTCACTAATTTGGGCCTTCTTGAGAACTCAGCTAATTTGTAAGAACAGGTGGCTCATTCCATAAGTGTTCAATAAAGATTCACACATGATTACACATACAGCATTGCCTTAAGAACAAATGAAGAAATGTGTGTATTTATGGAGAAGCTAAAGAGACAAGAGATTCTTCAGTAGCTAATGGTGTGCATCTGGTGATCTGGTAAAATTGTTTCAAAAACTGGTGGAGGAAGGGAGTAGAGGCAGGTGACATAAGGATATAAAGTCCTTGTCACATGGACAATTAACTATTCTTGGGAAACTACCAGGAGTTGATGGATATGAAAACAAACAAATAAAAAACTACCAATCACAGCCTCATTCTTATTTTTTCTTTATTCTCATGTTTACCTAGATTTGAGTTCACATTCACTCATATGACATTTTTTTGAGCAATTAATAGCACTTACTCTATGCCAGGCATTATTTCAGTCACCTCAAAGTCACTTATCTTTTTTTACTATAAAAAGAGGTAAAGGCATGTTGTATGGTTAAAAGAATATCATTGTCTTGTTTAAAAAATGAATGAGCTGCTCAGATATTACTGAAATAGGTAAAAAAAAATTGTCCACATATAAAACTGTAAAGCCAATCTACCAGTTAGTTGCTCAAACATTCAAAAAAAAAAAAAAAGATATTACAGCAACAATTCTGGCTGATGTTTTTGTTGAACTTTAAAGGATTATTTTCCCTTGAGAAAGATATAACTTACCTAATAAAAATACCTAACACGTGAGAATGACAGAATATACAAAGTGATGTTATCATTATTTTGATTAAAAGGGCCATCATTTCTGCTAAGAGAGTTAATACAAGGGAACATGGACACTTCCCTCTTTTTTTTTTTTTTTTAGTAAAAGAATTAAGAAAACCCATGTGGATATTAAATAAGCCATTACCTTACAAACCATCAGAACAAAATAGTACAGAGTACAGTGAGTATTACACTGGTTTTGAATTAAGACATACATAACAGGGTGATAAGGAATTCAGTCACTCTTTATATATAGCAAACAAAGAGTATCAATTCACTCAGGCACAGTGGGAATTTTTTTCTTATGTACAATTCTAACTATCCATTTCTATTCTTTTATCCAGGAAAAAGAAATGTTTGCATTTATAGATAGTAAATACTTCTAGTGCTCTGAAGGTTTAAAATAGAGGTTAATGGAGGTAAAGAATTCAACATAGTTCCCTAACAAAACATGGTTTTTCTAAAAGAAAGAGGATCCAGTTCTACAACCTTTGATAAAATCATGGCTGTGAAAATCCTTCAACTAGACAAGGATTACTGGCTTTTATAAATGTCTAAGTTATTAAAAATAGATAGATATAGAGGTAGCCCAGTCATGCATTCACTTTCACTAATTTATTCGTTTATCCTAAAAACATTTACTGAACATCTAACAAGAGATAGGTATCATGATAAGCTCATGGAATATGAGGGCAAGTAAAATGTTACCAGTAATGACTACAGTGAAGTTTAGTAAGTGCCAAGAGAAGGGTATGTAAACTGGAGAAGGGGGGTCTAAATTATAGATCTAATATTTAAAGAATAAGTAGGAGATAACTATAAAAAAGCGGGGGTGGGGTGGGGGAGGAGCGGTGGTTTGGATATAGGAATTTACTCCAGGGCAACACAAAGGCACAGAGTGGTGAAAAATAAAACAAACCAAAACATAATGTACTTGTGAAAATAAAAGTAGTTTGGTGTAACTGTAGAGATGAGAGGGAACTATGTAGGATGGGTTCTAGAAAAGTCTCATCTGCTAAACTAGGGTCTAGAAATATTGGGTGTACAACAAGAAAAAAGAATGAAAAAGAGTGACGATAGCTCGAAGGACTTATGGGACAGTATAAGCAGATCAATATACACATTATGGTATGAAGTGTAATGTGTATATTATCTAGGAGAAGAGAGAGACAGACAGACAGACAGCTTGTTCAAAGGAGTACTAGTTAAATATTTCCCAAATATGAGGAAGAAATAGACATCCAGATCCAGGAATCTAAAAGGATCATAAAAAAAAAATAAACTCAAATAAACTCACACCAAGACACATTATAATCAAATGGTCAAAAGTCAAAGACAATTTTGAAAGCAGTAAGAGAAAATAGATTTGCCATATACAAGGAACGCCCCTACTCCCCACCACAAGACCATCCCCAGATTTTTCAGAAAAAAACCTTGCATGCTAGAAGAGTGCATGACGATGTATGCAAAGTGCTAAAAGGCAAAAAATAAAAAAATAAAAAATAAAACCTGCCAGCCAAGAATACTATCCCTGGCAAAAGTATCCTTCAAAAATAAAGGAGAGATAAAGACTTTCTTAGACAAATAAAACCTAAGAAAGTTCAACACTGCTAGTCCTGCCTGATAAGAAGTGTTAAAAGAATTCTTCAAGCTGTAAAAAACAAAGATGCTAAACAGTAACAGGATAGCATAAGAAAGTAGGACACTCACTGGTAAAGGTGAATATATAAATAAACACAGAATACTATATTACTGTAATGATGGATAAATTGCTTTTAATTCTACTCAAAAAGGTAAAAGACAAAAGTATTATAGATAACTATAAATAAAGTTATGTTAATGAATATATAACATAAATATATGCAAAATGATATTTATAATATATAATGTGGAGGGGGAGAGGTGAAAGTATAGAGTTTTTCCTCATACCTATCAGAATGGCTATCATCAATAAATCAAAAAATAAGTGTTGGTGAGGATATGGAGAAAAGGGAACCCTTGTATACTGTTGCTGGGACTGCAAAATGGTACAGCCACAAACAGTTTCAAGGTTCCTCAAAAAATTAAACAGAACTACCATTTGACCCAGCAATTGTACTTCTGGGTATTTATCCAAAGAAAACCAAAAAAACTAATTTGTAAAAATCTATGTACCCCTATGTTCACTTGTAGTGCTATTCACAATAGCCAAGATAGAGAAGCAACCTAAGTGCCCAACCTAAGTTATAGGACATATATACGATGGAATATTACTCAGCCATAAAAAAGAAATATTACCATTTTCAACAACACGGTTAGATCTAGAGGATATTATGCTGAGTGCAATAAATCAGAGAAAGATAAATATTGTATGATTTCACTTATATGAGGAATCTGAAGAACAAAAGGAATAAATTTAAAAAAAAAAAAAAGAGACTCACAGATACAGAGGACAAACTGGTAATTGCCAGAGGGAGGAGGATTGGAGAGATGGGTGAAAAAGGTGAAGGGATGAAGAAGTACAAATTAGTAGTTACAAAACAGTCACAGGGATATAGAGTACAGTGTAGGGAATATGGTTATTAGTATTGTAATGGCTGTGTAGAGCCAGACAGGTGCTAGAGTAATCCAGGGGATCACTTCATAAACTATATAAATGTCTAACCATTGTACTGTATACCTGAAACTAATATTTAAAAAAGTGTATAGTTTCTCTATATAAGTAAAGTTATCTGCTTATATTTTATGGAAGCATCATGGTAACCACAAAAGAATACCTAGAGAAGTTACACAATAGAAATAGTGGGTGTGATAGTTAATTTTATGTATCAACTTGACTGGGCTAAGAAGTGCCCAGATAGCTGGTTAATATTATTTCTGGGTGTGTTTATAAGGGTGTGTCTGGAAGAGATTAGCATTTGAATTGATGGACTTTGTAAGGCCTATCCTCCCCTCTGCTGGTAGGCATTATTCAGTCTATAAGGGCTTGAATAAAACAAAAGGCAGAGGAAGGTTGAATTCACCTCCTGACTAATTGTTTGAGCTAGGACATCTTATCTCCTTTCTCAGCACTCCAGGTTCTTAAGCCTTCAGACTCATTTTGGAATCTACACCATTGGTTCTCCAAGTCTCAGCTTTCAAACCTGTTTTTCCTTGGTCTTCAGTTTGCAGATGGCAGATTTGGGGTGGGTGCTGGCACTTTTCAACCTTCAAAGTTGTGTGAGCCAATACCTTATGACAAATTATATCTGCAACTATATCTATATCTATCTATATATTTTTATCTCCTATTGGTTCTATTTCTCTAGAAAAACCCTGACTAATACAGTGGGGAACCGAGAGATTTTAATCAGGGGTGTGATGTGATTGGATTTTAGAGGAGACCATATCAGAAGTAGAGAATAATTCAGAAGATATTTTAATAATCAGTGGAGACATGACAATTAAAAGACAGGGAGAAGTGTACAGACATGAAGTAAAACAGATAAGATTTGGTGTAAAATTGGATATGGAAGACAAGGAAATAGAATTTTAGGTAACTAAGTTTTTGGCTTTAGGCTTGGATAGAAAGAAGCCTTGTTCATAAACACAGATGTGCATCATCTTTGCTCATCTTTAGGAAAATAAGCCAAGGAGCGGTTTTGAGAGAAAAGAGAATGTGTTGTTTCAGACAGTTTTGAGTTTTAGTTATCTACAAAGGTATTGAATTAGAGACGTCTAGTAGGTACTGATATTTGTTTGGTTTTGGATCTTAGTGGGCATAAGCTGAGAATATGAACATATATATGTTACCTGAAGCCATGGTACATGGGCATGGGTGGAGTCACCTAGGATTACACATAGAATGAAAAGAAGAGAACCAAGAAAAAAGTCTAGAGGAGAATGGTATTTCTTGATTAAGAAGAAAATCCAAAGGAGATAAAAAAAGAAGGAAAGTGGCATTCCCCAAGGCAAGTGAAGAAAGTAGTTTGATAAAGGGAAATGTGTCAAATGCCCTAGGGAGATAAATACAAACAAACAAACAAAAATGTCAATGTTCTTTGGCAACACAGGATGTCACTGGTAGTTTATTGGTGTGGTAGTGTGAAAAACCAGTTGTATGTGTTAGAGAAGTAAATGGAAATCTAGAGAGAGGCGCTAAAAGTACACACCTCTTCAAAGTAGCTTAATATGATGTATGGAAGAGCTTTATCACAGTAAACAGAGGAGACTATGGGATTGAGAATATTAAAAATAGAAAAAATGGATAGAAGAAAGCAATTTCATAAGCTGCGTAAACAAAAGTCAACAGTTCAGAGAAATAATTGAAGATATAAAAGGAAGGAAGGAAGGAGGGAGGGAAGCAAAATAAGGATCCTTAGTCTGAGACCACAGGATCCAAAGCACAGGTGAAGAATTGCTTATTACTACACATACATTTTTAATAATATTTCATAAAGGTTTACATTTTATAAAGATATTTTATAAAGACATTCCATAAAGGTTTAATTTTCATATTAAGATGGTCGTTATTAGCTCAACCAACATGAGTGCACACTATTCAGAAATGGTTGAATTAACTATCTAAATTAGATCCATTACTTCCATAGTTCGGAACATGGCCCAGCCCTTCTTTAGCTTTGCTGCTTCATTACAGAAAATGGATTGGGTTCACATCTAGCCTCAGACAGAAAATGATTGGTGATTCAGATGGCCCAGACATGGATGAAACGCCAAGTCACTTGATTCTTGCACAGAAAAGCACACGTTAGAAATTGATTTCCTTAATTTTATGAACATCGAATCCAAAAACACAGAGAAGTTTCATGGCTTAAAAAAACCTCTGATGCTAATAGCACAAGTGATAAAATATGGGTCTAATCAAAATGACTCAGTATTGAACATTAAGCCTGCAGCACCCAATTACTCAGTGCTGTTTCTGGTGAGAAATATGATATTTGGGGGAGTATAACCTAACCTGCAGCCATAAATAATATACAGGGTGAGAAGTAGGAAGAAGCTCCCTAAATGCTATCCTTTGTGTTCTTAATTGTAGTTCTATTAGGAGAGTATTTATTTAGGGGTGATATTTTTTTCAAGCAATCAGGTTTCACATTCAGACTGCACTTCTCCTAAAGTTGACTTGGTAATAAAGTTGCATTTGCAATCCATATTAACATGATTTTATTTTGAACGTGTCATTTTGATTTTCCTACGCGTCTTGTTTTGATTTGCCTGGGCTAATTTCGCAGCAGAACAAACAGAATTTTCTTTAGTTGTCTCAGCTTGCACAAGGTTAATTTAGCAGCCCCTGTGTTAGGTTAAAGAAGTGACTTGCCATGTTTCTATTAATTCATTTTGGCCAGGCTGAAATCCATTTCAGGCTGGAATTCTTCCTTCTCGCATATACTGGACTCGTTTTGTACCAATACAGCAAAATATATCTTGGAAGGAAAATGTAACTTGAAAACAGAGAAATGGGTATTTTTAAAATTATTTTTTATCGTATCGTTTTTGTTGCCTTCACTTCAAATGAGTGTATGTTTGGGCAGCAGAGACAGTAGTATATACGGCTCTTCATTCATTTCCCGAGAGAATGGTTTATCAACTGCTAAAAAAGGAGTTATTTTACTCTGCAAAACGCATATCAGATCTTTTGACAAGCAGCACTCATTAGGGCTCGTTCTGTGTGCCTGTGTGCCGGGGCCAGACAAGCCATCCCCTGGGGCAGTTTAACCCATGTATTTTTCTCATTTTTCCCTCTAGGTTTCTAGCTGCAAAAAGAACAAAATAAATTAAATTAACGAAACCCATTTGGAAAACGAATCTTTTGTAATGAGTTCCAGGAAATGTTTTGTGCAGGAACGAATACTACTGGCGTTTCCATTCACACCCGAAATGACTTTGCTTTGATACGTGAGCCGAGGCACACTTGCCAAACCTGGGATTTGAGGCAAGGGCTCATTAATGCACCTACACACTAAGTAATGTATGGTGTGTCAGTGTTTTCACTGTGCCTTTCCCTTGCTTTCTCTCTACAGTGTAGAACCTCAGTCTGCTATTGTTTGGTTGGATAAAAACTGCCAGTGTAGGTGGAGAATGGTTGTGTGTGTTGAAGCAGGTGTTAATCCATGCATACATTGATTCAATGCAGTGAGGCTCCTGCAGAGATTCTAAATTATAGTGTGACTGCACAGGGTTTAGAGACAGCTCTCAGGCTGGGATAGAGATGGTCTGAGAAGAGAGTGTCAGGAAGAAAGTACGCACACCAACGGAAGTAGGATTTAGGCATAAACCTTCCATAATATTTCTGTAGACAGGCTTAAAAGAATGTGTAGTCCTTAATATATAAATCAGTTCAATTACTGGAAAAATGCACAGGTGTCCTAGAAAGAGTACCAGACTACAGCTGGAAGGGCAGGGTTCGAATTATGCCACTACTGGTAGCTGTCTAATCTTGGGTAAGCCACTGAACCTCTCTGAGATTTACAAGTAGGGTGTGATAACACCTACTTCAAAGGGTGGCTTACAGGATGGAATGACATAATAGATAAGCAACCTCCTAATGCCCACAGTGAGTTAGATGGGCATTCTGCCAGACATGGGGGATACGAAACAATAAGATGTGTTTAGTTTCGAGTTTAAAGTGTATTTTTTCCTTTCTTTAATTTCTAAAGCCTCTTCTCCCACTGTCAGACCTCCAGGAGCAATAACCTTACTTTCACTGTGCAGATGCAACTATTGAGGCAGAGACATAGATAATTATTTGCTTAGGTCAAATAAAACAAATACTTAATAGAGACCCTGTGGCTCCGATGCTCAACTGACAGATCCAAGCTTAGGAAGGCAGGTCCTCCCTTACCATATTCCACAAACTGATTACAAATTTACACACCCACTCTGGACAGACTTAAGAATTTTCAAAGTAAATAACTGCAATGCACCAAGAAGAGCAGGTTTTTAGGACCATGCTATGAGAATGCAAAAGAGATATCTATTTCCCTTAAGTACCAATTTGATTTTATTCGGGCTGTTCAAAGGATATCTTCAAAATATCAAAGGAATTAACACTGCAATATTACTAAGTATTTTTACATTTGGATATTATGGCAACTGGTGGAGTGGCTGGCTAGTGGCGCAGCTTTAAAATATTTTATTGTGTAAAAAGAAAGAAAAAATAGTATTTTACAACATTGCTTTGTTACTTTTAGTACATCATTGGAAACAGTCATTTTGCTTGAGTTTTTCTAGTAAAGTGTCATAAGTAAATAACAATTGGTACTCGTTCTGTTTCTTTGATTATTGTTCTCTTGTTGGCACATACTTTGCCAGTCATATCAAAAGAAAGGGCATGACTGCTCTCGTGAATGTGCATAATTATAGAGCCTACACCACTGTGCATAGTATATTAAACCTGGGACTGAAATTCCAATCAAGATGTTATGGTATTGTGAAACATCAAAAACTCGAATAAGAGGGTCTCACAGCTTTAAAAAATATATTTAATTTGATCCAGGCATCTTATGAAAACAGTATAAAATATTTCTTTTGCTTTCCACATATATAATAGGAAAATATTAATGTCTTTTTCTCTCTCTCTCCCTCCTTTCCTTTTTGGTTTTCTCCCTACCCCATTCCCTATCTTCATTCTTTTCTCTTTTCCTTTCTTTCATCCAGCAGCTGTTTATTGAGAGTAGAGTGACTAATAGTCTGAGATTTCGTGGGACAGAGTGGATTCCAAGGGCATGAAATTCTCTGCTAAAACTGAGAAATCTCCAAGCAAATTGGAAATTGCAACTGATGGTCTACTTGTGTGCTGGGTACGACTCTCGGTGCTGGACATCCAGCAACAGGTAAAGCAGCTCCCGACTCATGCCCTATGCTGTACTTTCCAATGAAAAGAGACAGAAAATGAATTCTGACAATGCGAGTAAGTACTAGGAAGAATAAAATAGCGTCAGAGAAAGAGTGTGATGGGTAAAGCAGGAAGAGAGCTGTTATTTAATGTGGTCCAACAAAACCTTTCTGGAGACATTTCAGTAGGGCGTGAAGGCAATGAAAGAATGAGACACAGAGTACCTCAGGGCAGAGGACTCTGGTAATTGGAAAGTCCCGTAGGTAGGAGTGTGTGGAAGGGTCAGAGGAACAGCAAGGAGGACAGTGTGGCTGGAATGGAGTGAGAGGAGGTAGGAGGAAAGAGGTGGGGGACCTACTGGGACACTATAAAGAACTTGAGCTTTTACTCTGAGTCGATGAGAAGCCACTGGAAGGTTATTTAAATTTACAAGAAACTTTCCGGTTTCTTTGTAGAAAATAAACTAGGGAGAGAGAGTAGAAGCAGGAGGACTAGTTTGGAAGTTCTTGGCATAATTTCTATATTACTGGTACGTTTTGAATATGAGTTGCTCTTTACCTTCTAGTTGTTAAGCCAGGCCCCTTTGAAAGCTGCTGTATATATCAAGTCGTATCTGAGATATATAGATAGATAGATAGATGATTGACAGATAGCTATAGCTATCAAGTTATGTCTGAGATACTTATGTATGTATGTATGTATGTATGTATGTATGTATATGGCTCTATATGTATGTATATATCTCTATCTCTATCTATGCTATCATCTATCTAATTTATCTATCATCTATCTATCTATCTATCTATCTATCTATCTATCTATCTATCTATCTATCATCTATCATCTATTTATCTATCAATCTATCTTCTATCTACCTATCATCTATCTATCAATCAATCGTCTATCAATCAATCATTCTATCATCTATCTATCAATCACCTATCTATCTATTTTGGTTCAGAACCTAGAAGATACTTTACCTGCTGATTGGAATTTAGCCTCTAGGGACCCAGATGGCACCTGTCATTCACTATTAACTAATATCTACTATTCAAAACAAAATCTTTTTAACCAACTAGAAATTATGTACTTTACCTGACTAGCTTCTAAGTGATATCAAAATACCAACTGTCACTTAGAAAAGTAACTGAAATAAAATAAAAATACAACATTGCTCAAAATAGAAACTTTCAAAAGAAAATATAAAAACAAGTCCTCTTAACAGTCTTATGGCAGAGATAATAATTTTGAAACATACTAACGTGCTCTTCCCTTTGTGCACACCCCGTACTGTTCTGGAGGCACTCATCTGCCTCAAGACTGGGATTGTGAGGGCCGGATTGACAAGGTCAAGGGACAGCTGATGTGAAGCCCTGAATATCCAGATCTCTGGCACAGGCAGCAAGACAGTTTTGAACAACTGGTTCTACTGAAAATTAAAAGGATTTTCTCAACTCTGTTAGCTTCAGTGAACACATCAAGAACAGGGCCTGAAGCACAAATCAGGTATGTTTGTGCTTTTTCTATAATGTAGAGAGGACATCTTTTCTTCCATTTCGGCTGAGCTACAGGGCTTAGTGTCCCAGGAAGGAGGATATGATATAGAGGGAGGCCATTCAAGACAGAAAGAGAAAATGGAAAGGCCTCCTCTTTCTCTGAGGGATTCTTTGGGGAGAATACACAGGGAGAGGATGGTAGGGGAAGCAGATGAGAAGAATTGGGTCTTAACGCCTCCTGGGGAAGTGGGGAGGGTTGTACACTGGGAGGAGACTGGTGAAGTGGCCCCCCCACTAAAGTGAAATGGCCTGTGTTTAGCTCTCTGAAATCTTCCTTAACTCATATGTGGTATGGAGGGGATCCAGAAGCTTCCTCCTGTACTCTGGAAGACAGTGGGAGGATGGCATCTGTGGTACGTTTTAAAGAAGGTGTACCCTCTGTTGGAGTCATTGGGAGCCCAGAAAAAAGCACAGGCTCCATCAATAAGATCAGAGAGGCCCTCTTCCTCCAGACACTAGCACCAAGGGAACCCTTCCACTCTCATTTACCCAGACACCACCTTCGGGAACAGAAAGCAGGAGGGGGAAGAATTCTGAAAAGGCCAAGCATTTTCTTGGAAAGAAGTATTTTTAAATAGAAAAAGAAGGAACACACTGTCCAGTTGAAGTTTCTATACTAAGAAGGAAGATGAAATCTCATGAAGATTAGCTCATTTTCAGAAAAATAAAGATGCCACATTTACTTTGCATATTTGAATCTGATGTGTTACTTTTGGATCTCACTAGTTTGGTCTCGCCATTAGTGGATTTATCATTAGTTTGGCATTTAATCCCAATCTGGCCTTGCTGTTAAGGCTGAAATCATTTACTGCAGTATTATTTTGAATTAAATACTCTGCAAGAGTGGATTCTTGTGGCATGAGGCTTAAATCCCATGTGATTGGGGGGGGATGGGGGGGCAGAGTGAAGGTCTTTTTGAAAAAATAAAATTACAAATATAAATTAGTTACAAAAGTAAATATTTAGAATTAAAAAGATAAATCTCAACAAATTACTGGACACCTGAAGATTAAGTTTCTTTTCTTCTGTGATCTCTTTACCTCCCACAGGGGATGATACAAGTGAGGGGCTCTGATGCTCAAGTTTCATTAGCTTCATGTTAATTCTCTGGTACTCAGTTTATCACAACAGGTTATCTTGTTTTCTGTAAGAGCCTATGCTGTAAGATTAAGTCTACAGTCTAATTAGTGGCAAACTAGCAGACCAGAAGAGGATAGCCTACTTCCTTTCTATGACTGTCCTTTTTGGAGAAAAGGAATGTGGTCAAGTTAATCATATGCTCACTCCCATATTTCCTGACTGTTTCTCCTCTCTGGATGTGGAATGCTTAATGGATCCTTCTTGCACAAAATCAGAGGAAGTATTATTACTATCTACTCCTGCTGAAGATATTAGGAATATTTATTGTTAGCCAAAGTAAATGGAAGAGCAGAAGGGAGAAAAAAAACATATCTGAGCGCTCTCGTAGAAGCTATGCTAAGAACCATTTTATGGCCTTTATTTTTCTATGGAGAAAAAAATCTTAGCTTCATTTTCTCGTAATAAACTCAAACAAACATATATCGAACAGTTAAGGAGCACAGTTTTATCCATTGGGTAAATTAAATAAGACAATGCTTGTGAAGTGCTTTGTAACTGTATGGTGTTAAATAAATGTAAAATATTTTTTATTATAGTTATTACTTCTACTGTTTTGGGACATGGAAGTTAAATTGGTTACTAAATATGCCCAACTTTGTCATCAGGGTGTTGCTGAGACTTTGAAATCCTTATATTATCTTCCTTTGGAAAATCTCAAAGAAAATCATATGAGTAAAAAGAGTAATATTTGAAAGAAAGTGCTGGAAACAATTAGCATGGCTTCCGAGATACCTCTTGATTCTCCAGACAAAAAGTGGCATCAGGCACATGCCTCTCCAAGTTTGTCCCTTTGTCAGCATATGGAAAGTGATGCAGATTGTAAAGTAGATGGACCAACAAAGATTTAATTTCATTTCTGGCTTCAGGCCTAATATCCTTTCCGTCTTTTCCTCCTGTCTCCTGCCCGCTGGTTTAGTGAGAGGGTTGCCAAACAAGACTGAAAACGGATTGATTTCCCATTTTGATACAACTACGTTGCTGATTGTGTTTTTCTTTAGTAGTCTTAGTTAAATATTTAATGGAATCTTATGAGAAAAATTCTGTCTGGGTAATGTAAACACATTGTTGGGTTGCATAAAAGGGTCACATCTTGATATTAAGCTGAATGTCAGGAGTATCGATAGTATCTTCTCAGTATTCTAGAAAGATGCCATCAATAAAATCAGTAAAGTCTGTAAAAATCATCAGTAAAATCATTGAAGCTACTACGCCTTTTTATGCAAGCTCAAACGTGTTTATGGTGTGAGAACCAGTCCAACACCACATAAGGGTTAGATCTCTTCATCTGCACAGCTGATTAACAGTTTAGCTTTTCAAAAATAGAATTCTAATTTGAGAACTAATCTCTCAGACCTTTGTTGTAAAGCATTTATACATTCTACAATCC
>NW_011888803.1:938997-997288 GCF_000151845.1 Pteropus vampyrus | reverse complement strand
CTGTTAAGGCTGAAATCATTTACTGCAGTATTATTTTGAATTAAATACTCTGCAAGAGTGGATTCTTGTGGCATGAGGCTTAAATCCCATGTGATTGGGGGGGGATGGGGGGGCAGAGTGAAGGTCTTTTTGAAAAAATAAAATTACAAATATAAATTAGTTACAAAAGTAAATATTTAGAATTAAAAAGATAAATCTCAACAAATTACTGGACACCTGAAGATTAAGTTTCTTTTCTTCTGTGATCTCTTTACCTCCCACAGGGGATGATACAAGTGAGGGGCTCTGATGCTCAAGTTTCATTAGCTTCATGTTAATTCTCTGGTACTCAGTTTATCACAACAGGTTATCTTGTTTTCTGTAAGAGCCTATGCTGTAAGATTAAGTCTACAGTCTAATTAGTGGCAAACTAGCAGACCAGAAGAGGATAGCCTACTTCCTTTCTATGACTGTCCTTTTTGGAGAAAAGGAATGTGGTCAAGTTAATCATATGCTCACTCCCATATTTCCTGACTGTTTCTCCTCTCTGGATGTGGAATGCTTAATGGATCCTTCTTGCACAAAATCAGAGGAAGTATTATTACTATCTACTCCTGCTGAAGATATTAGGAATATTTATTGTTAGCCAAAGTAAATGGAAGAGCAGAAGGGAGAAAAAAAACATATCTGAGCGCTCTCGTAGAAGCTATGCTAAGAACCATTTTATGGCCTTTATTTTTCTATGGAGAAAAAAATCTTAGCTTCATTTTCTCGTAATAAACTCAAACAAACATATATCGAACAGTTAAGGAGCACAGTTTTATCCATTGGGTAAATTAAATAAGACAATGCTTGTGAAGTGCTTTGTAACTGTATGGTGTTAAATAAATGTAAAATATTTTTTATTATAGTTATTACTTCTACTGTTTTGGGACATGGAAGTTAAATTGGTTACTAAATATGCCCAACTTTGTCATCAGGGTGTTGCTGAGACTTTGAAATCCTTATATTATCTTCCTTTGGAAAATCTCAAAGAAAATCATATGAGTAAAAAGAGTAATATTTGAAAGAAAGTGCTGGAAACAATTAGCATGGCTTCCGAGATACCTCTTGATTCTCCAGACAAAAAGTGGCATCAGGCACATGCCTCTCCAAGTTTGTCCCTTTGTCAGCATATGGAAAGTGATGCAGATTGTAAAGTAGATGGACCAACAAAGATTTAATTTCATTTCTGGCTTCAGGCCTAATATCCTTTCCGTCTTTTCCTCCTGTCTCCTGCCCGCTGGTTTAGTGAGAGGGTTGCCAAACAAGACTGAAAACGGATTGATTTCCCATTTTGATACAACTACGTTGCTGATTGTGTTTTTCTTTAGTAGTCTTAGTTAAATATTTAATGGAATCTTATGAGAAAAATTCTGTCTGGGTAATGTAAACACATTGTTGGGTTGCATAAAAGGGTCACATCTTGATATTAAGCTGAATGTCAGGAGTATCGATAGTATCTTCTCAGTATTCTAGAAAGATGCCATCAATAAAATCAGTAAAGTCTGTAAAAATCATCAGTAAAATCATTGAAGCTACTACGCCTTTTTATGCAAGCTCAAACGTGTTTATGGTGTGAGAACCAGTCCAACACCACATAAGGGTTAGATCTCTTCATCTGCACAGCTGATTAACAGTTTAGCTTTTCAAAAATAGAATTCTAATTTGAGAACTAATCTCTCAGACCTTTGTTGTAAAGCATTTATACATTCTACAATCCGCAACAGATCCTGATCATTTACTACACAAAGTTTTCCAAAGTTATTATAGCAACATGTCTATTATGACAAGGCAGAATTAAAGACAATGGGTAAATGTTGCAGACAAGAGAATTTTGCCCTTGAACAATAACGTTAATTAAAATGATCCTCTAGCTAGGCCAGCTGGAGGATTGGAGGCGATAGATGGAGGCCTCAGCTCAGGGTGTTTTTAAATAGAGTGATGGTTACCATCCATCAGGGGTGATGCTGGGATAACCTGCCTAGTTACCTCGTTATAATTCTGCACTTGTTCCTGTTGTACCATTCCCATTACAACCGAGTTAGTGTGAGCCCTGCTTATCACTTCCGTAGACTATATTAACATTTTTTTGTGCTTGTTTCCTTATCTACAGTTTTAGCCTCTAACATCCTGTCTTCTACATTTACACAATACTTTTTTTTTTTTAACGGCTTTGTTGTGATATAGCTTACATATCATATTATTTGTTCATTTATTCAGTTCAGTGCTTTTTAGTGTATTAACTGAGTTGTGTATCAATTAGCACAATTTAATTTTAGAACAACTACTTCCTGTCTCTATAGTTTTGCCTATTCTGAACATTACATATAAATGAAATATATAATATGTGGTCTTTTGTTACTGGTTTTTTTCACTTAGCATAATGCTTTCAGTGTTTACCCAAGCTGGAACATTTCTCAGTACTTTTTATTGCTAAATAATATTCTATAGTGTGTGTGTATATGTACATGTATATGTATACACACACTATATTATACATACACATATATATATTATATATATATCTTACTTTTTTTAACCCATTCATCACTTGATGGGCATTTGGGTTGTTTCCACTTTTTGATTATTATGAATAATGTTGCTATTAACATTCATGTACAAGTTTTTTGGTGAACATATGTTTTCATTATTTTAGAGTGAAAGTAGTGGCTCATATACAACTGTATCTTTAACATTTTGAGAAACTATCAGACTGTTTTCCAGAGCAGCAGCACCATTTTACGTCCCTAACAGCAATGTAGGAGAGTTCCAGTTTCTCACTCTTTGCCAACACTTAATATCTATCTTTTCGATAACAATCATCCTAGTGGGTATGAAGTGGTATCTTACTGTGGGTTTGATTTGCATTTCTATGATGCATAATAATGTTGAATGTTTTTCATGTGCCAATGACCATTCATATATCCTCTTTTAGAGAACTGTCTGTTTAAATCCTTTGCTCATTTTTAAAATTGAGTTATTTGTCTTTTTGTTACTGAATTGTAATAATTTTTATATATTTTAGATACAAGTCCCTTATTAGACAAATAATTTGCAAATATTTTCTCCTATTCTGTGGGTTGTCATTTCACACTTTCTTGAAAGTGCTTTTTCAAGTACAAAACGTTAACTTTTTGATAAAGTCCAGTTTATCTATTTTGTTGTTGCTGTTTTTGTTCCTGGTATAGAATGTAAGAAACCATTGCCTAATCTAAGATCATGAAAATTTACTCCTCTTTATTCTTCTAGGAGTTTTGTAGTTTTATTTCCTATATTTAATCTACCTAGTTAATTTTTGTGTATCGTGTGAAGTCAGGGGTCCAACTTCATTCCTTTATATGTGGATATACAGGTATCCTAACATCATTTATCAAAAAGGTCATCTTTCTTGTACATAAATCTAAGAGCTTCATTTTACTTCATGTTCAAATTTCTTTAGAACCACACTACTACATATGATCGTGGTTTCTTGTCTCAGACTTCATGAATCAGCAAGGTAAAATAATTTGAGGAGATTTATGTATGGTTGCAATTTTTTTATTATTATTCGGGAAAGCAATAGTTAAACAAAGTGTTGATACTTTCTCTACATAATTTAACAGTAATGTATTTACATAGATGCACAAACCAGTAAAGAAAATAATCTCAGAAGCCAGGAATTTTAAGTGAATTTAGCTTTATTAAACACTCAGCAGATTGCCGTTCTTTTATTCATGTTCTGTGTACTGGTAGAAATATTTATCATAGCTTATCTTTTGTGAAACACTATGGCTCCTTTATTATAACAAGCTTCCTTTTGTCATGTTCCTCCTATACACCATTAAAGTTCATCCATAATGAACAAACAGGACTTATTTTCTTAACTTCTTTGTTTCTGGCTGTAACGCTCCCACACAATCCCCTTCTCCAAATGGAAGAAACATACATATAATTCTAAAACAATATGAATGTTATAATACTGATATAAAGGCTACAGAAGCATAAGAGTTAATTCTCAGCCTATCAGATCTATATTTCTTGGGGAGTTAGAAAAATTAATGCAAAAAGCTAAGTTAAATCTCAAAATCACTACTTACTAACTATGGACAGGCTTGACATTAACCTTTTATAGACTCAGATTTATTACCTGTGATCTGTTATAATAGTGTCTGTCTAATAGAGTTACTGTAAGGAGCAAGTAATTAAAAAATAATAAGGCATCTAGGGCAGAAGCTAAATGCATAGTAGTTGATCAGTAGATGTTATTTGCCTCTCTTTCAGTCCTATGTCAGTTGTTTGCAATGCTTACTACACATTAGAATCACCTGTGAAGTTTTAAACAGTCCATGTCCTACTGATAAGCTAATCCTAAAATTCATATAAAAAATCAAGGGATCTAGAATAGCCAAAACACTTTGGAAGAGAAGAAAAAAAGTTGGAGGACTGATAATATTTGATTTCAAAATTTACTCCATACATCTATGATCAAGTGATTTTTGACAAGAGTGCCAAGACAATTGGATGTCTACATGAAACAGAAGAAAGTTCCTCACATCTTACCAAAAAATTAACTAAAAATTGATTGTAGATATAAATGTAAAAGCTAAAACTACAAAATTCTTAAAAATAAATACAGGAATAAATATTCCTGCCCTTGGTTTAGGGAAAGCCTTCTTAGCTATAACAGCAAAAGTACAAATGCTGAAAGGAATAATAGGTAAAATTATCAAAATTAAAAATGTGCTTAAAAGGACACTGTCAAGAAAATAAAAAGGAAATCCACAGAATGGGAGAAAATATTTGCAAATTATATATTTGATAAAAGACTTGTATCTAAAATATGTAAAGAATTATTACAATTCAATAACAAAAAGACAACCCAATTAAAAATGAGCAAAGGATTTGAATAGATATTTTTCTGAAGAAGATATACAAATGGCCAATAAGCACATGAAAAGACACTTAACATTATGAAGCATCAGAGAAATGCAAATCAAATCCACAATGTGATACCACTACATACCCACTAGGATGACTATTATTAAAAAAGATAGATATTAACAAGTGTTGGAAATGATGGCGAATCTGGAACTCTCATGCATTTCTGCTACAGATGTAAAATGGCACAGCTGCTCTGAAAAAGTCTAGTTGTTTCTCAAAAATGTTAAACACAGAGTTAGCATGTGACCCAGCAATTCCAGTTCCAGCCCAAGAGAAACAAAAACATATGTTCACACAAAAACTTGTACATGAGTATTCATAATAGCCCCAAACTGGAAACAACCCACATATCCATTAACTAATAAATGAATAAATAAAATGTATTAATGTATACATCCATATAATAGAACATTTTTCCATTATAAAAAATGGCTGATACATAACACAGCGTGGATGAACCTTGAAAACATTATACTAAGTAAAAAAAGCCAGTCATAAAAGGCCACATATTGTATGATTTCATTGATCTAAAATATTCATATTAAGCAAATCTATACAGATTATTGTCTGGAGGTGGATTAGGAGTACTGGGGAGTCACTGTAAATAAACTCAGTTTCTTTGGGGGAGTGATTAAAATGTTCTAAAATTGTTTGTGATGATCATTGTACAACTCTGAATATACTAAAATCACTGAATTATGCACTTTAAATGGGTGAATTAGGTGGTATGTGAGTTACATATTTAAAAAAAACCTGTTTTTTAAAAAAATGTCCTACTCTCAGAGTTTCTAATTCAGTTGTTCTGGCACCCAAGCTGTTAAATAGATTCCCAGTAATTCAAATGTGATCTTTATCAACTTCTTCCTGCAATTTTTCTGAACCACCTACTTTAGAAAAATTAATTCAATCTGTCCCTCCTGCTCCTTTCTTTACATTTGCTATTTTTGTCACTCTTTCTCCAGTTGATCAGTATCCTTACTCTGCCTTATCCCCAAAACAGAATGGCCCCCCAGACCTTCTAAACTAATCAGCATGTCTCATCTTCTTTGGATCTGGTTCAAGGGTCGCTTCCAGGAGACCTTTAATGACGAGCCCCACTCTGCTTTGTTCAGCCGGCACATGGCACTTGCTGTGTTCTCCACATGGATCTGTTCATAAGCACTCATCAGAATTGCCGACTTAAGTTCATGAGCAGGAAGAAACCTTTAAGGGAAGTAAGTAGTTGTCCTTCAACCCCCATGGTTTTATGGCTGATACAAATGTGGTCCAGGGGAACCAGAGTTCAATTCTAAGCATTTTCCTACTTTGTATTTGCTGACATTTTGTTTTTCAATTACTTCCTCATGTATTCCTCATGTATTCAAGTAATTCCTCATGTATTCATTTGATCTGCCTGATTAAAATCTTTTGAAGAAATATAGTAACTTCATTCCATGTGAATTTCCTGTGCCTCTTAACAATGAAATATATGATTACCCTAATGAGCTGACATTTCTAGTGTCTTCCTGAATTCTCTTTTTATATTAGTCAAGAAAGCTTTTATTTTTAAGGGCATTAAGCCTATTTTATAAAAGGTAATAATCAACTAGTCTGTTTCCAATTCATGGAAGACAAAGAATTTAACCTGCAAAGAAGACATTTGGGTAATCTTGGGCAAACTACTCAACTTTTCTGAACCTCAGTTCCTAACTCTAAAATGACAGCGTACCTAGCATGTATGCCTTTTGTGAATACTAAATCAGTTACTGCTTATTTACTGTTTAAGGAGTGCTTGCATGTGATGTTTGCTCAGAAAACATTAGTTACTTTTATTGTCATAGCCATTTTGATTATTGCAAGTATTTTTAGCCTGGAATTAGTCCTTCAAAGTCCAAAGATTTTTTTACACAGTTGAAATGTCTTTTTGCTTCAGAGCACTAAAGTAGCTCTTCGTTTACCTGTCTGAGCAAATACAATTTCTCAGAAAGCTAACTTTCATCCGATAAGTAAAAATGCTTAGAAAACTATGTTCAAAATACTAATTTCCAAATGTCCCTGCATCAAACCACATATTTAAAGGAACTAGCTTTATTAACCAAGCAAACTTCCTGACTTGAGCCTTCAAAGGAGAGCCTTTGTCCCAGAGCGCACAGCCTCCATCACCGAATAATATGCCCCAAGTGAAGTGTCCTCGTTAGTTAAGTTCTTTCATCAATTTTCAAGTTAAAGTTTTGTTTTGAAGCTGTGTAATGCTGGTTTAATTGGCTTTTCTCCCCTGTAGCAGAAGTTTTGGTGGAAGATGTATATCTTAAAATCTAATTACATATCTTAACTGTAACCTGAGAAGCTTAAAATTCACAGATGCAGTTTATCTGTCAAATATGGAGACAGTTGGCAAATACAGGCCATAAAGGTGGAGATTTAGTACCCAACTTCATGAATTGTTGCTGCTTTCCTATGTTTATTACTTCACAGTTAATCAAGGAGATAACTCCCAGGAGTTTGGTTTCTTTCTTCCTATGTTCTCTATGATGAGGAGGGAGAGAGAAAAGAATATTCTCTTTGTTAACACATTTCCCATTGGAACAAGGTATTTGGTTCACAAAGCCTTGGATGACAAACTAACATTAAATGTTTTCATCAATATCTGAAAATTTTTAAAAATCCAACATATCAGGGCATCACATTATTGTTACTATTCATATATAGTTCTTCTGGTACAGAAACGTCTCAGTAATTGTAAGAATGTGTGCATATAATTAGGACAGATATTCAGAAATGAGACTGCTCGACGACCACCAAAACCATATTTCTACACTGACCTGGCATTTTGCCACCAAGAACAATTACATCGAAATAATTTTGTAATATGGAAGATCTAATTATTGAGCAGAACACAGTTTCTTTGCTGAGCATCAGAACTACAAAAGGTTTTACATGTATATAGGTCAAAACTGATGCGATTATCAAAGATGAATAAAAACAGAGAAAAACTAAAAGTGTCTCCAAAAGAATAAGAAAAGAATAAGAAAAGATGCATTTCCCAATACCAGTCATCATTAGTGCTACCTAGGACAGCTTCTAGCAAGACAAGCCCTCTTCGTTCACAAGCAGTATGTCTGTTACCTGGAGCAATTAAGACTCTGATTCCTAAATAATTCAGGATTTTAGACAAATGGCCAGCATGATTCACCTATTCAGCAAATAAGGTATTTATGGTACTGGACCAACTTACCCCAGAAATCCTTCATTGGTTCTATCTCTTTATTTCATGGCCTAAAATAAGTAGAGCTAATACTTTCACCCTCCTCATCACCCACTGTTCATATCTTTTGCTGCTATTATACAAGTTTCACTTTTTAAAATGTAGAAATGCCCCAAATGAAAGAAATCATGAACTAGACATACAAAGAACTAAAATAATAATAATAATAATAATAATAATTGCTTAAGAACCTTAAGGTTTCTTGTCCTTTAGGAAAAGACCCAGGTGTTTCTTTGAAACACCAGACTGTGTTCTTAGGAATGAAATGATGTTTCAACATTGGAAAATCTATTAATACGTTACACAGTATAACAAAATAAAGAATAAATAATTCATGATAAACTCAATACATGTCAAAAAGTATTTAATGAAATTTAACGTTCAATTATGTTTAAACTTTTAGTTAACTAGAAATAAAAGGGAACTTCCTAAATTTGATAAGTATTACCTATCAAAAACCTATAACAAGGATCAAACTTAATGGAACTTAACAATGTTACCAGTAGAGTTAGAACAAGACAAGGAAGCCTGCTATCACTACTCTTCTTTAATGCTGTTAAGGGTCTCAGTCAACACAAGAAAAATAAAATGAGGTACATACTGGAAAGATAAAAACAAAACAGTATTTTTATATGATTGATCATTCTATTTACATAAATAATCTACGAGAATCTAAAGACTTTAGAATTAGTAATCATTCAGCAAGGTGGTTCAATATAGGATCAACATAAAAATAATAATAGGATTTCTACACAGCAGATATAATCATTCAAGGATAATAATAGAAAAAAAGTACTTCATTTATAGTAACAACAAACTTAAATGTAGCTAAGAATAGATATAACAATATGTATTGATTTTTGTGGAATAAATTACAAAATTACTCTCTGACAAAAGAAATGAATAGACAAAGAGGTATACCAAGTTTATGGATAAGAAGACTCAAATAAATCTATGTATCAAGGCAATGACATTTAAATTTTCAACAGGCTTTTTTCATGAGACATTATAAGCCAATCTTGAAATTCATTTGAAAGAGCAAAGGGTCAATAATAGTTAAGACCATTTTGAAGAAGAAAAGAGTAGAGGTGGCCTGACCTACCAGATATCATACCAGATATCATAATTAGTAATAATAGTACTGATACTACGACTAAAAATAACAGCTAACTTTTATTGAGCATTCATATGCCAGGCAAAAAATTCATTTATTATGAGTTTGGTACAATTATTTTCACCATTTTACAAATTAGAAAGAAACTGGGGCACGAAGAAATTGTGAGTCTCTCTGAAAGTACCATGGCTAGGCAATGGCAGAGTTAAGATTCAAACTCAAGTGGGTGACTCCTGAGCCCTTGCATTTAACCCTATGCGATAATTTCTCTGAAGCAATGGTGATACACAAGGTGTCATAGTGGCACAGGGATGGAAAAACAGACCACTGAAACATAATATAAAAATCAGAAAGCAACCATGCATAAATGGAAACTGGATGTCAGTTAATGACCCCAAAATGGAGCATTCAATAATGCAACTAAGGAGCATTTGAGATCTTGCTCCCCAGGATATGTCATCGGTTTGGCTCAAGTAAACTCTTATAAAAATTCCCTACAGGTTTGGGTGTTTCTTACATCAACAATACTTAAAATGTTGGAATGATCTCTTCTCCAGGTCTCAAAAGATAAACACCCCCAAATGGAGCAAGATGACCCCAACATTCCTCAATATTATCTTTTACCTGTATGCTTCTGTAAACTATGCATGTTGAATGTTAATTATCCTGCACCCACTGGGGAAAAGAAGTATGCACCTCTCCATTTTACTTTTTATCCAGTCCTAGAGATTTCCCCTCTGCTTTTTCCTGTCTCCTTAATCTATCACCAGTGGATTTCATGTGACCTTCCTTAGGGCTTCTCTTTTGATTCTAATATATAAAATAAACTTTAAAACTGCTATTCCTTGAAGCAATATCTCAATCCTTTGAAATTCGCTTTCAGGACTGGCCCCAAAACCTTGGCTCAAATAAACTCTTTAAACCTATAAAAAAATACTAATGTGACTGAAATTACTAGTTATACATGTGGAAAAAATAACATAAAACTAGATCCCTTTATGTTACATAAAAATAATTCCAACTGGACTAATTGTGGAAAGCAAAAACTTCAAAGTTTTTTTTAAGATGATATGGGAGGATATTTTTAAGATTTTGGAGGGGAGAAGGATTTCTTATATAACATATAAAAAGCCCAAACCACAAAGTCATACGTTGATAAATTTTACTATATTAAAATTTAATACTTCTATTCACAAAGCAACATTATAAGCAACATGAATAGTTAAGCAACAGTCTGGGAAAAGCCATTTGCAAAAAGACATTTAATAAGAAAAGACTGCTATCTAGAACACATAAAGAACTTTACAAATCAATAAGGAAAAACAACTCTCTGTTCCCTTAAAAAGGGCAATGGATATAATAGACAATTTTCATAAGAGGAAATCTGATTGGCCAACATACCTATTGAAAAATCCTCAACCTTCCCTGTTGTCAAGGAAATAAAATAATACTGTAAAATAAAACAATGTGATACCATTTCACACCAATAGATTGACCAAAATCAGAGTATGCTGCCTAGTGCTGAACACAGAAACAGTCTCTTCCATTCACTGCTCGTGGGAGTTTCAGCTGGTACAACATTTTGTAGAACACTTTGGCGAAATCAAAGAAAATCAAAGAAATTTACTTCCTTCGCCCTGTAACTTTATTCCTAGGTATATATACCTTCGACTAAGGAAGTCTCACACATGTAACAAAGAAATATGTAGAAGGATGTTAATTGTTGGTAGCATTATTTATAATAGGAAAAGACTATCAATCAAACCATCAATCAAAATGTTTATCAAGAGAAAAATTGATAACTAAATTGTGGCATACTCATACAATGAAATACTACGTAGTTACATGCAAAAATATGGTTAAATATCAATAATATGAGAGATGAAAAAGATCGGAGAACAACACTTTTAGTAGTTATATAATTTATGTAGTGATTATACAAAATATAATATTTATATTCAACTTGAAAACATGCAAACTAATACCCTTTGCTTAGAGGTATGTACATAGATAGTCATAGTATAAAAACACATGCTAGATGAGTAAACACAAATTCACGGTAGTGGTTGCCTCCAGCCAGAGAAAGGCATGATTAGGACATGGACCCAGAGAAAGGGACACAGGGATTTCAAGGGTATTTGAGATGTTTTGTTTCTGAAATTCAGCAATATCAACAGACCTCAAGGGCCTCTGGCAAAAATCTGCAAATTTGATATAGCTGGTATTTGAATGTTCATTATTTTATTTCATATATACCTCCTTATATATATGAAATAGTTTTCAATAAATAAAAAGGAGCTATGTGTAAATCAGATTTTGATAGCCAGAATCCTATTCTCCCAGGAGGTTGTGATTATATGATAATTTCAGAGGTAGCTTCTCTTCTTTTCTAGCAGCCAGCCAGCCTGCGCATTAAGCAATATTTATTAAGTTCTGGCCATTCATCAGGCACAAAGCTAGTTTCTGGTGAAACAGTGGTTAGAGAGCCAGCCATGAGTGTGTGTGTGTGTGTGTGTGTGTGTGAATTCCTGTGGGATTATAAATGTACATCTACAAACTGTGATAAATGTCACGAAGAGAAGAAGTAGGGAACCATGACAGAGAATAACTGGGGTGGGATGTGGGAGTGTGATTGGGGCTATAGCAGACACTGAGTTTGCGCTGCCGGAAAGTTATTCATACCCTTCCCCTGCCCCTTTTCCTTTGTCTTCCTCTACTCTAGAGGTTGGGAAGCTAGCTAATCATGATTTTCTAGATCCCCTTGCATGTGACACAGTTCTAACTAATTAGATATAGTTAGGAGTCTCGGGGGGATGGTGGCCCTTTTTGAATAAAAAAGCAAAGCTTCGCTGGAAGGAAAGCCTTTCTTCCTTCTTAACTCTTCCACACTATTCCGCCTGAGGCATGGATGTGATGCTGGGGGTAAAACAGACATCTTGTGATGATGAAGATGAAAGCCATATGTAGGGGATAGAGGTGGAAGGAGGAAGGCAGAGAGTCCTGGGTCCTGGATGACACGGTTGAGCTGTGGTACCAGCTCTGGACTATTCACTCTGAACTTTTTTAGCAGGTTATTAATATCTACTGGCTGGGGCTGCTATTAATCAAGTTTCCTCTTATTTGCAGCCAAAAGCATTCCAAACAGGTAACTTTTAGAAGAGGTGACATTTATATTGAAGGGATAGGAACAAGAAAGAGTCAGCCCTGCAGACAGCAGGAATGGGGCAAGGAATTGGGAGGGTAACAGAGATTAGCAGAGGAGGGAACAGTGTTTCAGAGGGCTGGCATGTTTGAGGAGCTCAGGGAAGCCCACTGAGGCTGGAGCTGGATAATGGGAGTGTGACTGCTTTGCAATGGCCAAGATTCTGAATATCTGACTCTCTTTCTCAGGTTTGGGTTAAGAATAGTATAGATAATGATTTGTAAACAAAGATGAATGCAGTAGTACCCAAGGTAGTTACTGTTTTCAGATACTTCTTTCTATAAAACAAAGAATTAACCCCAAGTTCATCTACTTGAATATTTGTGTTTGATCTTTTAAAAGTGAAGTTCACCAAGTCCACCTTTAGTCCAGAGCAACAGCTTTCTACCCCTTCCTTCACCACCTATGAGGGGAAGAATTAGCATCTCATCAGATCCCTTGACAGAAAGTAAATTGCAATGATAGGATTTTACCAGAGCCTAGCCACAGGTTGTGTTTTAGTCATTCCCTGTGCTACAAAGGCTTCTAATTTGTATTTATCTGGATGGAAGAGGCAACTTCATTGTTGAAAAGAGTCTGACTTGAACCACGCGTCAAAAACCTGGTTCCTTTAATCCTGTCCTCACTAAGCAAAGGGTTGGCTGATTTTCTAATGTGCTTCCAATTGGTCTATTTCTTCAATCCTGCACTCTTTTGGTAAACGAAGTTTACTTTATGATACAGAATTTACTGAGTACCTGGATAGGCAGAGTACCTGTTTAGGCTAGAAGCCCATTGCTTGGAAGAAAATGTTTATTTTCATCTGAAAAGTCTTAATTTGATCAGTATTCTGCAGGTTTCCACTTGGCTATTTTAGAGTAGACCTAGATATTTATTATTAGTTTCTGGGTCTTTCCCTCCTCTTTCCTTTAGCTTTCTGCAGCTAGACTATAGCTATCTAATCCTTTTAATCTTTTATCCGTGTCCTTTCCTCGGCTCTTGAATTCATTTACTCTTGTTGCTATTCTCTGCACTCTTTCCAAATTGCCTGAGCTTCCCTAGTAATGAGGTGGTGGTAACACAATGTGTGGTGCCAGGTGCTGCTCAGCTAGAAACGTCCACAGAGGAACTGTTATTCCGTGCCCTTCTGAACAAGCAGCCTCAACCTGGACTTCCCTTTCATCCTGCCAGACTGCCTGGCTGGCCTGAATTTAATTTGCAGACCACTGTGCCTCCTGGGCCTACTTTGGCATCACTGAGCTCTGGCGTCTGCTTCCCAGAGAACAGCTCTGTGTTTGGATTCTCTTCCCCCAGGTATATTCACTGCCTTGCCTTTTTCAAATGCTCACAAAGTTATTATTCCCAGCCTACATACCTCCAGTCTCAAAAGTCATTTGCATTTTATTTCTGTTGCCTGAGCTGCTCACAGTACTTTCCAAATTGGAATCATTAGTGAATTCCAAAAAATGAGCAGCTTCTTTCTTTTTTTCCATCCAGGTCATGAATAAGAATGCTTAAATAAGAATCAGACCCATAGTTGCGAAAACAGCATATTAGGTAGTACATCTTCTTAATCCTCCTTCATTAGTAATCCATCTACCAGCAGTACCACTCAGAACCTTCTGAATCTACAGGAATTTTTCAGTCAATTTAAAACACACATATTCAACCTTCCAAATATTTATTGAGAATTAAACTAGGTATTGTGAGAGATTCCAAATCACTTAAGAGACAATCATTGCCCTTCAAAAGGCTTCTATCATTGTAGACTATATATGCTTGTCAACATTTAATAAGCTCCTTAAATGTGCCAAGCATTTAAGAACTGTTAGGTACTGAGGTTTCAAAAAGGAAAAGTATAGTGTCTCATTGAGTTTTCATTGTAGCAGCTAATGGCATATGATTACGATGTAAAAACAATTATGAAATGTACACGTGGGATTTTAATCTTTGTACCTCAGTTACTTCATCTATAAAAAAGCACCAAACTTTTAAGTTGTTGGTAGGATTTATATAAGATGACATATGGACAACACTTAGTTCAGTGTATGACACAAAGTCTAAAGAATGTTATTATTAATAATCATAGTTGTGAGTATAATGATAAAATGGTTATTATTGTTAGTAGTATTATTACTGTTATCTCCCACATTTAATCCTATTGACCGAGGTAGTTTGGAACACTGTGATAGGATAATTCAGAAACTTTTATTAGGTCTACTAGAAAATACTATGATGGGCAGGAGGAAGAGATAGCTATGCAAGTATTAATTGACCCTGATGCACAAAAATAACTACATTACAATATGCAATATAGTCAGTCCTCTGACTTAAGAATGTCACAGTCTAAGCTTGATCCTATCTGATCTTGGAAGCTAAGCACAGTTGGGCCTGAGTAGTATTTGGATGGAAGACCACCTAGGAAGACCAGGTGCTGTAGGTGTAAAAAATAAAAAATAAGGATTGTAAGCTGACAAGGTCCTTGTAATCTGTGAGCTCAACCAAGGGTTGCTTCACTTAAAATAAATAAATAAATAAATAAATAAATAAATAAATAAATAGATAGATAGATAGATAGATAGATAAATAAATAAATAAAAAGAATGTCACAAAGTGCATAGGAAGTAACTGCCTTTGTGTTTTAGAATAGGAGGGAATGGAGGTCATACTGCAGGTTCTTGTGTTGCTCTGTGAGTTTCAATCCTGTACTACTCTGGTCCTGAACCCCTAGATGTGTTTGTAAACTCGGAGAGTCTTAGAGGTCAGGTGAAGCTGAGTGTGAATAATACCCTCTGCTACCAAAATGCAGTCATTTCTGCCTAAGGCAGTTGCAGAAACTCTAGGGCAGTTGTTTGCAATTGCCGCTCCATGACAAAGTTCTCACTGATCTGCAGCACAATGCGAATGATAAGAACCATGGAGAGAAGACTTCGGCAACTAAATGTCCTTAATTTAAAGGACTGATATTTTGTTCTTTCTATTTCGTGGGTGTTAAAATGTCATCCCTTTCATAGAAAGAAGCTCTGAAGATTTCTCCTCTTGCTTCGTCCTTGAAATGTTCTAAGTTCCATAATACTTATTTCTGTGAAAACTTATCTACTCCCAGGACGTAATACCATTGATATGTTGATATCTCTTAAATGTATATCTACTAGCAAAATACTCCTCTCATCTTCTGAATTGTATATCTCCCTGCCTTGGATATCTAACAGCTATCTTAAATATAACAATCACAAAAAGAGACCCTTGATTCTCTCTTCCTGCCTCAACCTGTTCCTTCTCTTGATCTTCCTATTTCAATAATGAGATATTAAGTGGCAAGTTGCTCAAGCCAGTAATATAGGAGTCATCCTTGATACCTCTCTCTTTCTTCCCCCCACCATCTTACCTACCAATGAATCTCAGCAATTCTAGTTCCAAAATATTCTTCATAGCCAACTACTCACCATTATCATGGCCATCATACTAAGTCATATCTATACACCCGAAATTCCACCCAAATTGATCTTACTCCTTCACTCATGCTTCTCTCCAGTCCATTTTCCAATAGTATCCAGAAGACTCTTTTAAAAACATAAATCCTATTTCAAATTCTTTAATTACTTTCTATTACTCTTAGCATAAAGTTAAAAATCCTTACATGGCCTATGAGGCCCTATATAGCCTAAGACCTTTTAAGTCCAAGAATCAATTTTAAAGAGAAAGAGTTCTCTCACTCTCTTCGTCCATATAAAATTAATGTTACATGTTCTCAGAGAAGCATGTTTCTTTCACAGCACCTACCTCAATGTGAATTTTCTCTATATTAGTGTAATTAATAAGTGTCCACCCCCCAGACTATATGATACTTGAGGGCATAGTTTATATCCAGCTTTGTTTTCCATTGCATTCCTAGGGCATACTTAAGCAGTTGCAGATAGTATTTATTCAATAAACGGTCTTTACTTGGTGAAATAAAAAAGTGATCACCCTTTGTAGGACTCTAATTAAGAAGAATTTTCTTTTCCTGTTTGTAGAATTACTGTTCTGTTGTTTAAAAAGATACAACGGCTTGGGCCTCTGAATATTATAATGGTTTATGAAAATGACCTTTGAAAGCTTTTGGAGGTGGCTCTTTTCTCTTTGGGGTAAAACAGTTTCTTTGGTCTAATTCTAGTTCTGAAGCTCTGGAACTCTTTAATAAGTACCAAGAGATAAAAAGAGTAAAGTAACATGGTAACCATCTCAAGTTTAAGCTTTGCATTTTAGAAAACTTTATTTGCACATTTTATGCGCTGTACTGATAAAGTCTAAAGATAGAAAAATTTATGACAAAATCTTATTCATATACCAGTTGGCTATACAGTATCCCAATTCATAATATATGGACTATAAATTAAAAAAGAAAGATTCTAGCCAGCTAATCGGATTTACATTCCCAATGGCAGCTTGTGCTATAGCACTTGGAATATTCTATTAAATAGTTTATTGAGATTCAGATGCTCCAATTCCTGATCCTCCCTGAGTGAGTGCTTGTCAGGTACTCCTGTCCTAAAACAAAGCAGTTGGTACTTAACTGAAGGCGCCCATACTTGTCAAATAATCTCCAAAGAATATGAAATTGCTTGTCATCTTTGTCAAAATTACATGTGAATGGGATATTTGCTATCTGTGTTGTAATTAAAAACTCAATTAAAAAAAATTCTGAAATCATTATCAACTTTTTCAGGCATGAGTTGCTCTACCGAAAGGCAAGCTATTTATAGCTTAGATTTTTACCAGCATTAAGATAGCTGAATTCCAAAATGGGCCCAAGGAAAGGATAGGGTCTGGTCTAACATTAAATTAAATAAAGGAGGGCAACTGCAAGGTGCAGACAGTGACACTACCTCATTCTAGCACTAGTGTGTGTAACTGTAATTCCCTAATTAGGTTGTATCATTTCATTAACATTAAAGACCACTGTCCCTAATGAGTCTTTTCAAAATAAACGAACAGGAAGTAGCTTATCATTATGGCTCTCATTTATACTGTGCCTATCTATTAGATGAATATTATTGGGAAAAAATTAATTGCATTACAGTGGGTGCCACTGAATATAAGCCATTTGGTTCTTGGGAAACGATTACCTTAAGTGGCTGATCATATTAATTGAGTATTGAGAGCAGGCTTTGGTAATGAGAGTGAAGAAAGTATGTGTGCATATTTGTAAAGGAAACTCACCATTCATAGCCATATAGCTGAGGCTAGATGAGAAAGCAGCCCCAGACTCTGCCTGAAGCCAGTTATAACAGGCAATTTCTTAAATCAGAGCATGAATTATTAATAGCAATAATTCAGTAGTGCCCTCTACTTATTGAGATCTTACTATGTACTGGCAATGAGGCTAAATTCTTTAAATTCATGATCACACTTAATCCTCACAACAATTCTGTAAGATAGGTCTCACTGTAAGTGGTGATCAGGAAGCAAATCATTTTGACTCTAAACCCAGTACCCCTAACTATAAAGTTATACATTCTAGATCCAAACTCAGTAGAGATCAGACTCTCTGGGGTATTTTTATTATGAGCCCAGCTATCCTATCAGCCTGGGCAGAGCTGGTACATCTGAGGTTTAGGCATCTACGCCTGATGCTGAGCCGAAGGAGATCCTGTGGGTATTTTTTTTTCTATTCATTTGGAGATCATTTAGACATAATGAAAAACACTATATATAATTCTTTTAGGAGAAAATGGCTTAGCCTTTGCTTCCGTGATTGTAACATTAATGGGCAAACAGCAGTAAAGCCTGATTATAAAAATCACTAGTGCTGATTCACATTTTCCTAACTTTCTATTAAGATAGAAGGAGTGAATAGTATTTCTAATCTCTAGCTTAAAATTTCTAATGAATAAAGGTAAGAATATTGGAATATGCCATATCAGAAGCAGCAGCCCCCTTCTTTACAGAGCTGCCTGTGGCATTCCTCTGTCAGGTATGACAATGGGGACGCCTCAGGAAATCTTCACTGTCCTAATTATTATTTCAACCATGTGATTTTTATACCCTGTGCTTACTTTCTGAAAAAGTGTGTGACTAGAGCAGGGAGTGCATATTGATGAAGTGTGAGAAGAAAGGTTGAATAGAGGGCTAAGGTCTAATGAGGCAAGGCCTCTGAAAGCCAGGGTGTCCATCTGAAAGGCAATGCTGCTTGCTGGGAAGGCTGGACCAGTGACTGGGTATCAGATATTTATATCTTTGAATGAAATAGTTTATAGTATACTGAATACAGACAATCAATGGCTAATTTAAGGGGAAGACAGTGTATATGTGGGGAATCCAGCACCACTGGAGAAAGGCTTATGATGGAGATGGGAGAGGAGCAGCATGAGAAGCAATGGTACTGCGGGGGGAAGCTTCAAAGGCTGGTGGGAGAGCAACCCTGAGAAGGATCATGAGGGACTTATGAAGATGATTTCACCTGCTAAGTCACTGTGTTTGGACCTTAAGGAATGGGTAAAGATAAATGACCTTTGTCCTGAAGCCATGAAGCATGATCTACCTGTCCTCCTCCACTCCTCCCCCACCCATTCCCTTCCTTCCACCCATTCTTGTAGTCTCAGACGTTTAAAAGCTAAAGTCCTTTCTGATTAAAGCCACCCTTGCTGAAAAATTCCATCCCCTTCCAGCTCTTTCACTGCCTTCAAGAATATATGACGTCAAAAAAATTTTTTTCTGTTTTATCATATATTTCTACCTTTTCCCACTATTGGTTCCTTATGTTCAAGCTCCCAACCTTACTTCAACTTCTCCATTCTTAAAATAACCTGCTCTGACCCTGCATTTCCTCTAGCTACCATCCTATCCCTCGCCCTCACATCCAATATTCTCTGCAAAGGAAGACTGTGCTCACCCTCCCCAAATTCACCCCTCAGCTGAGTGCAGATGGGTTTCTGCTGCCACCCCTGCAGTGAGACTGCTCTGTTAACAGTACCTAAAGAGTCATGGCTTTTCTAAATTCAAAGGATTCTTTATAAGTTCTTATACTGGATTTTGTGGCTTTGGTTTCACTTTGGATCCCACCACTTTCCTTAACCTCTATTCCTCTGGCCTCTGTGACATGGCATTGAATTGGGTGCCTTCATATCATTTCACTGTCCTCTCTAGGTGTCTTTGTTGGCTTTCCCTTTGGCCAACCCTCTAAAAGCTGGTGTTCCCAGGCTTCTGTCCTTGCCTCTCTTCTCTGAGGGTTTTAACTACCACTCATATGCTCGTGACTTTACAAATCTGAATTTCCTACTCAGATCTATTGTTTATAGTTTAGTGCTATATATCCAATTGCCTCCTGGACACCTTTATTCAAATGTCTTATAAAAACATTAAGATAAACATAGACAAAAAAAAATTAACATGTATCTTATCCCATATATCTGATTCTGTTCAGTGTTCTGTATATAAATTGTACTATGAGTCTATCTAATCAATCAAATTATAAACTTGAGAGTCATTCTCACCAACTCTTATAAAATTATTTACCATACATTGCTTTTCTTCACTGTTTTTCAGATTTGCCCTCTCTGTTCTATCCAGCTCTCACCCACCCTCACTGTTATTCACCAAGACTACAGCAATACCCTCCTCCCTGCTCACCCTGATGCTCACATCCACCCTCCGTATTCCTCCAGAGTGAACACATTATGTATGCCTTGGCATCCCTGGGTTTCTGTCACCAACAGGATAAAATCTGAATCTTAACATAATAAACATGACTGTAATCTGACCCTTGGAGACTCATCTTTTGCTATTTGCTGCTTGATATTTTAAGCTCTAGTCATACTGATCCCTTACTGACTTAGAATACACCATGCTATTTGTCACCTCAAGGCTATAGTTATGCCATCTTCTCCCCGGAGACTCCCCTAACTTCCTCTCCCTAACTTTCTCTCACCTTCCTGACTCTAAAAACTTAGTAAGGAATCCCTATGTATGCTGCCAAACACCTGGCATATCTCCATCATTGCACTTGCCACAATACATTCACATTTTCTGTTTACATGTCTGTTTCCCCAACATAGTTATACATTCTTAAGAGCAAAGGTCAATATTATTATTTCTCTGAATCCTCAGTGCCTAAAGCAGTTCCTGGTATACCATAAGCACTCTTCTGATTTTTACCAAAGGTGATGGTAGCAGAAACAAATATGTGTATAAGACTGTAGATTTTTCAGATTGCCTACCCATGTCTTATCTCTTTGAATTTTCATGGCAATCCTTCCTGGTTATTCAAAGTGCATATTTTATTTCAGTCTATACCACATGGAAATAAATGGCAGCTTTAGCTGAGAACTACCTGAGAAACACAACACAAAAAGATGCTGCTGGTACACAGCCTATCTTTTTTTAAATAGGAAACTATGGTATTCTGAGTTAGATTCATGAGTAAAACAAAACAAATATACAAACAAAAAAACTCCCAAACCGATTTTTTTTTTTTAAATCCCCATTCACCATGTAACTTATAGTTAATTCCTGTGTTTCTGAGCTCTAAAACAAATGATTCTCGGTCATTTCCCTGTGCCATCGTTGCTAACTGAACATGTTGACTATTTCTCCAATCTTCTGAGTAGAAGTTTTAATTCTTTCTTGGCCCCCAAATTTCTAGTCCATATGGAGTTCCCAGTTCTCATTTTGTACTTCTGATTTTTTTTTTTAACTTTTAGGTGGCGGATGAATTCACAAATTGGATTTTGTATGTAAAAGCATTAAACTGAAATGTTTAAGACTTCTTTTGCCCAGTAGAGTAGTAGAATAAAATAGTTATCAAACATTATTTTTGCTCACGAAACCAGTGGAGTTAAGCTATAAAATCTGTAGCCCATTACCAATACCATTTTCTGTTCTTTCTTTAAGACAAATAGCTTTACCTCTTGACCTAGAGAAAAAGAAGCCTTAGAGTAACATACAAGCTCATGCTTTAAATGCTGTTCAGAATTTTAATAATGGTTTGTCCAATATTTGAACTCAATTCCCCAAAGATAAGAGAAAGCAAATTAGATTATTTAGTTTCTACTTTACTACTTTAGGGGAAAATATTATTTACATAAGATGTTAATAATTTCATATTGTTTCCATTTCTAAGTGACTGCTTTATAGAAGAAACAGGGTTTGTTTGTTTGTTCTGTTTTTTGATAGCAAATACAGACCTCAGGATTCTTGTCCCAACATCTTTATTGGCTGCTACATGATCCTGAAGGACAGTATTCCTTTGCTTCACTTTATAAAAGCCATGACAATTAAAACCTTCCCATTACCAGAAAGACAACAGTTTAGGCCTAAAAGAAACCAGACTGTTGTCTGATAATTATTGCCTTATAAAAGAAAACTATTAACTAGAATTCATGGGGCTTTGTTTGCATATCAGCATTAAGAACAGACTTCCCAATGTCAGACAAGAACTTCTCACAAGGGCTAGTAGGTTTTCTTAAATTTATAAAATTTATAGTAAATTTATAAAAATAATAGTAAATACTTATTTGGCACTGATTATGTACCAGACATTCTTCTAAGTACTTTATGGGTAGTATTCATTTTGTCTCCATTAGTATTCATTCTGGGAGCCTAAGATCAGAACTCATAGACTTCTTTACCCAATACTACCTCTTCCATGCTCTCGCCTTTACCCAATACTACCTCTTCCATGCTCTGCTGCCTTGAGTATGATTATTCCATATTCTGTGGAGATAATTTCATGCTGAAAACTGTTAGTGAAGTCACAGAACTTTGGCAAATTAGAGTAAACAAAGATCTGAGCAATCTTTGGTTAAACTCAGTTTAACCAAGACCTAGAGAAGCTATCTGACACACAAAACGTGTCACATACATAGTTGGTGGCTGACTAGAAACCAGAACCTAGTACCTGGACCCCTTTAATAGTTCTCTACTCCATATTCCTTTTCTTATGTGAATGGGAGACACCCGTTTGCTTCAAATACATGCCAAGCACCAAATTTTAGACACTGAAGAATGGTTAGGGACAGAGAAAATACCTACCCTCTTTGAGTCATGCTATTCAATTCACTAAATAAAAAAGGATTTATCGAGCGCTGATCATGTACCCAGTTCCAAAGCAGGTCTGCAGAGGTCTAGATGCGTAGAGTTGGGGAGGGAAGAGTACAAGAGATGGTCTGTGAACATCCCTGTGGCCAGGGAGTTACATAAAAGACAAGGAAAAACACATGAACTCTTACAGGAGAAATACAAAGCAGCATATCATTAAGAGCTCATTTGTATGCTAAATGAATACCAAGGATTTCAGAGAAGGGAAGATCCAAAGTGGGAGGAATCTGGCTGTGTATATTGTGAAGAGAGGGCAGAGGTAAAGGTGATGGTTGCTTACCATGGAATATGCAGCAGCCAGATTTACAGACATGGATGGACTTAAAAGGTATAGGGCTGAATGAATAAAGTGAGAAATAGATGAAATCTAACATCTGTCATTTGTGCAAATCAAAATACATGCACATATAACAATAATAATTATTTGGCAAAGATATATGCGATAAAAAAGATGCACATAAAACAACAGAATGCCTGCCTATGCAGAGAGGGGGAAGGGAATAATAATCAATATAATAAATACATGAATTAATTGATTAATTTAAAAATCAGATCAGGGTCTTCACAGACCAATGATGAAACGTGCCATGATCTGGTTACGTCAACTCTGCTCTCAAGTCTGAAGAAAAAACTCAAAGTGGCCTAGGATAGACACAGTGGAGCTTTATAGTATGTATAAACTATATTCAGACTGAGAGAGGAATGGAAAAGGTGATCTGGGTGAGGAGACAGAATGAAAGGGTAGAGACCATTATGCTAGGAGAAGAAGGTGCATGTGGAGAGAGTAGAGGAAATGTGAGCAAATACATGGCTTGGATCTCTTAGTTGAACCCTCCGAAGTCAGGCAGAGGCCTGAGAGCTCATGTGGTAGAAAATATGGACTGAAGGGGGTTTCCCGAGCAGGTAAGAGATGCAGAGAAAGAGGAGACAAAGGAAGGAAAGCCTGTCAGCATCCTTGGGAAGAAGGATGCAGATGGTGAAGCATCTAAGAATTCAAACTGTCAACATTCAGATGTTTATGGATGAGGATCTGAATTAGTTGTATCCAACTAATACAAAAGAGAGATAAAGAAGAGAAACATAGACTAAGAGAAGACCATGAAATTCCATAGGGATGTGGATCTATTAGTTTGATTCTTGGTGCAGAACATTTTTGAAAGTTTGATTCAGTGTAGCTGTGGTTCCTGAAAACAGTTAAGTGGGTCACTTGCTTAGCTTTCCTTAGTGGTAGATTAATTCGCCAGCTGTAACTCCCGGATCTCTATTTTTAAATAACGACTTGCATGAATCTCTGAAGACAAGAACTCGCCACTAGTATACAGCATATTCCGGCAGCTGCAAGTTATTATGCCCAGTGGAAATTAAATATCTTTTAGGGAAATCATGCAAGATCTTGTGACAAATATGAAATTAACCCCTGCCACCTCTATGCCCAACTCATTTCTTCGCTCGCCTGCCATCCTAATAAGCAGAGTCTCTGGGGTCCTGAAATGACAGCAGAATTGGCAATATTTTAAAAAGACATTATTCATCTGTGAGCATTAGAGGAACATAAGAGCCTTTGTCCCTGGTTGAGTTAGAAGCTTTCAAAATCAAACACAGATAAAAACACGCAATAGGCCCCTCCTAAAAAACTATTAACCCATAGTCAGACAGACATACTTATAACTCAAGAGATGTAAACAAATAAGCCATTTTATTTATCGTTGTAGGCATTCTGCTTCCTCTGCTTAACACTCAAACTCCCACTTCTCTTTCCTTCTGACCAAATGCATTCTCATTCTGGTTCTTCATTACTTCTTTCTTTCTTCACAAGCTCTAGGTTTCAGATAACATGTGACTTTTTATTTTCTATTTTCATTGCATATTTTTTTACATTAGATTTGGGTTCTTGTAGTTTGTAGGAGACGTGAAACACATCATTCTCACTCAGAGTGAAAACAGAAGAGCAAAAATAGTAAGAGATGGCTACAAGCAACTCTGACAAAACTGCATTAGGAAAGGTTCTAAGGCCTGCAGCAGCAACGTGTATTTAGGTGCCATTTGTAAATGTGTGCTTAATAAAATGGCAGTCAATATCCAGCCATAATCACAAAGTAAAAGATTTGATTCATGTGGCCATTCTCAATAAAGAACAGAAGTCAGACACGGTTTTGACAGGAAATCCATCCCCGGGTGGGTGAAAATAGAATGCTCAAGTTTCCCGTTGTTGTAAAAGCTCCGTAACAAATCCCTTATTTCTCACTTTAGCACCAACAATTTGGAACTCAATAGAGGAAAAGAAGTAACGCCTCCATAGAGATGGCATAATTTGAGGTTAGACGCAAAGCAGAGGAAATTAGTAAAGACCTGAACAAAGAAACAGAGGTGACTGTTATCACAACTCTCCTGCTTGGAGAGGCCCATCACTCAAGACCATTGCTGTGGAGTTGGGATGCACTACTCTCCTATCAGTCCTGGCCTTGAACCCAAGCCCTTCCCTTAACTTTCCACATGCTCCAGGATGTCTCTGACTCTCACAGGGAGAGCTACAAAACCCAATGCTGCCAGGCAGCACTGCTTTTCTCTATTATCTGTGCCCAGACATGGCTATATCTTAGGCCTTCACCTTGACCCTTTGACCTCCCATGTCGAGAAGTTAATGTTGTTCTTTCCTCTAGCTAATGGTTCCAAACATCACTGGGAGTCTATCTTATCAATTTTGTGAACTTCAGTCTTTGGCGTAAAGGTCATTATTGTGTTATGCACCTGGTATCACACTGTAATGAGGCACATCACATTCTCTTACAGTCAATGAGGGGGAAAAAAAGCACGCAAAATGGAAATTACTTCTAAAATGACCTTGGTAGATTTCCACAGCTGGCTAAGCAGAGCCTGTTTCTATATATCAGGGAACTGACATGGTAGCTTTGTCATACAACCAGGCAGCCCAATTCCATATTAGCAAACATGCTATTATGAAACATATGGCCTAAGCCCATTAGTAGTGAGCACAGTTGATGAACTCTTGGTGTAGGACCCGTGATGTTTACTGATTTACTGCCACCCCGCCCCAGGCTGCTTCCAAACATGTCAGAAAAAAATAAAATGTCATCTACATTTGTATTCAGAAGTTATTCCATATTTACTCATGCTAATAAAAACAGAAGCTTGCTTTTTAAGGAAGGGGCAAGATCCATAATCAATTTTCTGAGAGGCCCAAGTGTTTGACATGTTCTGCATGCATTGTATTAGCAACTTGGAAACACAGGTAGGCTGCCTCTGTGGCTTTTACCCCTTGCTAGGCCAACAGCAGCTGAGAACAGACAGCTACTCGTGAGAGCCAGATCACTCCTTTCTTCTACCTAAACAACTTGCCTTGGATTGTTTCTTAGTGACTAAACAAATATTTGATGAAATAGTGAATTAATTAGCTATATGTAAGTTTTAGGGCACCATCAGGTCATAGCTGATGGTGCCCTAAAACTTCTCTGTCCTTTTCAATAATAACCAGATCTCTTTCCAAGTTCCTTGGCCTTGCTCTCTTTACTGGAATACAGCATTTGGGGCTCATTAAACAGACCATGAAGTTCTGGCTCTGAAAATCACTGATGATTTGATTTTCATGAACAAATCTTAACCCTCAGAGCCTCAATACCATTATCTAAAAAATGGGCGAATTGCAGCACTTGTCTTGTAAAGACTCTTTAAATTTCAAGAGACAGAAAACTATTTTAAGAGAAACATGACAAATAAGTTTATTGGCTCACATGGCTTGAAGGAATATTGGGCTATCTGACCAAATCAAAGGATGGGGGCCTTGGCCTCAAATGTTAGGATGAAGACTCAAAGCCACTGGAACTCCCTTCCTCCTTCATCTCACAGCCTAACCCAGCTCTGCTTGGCTTCATTCTCTCCTATTGCAGCCATACTTTCCCATTTGGAATGAACTTGGTCACTTTTAACCTTAACTTCACATTCTTCTAGCATCATGATCCCAGAGACAAAGCTGTTTGTTCTTCACTTTCAAGTCAAATCCTTCTTTAGTGTGCCAGGGGAGGCCTCGGATTGGCTGTGCTGGTTCACATGTTTACCTTAGGATGAGAAGTCTATGACTGATCAAGCAAGGGGTTGTGCCCACCCATGTACCTCAGGTGAAAGGTAGTGGCTAGAACAGGGGTTTCTAACCACTAAGCTGCAGATCTGTACCAGTTTGTGTCCTGTTAGGAACCAGACAGCACAGCAGGAGGTGAGCGGCAGGTTAGCAAGCAAAGCATCATCTGTATTTACAACTACTCCTCAGCTCCACCTCAGATCATCAGGCATTAGATTCTCATAGGAGCACTGGTCCCTGGTGCCAGAAAGGGTGGGGATCGCTGGGCTAGAGTGAATTACCAGAAGGAGATGGATAGAAACCTTGATGAGCAAATCAGGCAAAAATAAAAGCTACCATTCTATTAACCTATCTCAACAAGTTGAGGTGAGGATCCATGCACACGTCAAGTGCTGAATAACCATAGGTTAATATTATAAGTAAATGGGTCAAATGTCATGTATGAGTCCTAGTAAAATAACTACCAATTTTATTTATTATTTCTCTATCCAATGGTGGAAATGTGTAATGACAATTACAATGACAATAGTTAACGTTTAAGGAGCGATTACTGCATGTCAGGAGCTGCTTTTCTGTACACTTTAGATGTATTAAACTACAAAGTAGGTATTATTATTGTTCCCAGTTTTTACATGAATAAACTAATGCAAAGAGAGGTAAAGCAGTTTGCCCAAAGACACTTAACTAGTAGTGGAGTGAAGCTTTGGACCCAGGCAGTCTGGGCTCACGTTTACATTCCCAATCACTAGCCCTCAATATTTCCTGTGCTAGAAGTATGCAGTATAGGTTTAAAGGCAACTAATATTTTACAATTACAATTACAAATGTGCTGTGTGTCTTTTCTCTGATACACTGAAAACATCACAAGATTGGTAATTGTACATATCTTACTCACAGTTGCATAAATATGCCATGCTTAAGGTCTACATGACTGGAATGAGAAAAGTAGTGATAATTAGGATTGGGCTAGACTTTGATTTGAGTGCCTGAATATCATTCAAATAATAATGCTTTTGAAAATGAATGTGTACATCCATTTTTCTGAAATTTAGAAAAGATGCATAATATTCAGGTGCCTAATAACTCGGCTGCTAGTTAATCATGCTTGACACTTATATAGCACTTCACCTTTTAAAATCATTTTAGAATATGTAAGTTCATTAATCCTGACAACATCCACATGAGACAGAGAAGGTTTCTGAACCTGTCTCGGATCTCCCTACCATCTGGTATCTAAACACTTGGTGGACTTGGGAAGGAAGAAAAGAATCAGATAAACCAAGCAAGGAAACACAGGCAGCCAAGAATAACAGAGACTTGTGCGCGGTGAATGTGAAATGAACATCCTCTGACTTTGTAGAGGTTTGCCCTTGACACGAAAACTTAATATGTACAATATGCACATGATAATAATTATTCACTTCTGATTGATTAAAATGTAAAAAACAGCAATTGACCTGCATCTTCAACTTCAAATGTCTATATACCAATCACTAGACCGTATCAGTGGTCATTTCCACAGATTAAGTTGTGCTTTTAGTTGTAAATTTTCATATTTTTATACTTATATTCCAAGTGTTGTTGCCCACTCCAATTTCTACTTTTCTCAAAAAGGATCTGCCTAATGTTAACATCTAGTATTATTTGGCATATTCAGTATAGACTCCTTCATGTTCTCTTGCTATTTGGCTAACAGCTGCTGTGAGGGTAGGATGTGATGCTGAGCTAATCCACCAGTCACCTGAATGAAGAGGTTCTTGGCCATTGGTTTTTCACTCATTTACTAGGACTACTTCTGCTTCTCCTCAGGCATGGATGCTAATCACCACTGACAATTCAAAGGCTGGAGAGAGAAAGGTACTTGAACAGGTAATTAGGCTAAAAACACCACCGTAGGATGCTCTGGAACCACAGTCAACGTTTTCAGAATTAGTGAGAAGGCATCTCCATTAATACAATGGAATAAAAAAGCAGACCTAATGCAAGTCTGCATATAGTACATATTTCTGGTTAGTAAAGAATCATCTTGTTTCTAGCATTAGCTAGAAAAAGCATCAGCTTTTGCAAGGTTCTGAGAATTAAAGGGAAGGTAATACAGGACAATAGTTATGAGCTCAAATTCTAGAATCAGGAAGACCTGGGTTCAAATTGATTGAACTGATTACGAACTGTGCGATCTTAGGTAAGTTGCTCAATCTCTCTGAGTATCAGTTTCCACAGGATAATACCAGAACCTACTACAAAGAATTGTTATAAGATTAAATAACATACTCACAGGTTTAGCACAGTGTCAGGGATATAATGAATGCTTAGAAAATAATATTATTAACTGTCTGCAGGTTTCTTTGATATTCTCACAGTCAATTTTGAGATATGATATCGAGATTTCTTTAAAATGAAAAACCCAGGAATTCTAGATAATGATTCCCTATGAAAGAAGAATATGTTGTAGTCTGTGTTAACACATAATGATCTTTATCCACCCAGGCTAGAAACAGAAATGCTCTAAATTACTCAAAAGGTCAGGTATTTGCCAGCAGTTAGCAGAGTAATATGCAATGGTAACCCTGGGCAACATCAGGGAATAAATAATCTCTTATGAGCCTGTGTTTTTCTGCTCGCACCCTCTTCCCTCTTCTTGAGATGTTACCCTATTTTATTTGGGGCAATTGAGGCTGTCCAACATGCCTTGGAAGTCCCAACAACTAAATGACCACTTTACCTACTGATGAGTGCTACTCTGGCAGCTTAAGACTCTCGAGGTTACTAATGGCAGCTTTTGTCCATTTCCTACAACCACATTATTAACCTGGAAGATTTTTCAGCTCCTTTCCCTCTCTTCAAACAGCTACAAAGATAATCCATGATAAAGGGATTTGACAGTCTCCGATTTCCCATTTGCATGGAACAAGGCAAGGATGTTTGGGGTTGGGAGGAGGTGTTATCAAGTTCATGAGTTAATTTGCATTGGTACAGGGAAATCTGAGCAGACTTTTTTAGAATCAGTCCACTGGGGGAAAATATAGAAGGAAGCATTCAAACCACGGTGCTCAAGCAGAATGAACACTTATTTCACAGACACAATTACAACTGCCAGGGGAGAAAATTTTTCCAAAACTATTTAATCTCTGAAATGGGCAATAAGCTTGTCAGCCTCTTGGGCATTTCAGCCTTGGTGCAATGGTTCATAGCAAGTCTTTCCAAGACCAAAACCCATCAGATTCATCAAGTGTCTCCATTCTTTCACAATAAAAGTCTTTTAAGGCTCTGAGGATCAGGCAAGCTTTGTGCGTGCAATATATGCTCCTCTTTGTCACCAGTGCAAAACCTGGGGATGCGCTTGAGAAAGGAGCCTTAAAAATGAGGATATTCATCTTGCAAGTGCTTGAGATGCTATTTCTAAGCTAATCTCCCCTACAAATCAAGGAGTCCAATTCAATTCAAGTCCAATTCAAGCTTGTCTTCCAGAATGTCTAGTAAATCCTCAAAAACATGAATTGTGTACTTGTTTTGTGTCTCATTTTCTACCCATCCTCCTCTCAGTCCCTTGAGTTTATTATGGCTATGGAAAGTATTAAGACTAAGACTAGAATTAGCTGGCAGAGAATTTGCTGGAATTAGCCACTTTTTCCCCCTTATCATGTCTATTAATGACGGCGGCATCATAAACAATAAAGTTTAATTAGGAACTGAAGTGTCTAAAGCAATTAAATATGAAGGAAGTATTCAAAAACACAGCAGGAAGGATCGTATTTTTAAAGCATTTAAATTGCAAATGATGTTATTGACAGAACTTTTAAAATAAATTTTGTGTTTAGGGGAAAATAAAAGAAGTTGAAAGTAAAGTGTTGACTCCATGGCATTTATAGACAAACAAATATTTAGGATGGATCAATTTGCAACAATGAACAGATGCTTCAGAGAACACATAGGGCTAATGGGAGCTGTCTTGAACTTCTACTTCACATAGTCAATGAGAGAAAAAAAAACAACTTAAAAGATTCAAGAGTAATGACATGACTCATTAGTGTTAAGGCCACTTCAAATTAAAGGATTCATCTTCAGTTACTGAGAGAAAAAATTATTAATGAGCTTTGCACATGAATATTTGGGAAGGGCTATAGCTCATCCTGTGTGAAAACCACCTGAAGCTGTAACCACAGAATTTTAGGTTTCTGAGACCAGATTCTAAATAACTTTGCCTCACTTTGCTCTATAGTCCACTGCTTGATGAACAGTGCTGGGAATGGAAGTCGTGTGGCCACTGAACCATTGAAGAGAGCTGGGAGTGTGGTGAACTATAGGAACAGAGTAAATGCTGGAGAGAAGGAAAAGTTCTATCAAGGAAAGACATGGAAAGGGGGATGATGAGCCTTCATTCCTTCAAGTTTATGCTATTCCAAGTACAGTGCTAGCAACTTCAGAAAACAATGTAATGATGAAGAAAGGTTAGGTGTCTCTTTTTGAATGCTCTGGAGTACTGCACAGGTACTGAATTTGTCACTGTTTTTGGCATTTGCTGTTCAGCTTGGAATTTGACAGTCTTCTTCCATATTTAACTCTATCACATATTAGGACCACTCCAGAGAGGTGTCCATTTGAAGCCTCTGGTAATAAAAGTCTGGTGTTTGAAGGAACTGTGCTGAATAAGTTGTTTTGTTCCTTGCAAACAAATTTTATAAATAATAGTCTCCTGGAAAATGAAATACTCAGTGTAATGTCAAAGGAGAATATGAAGACTAAAAGTTTGTTAAGATTGTAGATAGTGAAGTTTTCTCCTGTACCAGTTATGAAAAAGACGTTAGAGTAAGTTTCTTTTTACAGATCTGGAATGCTGCCAAAACAACTGGCCATTCATTCAATGGCTCATGGGATGATCTAGACTTGTAACTCATTTCTGAGTTAGGGAAGAAAGAAACAGAGGCTGATCTTTTTGAAATTCCTTTCCCAATGGCCAAGAATCATGGCGATTTTAGTAATTAGTACAATTATGTTTCTTCCTACTCTGTGTTTAAATTACAGAGGAACAGGAGCATGGCATTCCCATTTGAGGTTCTTCAAGTTGACAGTCTGATAGTCTGATCTATTTTTATTTACTTTTAAATTTATATTCAAAGCCAGTGTTCATAGGTGCCTTTACAACAAGCTGCAGGCCTATGGGAAATGTTCCCTGGCTCCTCTGTTTATTTAAAGTTTGGTCTCCTCATTACGATCAATTAATATTTCAGAGAGTTAATTTTTTTCTGAGATTGGAATAGATGTCACTTTCAGAAAGTCATTTATATCGCCATTCATTTTCTTTTCAGTTCCCTGTTTATGACTAAAAAATGCACTAATGATTTCATAATGAGAGTATATTATGTAGAAATGGAAATATAATCTTCGAAAAGTATGACTTTATGTGTTAGGTAATATTTTTCTTCAATTACTTTTTTCATGTGATTTTATTTTTTCTTTTCTAAAGGGAAATGTGTTAGGAGAGAACAAATATATATCAGAATTTAAAAAATATATTTCTTGAACTACAATAAGATCTAAAGAGACCAGATGATTAAAGTTCTTCATTTTTAAAGAATTCTCTTTGAGAAATCCCAGAAGCTGGAGAAATATTGTTTTTATTACTGTTTACATTCTTAAAGGCATAGAATACACCAGGTTCTGTAAAGTAATAAAATATTTGTATTTCACTAATATATATAAAATTTTGGATTTTTAAAAGCAATACTATTCATAATGTGAAAGATATTAATAAAGTCATTGACCATGAACATTATGAGATTATCCGTTTATTTATTTCATAATTTATTTAACAAGTAAATGATGAGAACTTACTCTATGTGATTACATATGCTATTACGGCATGCATGAACATGAATAATATATGTGTTTACATTTAACAAATTTATAATATAGTAGTAGAGACAGACATAATCACATAACTACAATATAGGGCAGAAGGTTCAAAATGTATGGGATTTCTAGTTTAAGATGGCTTACTGAAGGTACATGTTAACCTGTCTTCCCTCTCTAATTAGTACTGATATGAGCTTATAACAAGTCATTATAAAAGCCATGATAAGACAGGAAAACTTGAAATCCTAATAGCAGGGCAGTATACTGATAGGAATTTGGAAAGACATAAATATGATAAGAATGGATTGACAGGCCTTTCTGTTCCATGTAGATTCATTTTTGGTAGACCAATTCATCTGCTGAAAGAAGAATTATTTTAAAAAAGCAAATACATATAAAAAGATACACACAGCTGCAGAAATAATGAGAATTAGCAAGAGGAGACTTTTGAAAAGGTGTAAAAATGATCTTCACCTGCATTTGCCCTGGAAGCTTGTGTTGATTCTTGTGTGGGTAGGCTGGGAAACTGGGCTTTTACCGGGCAGAGGGCCACTGTTGAGGATAAAGAAACCAGTGTGTATTTTGGCACTTAGATGAAATGGAGTCATAAAATTGGATAGTTGAGAAGCCTCAAGACAGACATGATTCCCTCTTACATAAGTGCCAAATTCTGAAGCTATACAGGATGGGAGGCCAAAGAGCTAAGCGACAAACCCAGAGAATTGAAGTGAAAAATTCTGCAGTCTCCCAATGCTGAAATGACAAAGACCTGCGAGGGGAAATGAACCGAGTATACACAGCAAGCTCTTAATTGAAAGTAGTGGAGGCTTCTGGATTGAAGACAAGGAAAACCAGTGATAGGTTGAGTTTTAGTTTAGTTTAGTAAAAACCTCAATTCAGCCTAAAATTGGCTTATTCCTAAATGATTTACAGATAGCTTCTCCCGTTATCTATCTAGCAGAGGAAAGAATGATACTTTTCCAATGCAAGATCACCACACCTGGGGTCTCTTTGATATTTATATTCAGAGCTCTTCATTTATTAAAATCATTCTAGGCATGACAAGACAAGGCCATGTGTCTGATAACTGAGAGGAAAAAAAAGGCAAGAGAAACAGATTCATAGGCAATACAGATGTTGGTGTTATAAGGACTATAATATAACCAATTCCTATGGACAAGAAAAAAAATGATAGTGAATAAAAGATGAAATGGAGCTTTTTATCAGGTAATTGGAATCTAAATTAGTCATGTTTATATATTATATATATATACATTAATATATATTATATAAAACTCTTTATATAAGCATTTTATCATACATTACATATAAACATTGATATATATACGTGTGTGTGTGTGTGTGTGTGCATGTATATATATGATTCATTATAGAGATTTGTCTTTACACAACTGTGAAAGCTGGTTGAAATTCACTATGTGGTAGGTCTTGGTGTTTTATACTGGAGTTTCATGTCTAAAAGGTTAAGCATTTGGGAAAGAAAGGGAAATGTAAAGTTCAGGACAGTGAGAATAAACTAAAATCCAAAAGAATGAGCTAGAACACATGGAATGATAATGAACTTAAACCCATACCAGTCTTGCACTACCTCCAACTTTGAAGGCAATTGCCATGCACAAGAAGCTCTTAATTTTCATCACACATTTGGCTGAGAATTCAGAGAAGCTGAAATAGGAGAAGCTGAAGACCTAGCTGCTGCCCAAAATCAATGAGATGAACCATGAGATGATCAGTGACAATGTGCACGAGATGCAACAGCATGACCTACCAAATATAAATCAATATGGCTACAGCTTTAAGTCTACCTTTCAAATAAATATAACACCAAACTGGACAGAGTTGAGGATTAAATTAGTGAACTTGAAGACAGACAGTGGAAAAGATCTAAATAGAAGTACAGAGAGATAAAAGAATGCATAGGAGATAAGAACAGAGCAAAAGAGAGAAATAGTACAAAACATATATGTAATTGATACGTCAGAAAGAGAGGAAAGAATTGAAAAGCAATATTTAAAGAAATAATAGCCAAAAATATCAAAATTAAAGTAAAACATCAATTGACATGTACAAAATGCTCAGAAAACTACCAGCAGAATAAATACTTTTAAAGATCATTAAGGCACATGATTAAACAATGTTTTATAAATGGATTACTTAAGGCACAACATAGAAAGATAAATTTTAAAAAAGAGATAAATAAAATAAATCTTAAGAGCAGTCAGAGGAGAAAAGACACAATCATCAAAGCAACACCAAAAAGAAAACTAATGACTTCTCAATAGGAATGATGTTAATCAGACAATGGAATGATACCTTATAAGTGCTGAATATAACAGTCCACCTAGCATTCTATAACTAATGAAAATGTACCTAAAAATAAAGAAGAAATAAAAACATATCCAGAAAAATAAAAAATAAAACAACCCATTGTTAGTAGAATTGCACTAAAGGAAATATTAAAGGAAGTTCTTCAGGCAAAAGAATATAATTGTAGAGACAAATACGGAAATAGAGGAAGAAATTAGGAAAAACATAAAGAAAAATATGTGGACAAATATAACTAAATATAGATGGTACAAATCAATAATGGTTATGTCTGAGGAATTTAAAATATATGTAGAATGAAATACATGACGAAAATAATACAAAAGGGGTAAATGAAGTTCAAGTTTTCTAAGGTTCTATCATTATGGAAGAGGTAAAAATAATCATTTGTATTAGGCTGTAATAAGTCATAGATTAATACTTTGATCTCTTAACCATTAAAAATTTGTTTAAAATGTAAAACTGATACGGAGATAGAAGAAATTGGACAAATATCAACTGATTAATACAAAAGAAGGCAAAAACTAGCATTAAAAACAACAACAACAACAACCAGAGAGGTCAAATAGTAAACAAATAATAAGATGTAAACTCAAATACATATGTGAGTATTTCAATTTAAATAGACAAAATAGTTCAGTAAAAGATTAGTATTTTCAGCCTAGGTTTTTAAAAATGATATGTGCTTACAACAGTAAGGCGGTACCATGTACCACATAAATACTAACAAAAAACACTGCTAATGATATACTAACATCAGCCAAAATAACTCTAAGGTGAAAAGGATTACTAGAGATAAATAAGGTCATATCATAATAAGGTGCCGATCCACCAGGAAGATATGATATAATTATAAATCTAAATGTATCCGATATAAAAAAAAATAGTAGATCTCTAGAATTTCTAAGCTATACAGAGAAAACAGAGAGCCTCCAAAATAAATAAATTTTCCAAAGAATCCCAACTAATCACAAGATTAGAAGTCGCAATGAAGACTAGAAGTAGTAGACTATGGATGGTTGGCAGACAATTTTTACTAGTGTGTGCGTGTGTGTGTGTATGTGTGTGTGTGTGTACTATGCCATTTCCCTGCTCTTAGAGCAGCCAACTCCAATATGCGCCTCTAGGATTAAGCTCTAAGTATAGTTTTATAAAGTGGGAATTCTGAGAAGTAACTCTGGTAACTTATTGTCTCCCATGCCAAGATGGGAAGTTATGAACTATCTTTAAAAATGAGCCCATCTAGTTATGCATCTCTTTCTTGCCTAGTCCCTGAAACCAAGGCTCTTGTTATTAGAGTTTGTATTTGCTGCTAGGTCAATAGGGATTTTTCATTTTTATTAAGTAAATAAGATGTCACCATCAATATTTTTCAATCCAGATTGTCAGATATAAATGTGAACAAACATTCACAAATCACTAAACATTTGAGGGAAACTACAGCACTAAAAGAGAGTCAACAAACAGAAGTAATCACTAAGGAAATAGAAGTTAACAGAGGACACAAAGAAAAAAAGGTATGTATCTATATATACACAATTTTTAAAAATCTCAAATATTTAAAAATGGCATATCTATGATAGAAGCAACTGACTGCTATAAAAATATATGAGCAGAGTTCTTGGAAAATAGAAACATAATTATCATAAACTTAATAAATCAGCATAATAGTTGAAAATCGAATGATGAACTAGAAGATCAAAATGAAGGATTCTCCTATAAAATAGTAAGAAGACAAAGGGTGGAAGAGTATGAAAGAAAAGATGATTCATGGAGAATGAAAGAGCATACTGAATATGAATAAAGATTAGCGAAACAACTAGATGTATATGCATGATTGGAAAGCCATGCTAATATAATAGTCATTAGCTACATATGGCTATTTAAATTGCAACTTTCCTGTAAATCTAAAGTCATTCCAAAATAGAATAAAATTTATTTTTAAAAATGTAATTAAATAAAAAAATTCAGTTAATCAATCTCTTACTTGTATTTCAAAAGCTCGATAGCACATGTGGTAGGTAGGTGGCTACAATTTTAGACAGTTCGGGGAGTAAAGATTATCTACAAAGGAATAAGAAAATGACTGATGTCGTTCTCTTCATCAGAGAAATCTGGATGCACAAAGATTCTAAGTTCGGACAGAACATGATTTTCAACCTAGAATTTTACATTTAAATTATCTTGAAAATGTGAAGAACGAGTCAACATTCCCAGACATATGTTCTCAGCATGTATTATTCGATAGGTTCTTTTTGGAGGGAATACTTGAGGATATGTTCCAGAAAAATAAGCAAAGGAATCTATAAAAGGCTGAAAGTTTGAGATAAGAAGAGATGGTTAATAATTTAACCAGAAAGCATGTCGATAGGTCTAAAAACTGTTAGTAATAAGGCTATGACACTTAAGGCAATTTCCAGGAATAGCTCCTAAGAAAGTGTTTTTAAAAAACAAACTGAATATATAATTGTCAATCATTTCAATAAATTATAGAAAGGGACAGGAGGAATGTAGAAGGAAGGAAAGGGAAAACATATTACGGGGTCTAGTTCAGGAGGGGTAGTTTTGAGAATTAATGTCTACATGGAATTAGAAACTATATGTTTCCATATAGTATATTTAAACATATACTATATCTGAAAAATGAAATGCAGAATTACTAAAGAAGGAATGAAAAAAAAACCCATAAAACCAAACTTAATACAGAAAAAAGAAAAAAGAAACTGCCAGAATAGAAAAACTAAATATTTCAGTTATCACAATAAATGTGAATTAATTAAAATTAATTAAAATGACATAACATCAAAAACATAATGTAAACATTAAAATTATATAAGGAGAAATAAATTTCCAATTATTTTTGAACACTAAAAGTATATCTCTTTCAAAAATCCATGAAAGGGAGTACTCAGAAATAGATATACAGATTATTTGATATTCAAAATTGGCCTATATTTTAAAATCTATACACTAGATCTTTACATCCAATAAAAAATGACTCATCTTTAATATCTATAGAACAATTTGTAGCCATATATAGTTTATAAAATTACCGTAAATTTGAAAAGTAAAAATTAGTCTTAATTTTCTAGCTAGAGTAATAAAAAAGCACCCCTTCTTGCAAAACAAAGAAAAACCATAAAAATATAACTCTCCAATTATAAACACAAAGAAAAAAAAAACCTTACTTTTTTTTATTATGGTGGCATTGGTTAATAAAATCTGGTAAGTTTCAGGTGTACAATTTAACAGTAAGGCATATATATTTACATGGTATGTTCACCTTCCATGGTTAGATTACTGTCACCACATATTTGACTCCTTTTCCCTATCTCCGTCCCCTCTCTCCCCTCCCCCTCCTCTCTGGTAACCACTAGTCTATTGTCCATGTCCATGAGCCTCTGCTTGTTTGTTCTGTTCGTTTGTTTCTTTTAGGTTTATATCCCACATATAAGTGATATCATGTCGTTTTCAACTTTTCCTGTCTTATTTTCCTGGCTTATTTTGCTTAGCATGATTTACATTTAATAAATGTTGACATTAAGAGGAAATCAAAATTAAAATCAAAATATGTTTAGAAGTAAATAGCAGTGAATACATATCAAAATGGGTTAATCCAAAGATAAAACTCAATGGAAAAATTGTAGCCTTAAATGTACTAATTAAAAATGAAAACTGAAAAAATAAGGAAAATAATTAAATAATCAACTTAATGATGTAATAAACAACAAAGGAAACAAAAGACGGTTAAAGGAAGGAATTAATAAAAATAGAAAATAAGCAGCAATAATTGAAAGTAAACCTTAAAAAAATAGGCTTGATTAATCACATCAAAAGCTGATTCTTTGCAAGAATAAGTAAAATGTATAAAAAATTGATGTCTAATGAAAAATTATGAGGTAAGCTAGATAAAAATAAAATAATTAACTTTTTATATGCCAAAAATAAAGCATTAAGAGCATATTTAAAAAGTCATAGCCACTGAAACAATAAAACTACAAAACATGAGCATAAACCTACCCAAAATGTACAATACCTAAATGAAGAGAATGATGACATTTTATCATAAGACATAAAAGGAGACTTGAATAAATAAAATGATATATGATAGTCTTGGGTGGGAAGAGTTCACATATTAAATGTGTTGATTCTCCCAATATAAATCTACAAAGTTAATAAAATTCCAAAAAATTTCAAAAAAGTTCATCAAAATCTCATGATTATTAATCGATTTAAACAGACAAATTTTTAGTTTACATGGAACAATAAAATGTTCAAGAATCTCAAAGAAATTTTAAAATTAAACAATATTAGAGATCTGTTTCAGCATATATCAGATTTAAAAACAAAATGATAAAAGGTCTTGAAATAAGGGAAAACACTGATTTTAATATATATGTATACTGAAACTTCCATATTGAAAAAGCTATGAGAAGCAAAGTTGAAAGATAACTAGGATAAAATACCTAAAACATCTATAATACACAATGGTTTACTATTCCTTTTACAGAGTTGTTTTTTTTTTTAATTATAAAGACAAGTAAGCAAATAGAAATCTGAACAAAGGACCATTCACATAAAGAAATACATGTGGCTAAGAAACTTATGTAACATTTATCAATCTCACTAGTGTGGGAGAGTACAAATTAAAATAAGAAGATAGTTTATTTGCACATTAGATTGAGAATGTAGAAAAAGATTGATAGTATTTTTGAAAATGTGGTGAAAAGAGAAAACTCGGATACTATTCAGGCACAGCTCTTTTTGAAGCTGTCAGTATATAGCTAACAAAATACAAAATTCACATACTCCCTGACCTAGTAACCTCCCTTAGAATCACTCCCAGCAAAAATCTTGCAATTATAGAAAAGCCAAATGTAACAATAGCAAAGTCATATATAGTAATAGCATACGTAGTAATAGCAAAAAAAAGTAGAAAAGACTTTTTTAATTGTGGTTATAGAAACCCAACTCAAATAATTTAAGCAAAAAGCAAACAAATACCAAAAGAAAAAACCATATATCCATTTAACACATACAAGAAAGTACATATGTGTGTATACATCCATGTATATGTATGTTTATACACATATATATGTATGGATATCCAGATATATATTTTCTAAGACGTATTGTTAGATGAAATTAAAAAAAAAAAACTCAAGAGGAAGAATAATTTTGAGAGTTGAATTCCATCTAATAAAAAGCAGCAGCAGAAAGAACAAACCACCTAAGTACCTAGTATGTACATGTGTGTGTATATGCATAGAAAAACAGCTATACTCTTACTAGAGGTTACCCGTGGAAAGCAATGTGTGTTTGAAGGAGAAATAAAGGCAATCTTTCATATTTTTAAATTCCATTTTCCACATTATTAAACTCATCCCCTACATAACCATAATATTCAAGCATGAGGTTTCTCATGTAAAAACAATCTTGTAAGAAGAAGAAATGATGTTTGGTAGCACAAAGGTAGAAGAGACTAATGCCAGGGAATAATCCTGAATTTGTACCCTAAGATACAGTCCCTGATCTTTAGGAGGTTAAGGGAGATAAATATTTCTCAGATTGCCATGATACCATCATAGAGGTCTGTAAGAGAAGTGAAAACAGGTTATGGGAGAAGTCAGGAGAGAGCTATTACCTCAAATACATTATCTAATAATTCATTTTGTTCTACCACTTAATGTTGAGAGGAAAATTCAATTCATTTGAAATCATTTATTCATATTCCTAAACTGAACAGCATATTGATTTTGATATTCGTTTTCACTGTATTCAAGAGGCCTTCAATGTGGAGCCCTTTCCATTCTTAAGTGTCTTCAAATCACCCAGAATTGTACTGCCACTCTTTGAATGTCAAAAAGGCACAGTCACAATAAAGGGAGGTGCTTTCCTGCTCAGTTTAGTTGGCTTTAACAAAAATTGGCTTAATGGCCTTCAGGTGCCAGGCATGGTGCCAGGCCTGGAGAAGGGATGAAAATTCTATGTCCTTGCTCTGAGGAATCTTCAGATCTACTGGGGAGAAGAGAGGCATAAATGTTGGAGCTGTGCTCAGGGCACTGTGGGAGACAAGGGAGGGCATCCTACATAGATGGGGATGGAGGGGACTGGCAAAGGGCAGAGGTGGGCATTTGAGGAGAAACTTGAACAATAGCAGGGTTTACTTGGGGAAAGGAGGTGTGGAGGGCAGGTCCAAGGGCGTGAAACACGCAGCTGCCTGCAGGGAGATGGAATCCACTCTTTCGGGACTTTAAATAGTAAGAGCGAGTGGGGGAAAGAGAGTGTGGAGGTGAGGTCAAAGAGGTGGACCGCAGGTCAGGTTCTTGAGGGCTTTGAATGGAAAGTTACATTTTATTCTGGGCAAGAAATAAAAGTTTTGAAGCGCAGAGTTCAATTTATTTTAAAAATAGATCGCTCTGGTGTAGGATGAGAGAAGACGGCAGGGACACCAGTTGGGAAACACTGGCAAAAAATACAATGTCCTGAACTAGAGTGGTAAAAATCAGTAGGTAGGGAAAGTGGAGATGTGTTTGAGAAACGATCTCGGGTGTCAATTTACCAGACTTGAGTTGTGACGATTAAATGAGTTCATATATACAAAGGCCTTAGATCAGTATTTGGCAAATAGTAAACACCATGGAACGGGTATTGTTATTCTTGGATACTTTACATTTTCTGCTCCCTCTTCTTGGACCCTTTCTCTGGTCCCATGGCTCACTCTTGTTGCCAATATAACATCCTTACATTCTATGCGCTTTCTCTGGCTGCTAGACTGCAGGGTCTCTATCTCATTTGTATTGCTTACTCTAGCACCCAGCGTACTACCTGGCATAAGATCTTCAAGGTATTTTTGGTGAAGGGTAGGAATCAAAGTCCATAATAACTTACACATGCTATTTTTAGCTCAAAATCATGCCTTCAAATGTAAATAAAGTAAATTCAGCAGGAATACCCATTCTGAAGTTTGTGTACAGAACTTTACCTGTACTGTGGGTTAAAACCACGTTCTACATATTTATGTGTGAGCTCTTATTCTAACATGGAACATCCATGCCATTTAAGCCTTTGATTTTATTGTCAGAAGATGATATTTTGAGATAGCCCACCAGATTTTAACTGTGCCCCAAAGAGTCAGGTTCAGCCCTCACAAAACAAACACACTCTGTACCACTTTCAGGCTGATAATTTAATGGATTGAGAAATTCCTTCTTCTCTGATGTAGGTAGGATAATGGCCCCATAAAGATGTCCACATCTTAATTCCTGAAATCTGAGAATATGTCACCTTACAGGGCAAAGGAAATTTTGTCATTGCAATTTAATTAAAGATCTTGAGATGGGGAGATTATCCTGGATTATTCAGGCCCAGTGTAATCACAAAGATCATTATAGGAGAAAAAGGGAGACAAGAGAGTCAGAAAAGGAGATGTGATGTGACAATGGAAGCAGAGGTTTGAGTGATGTGGGGCCATGAGCTGAGGAAAGTGGACAGCCTCGCATTCTTTGCTAGAAAAGGTAAAGAAACAGATTCTTCCTTAGAGCTTCCAGGAGGAATGTAGCCCTGCCAACCCATTTTTGACTTTTAACTTCAGAATCATAAGATAACAAATGCATGTTGTTTTAAGACACTAAGTCTGTGATAATTTCTTACAGCAGCATTGGGAAACTAATATATCCCTTAACTCAGATCTCACTGGTACGAATAACGTCCATTTTTTTTTTCCCCCAGTTATTTGTTCTTTTTGATGTAGTTCCAATATCTCAAGAACTGCTTTTACATTTTAAAGTGTCAGAGTACGCATGGCTTCTCATTCTTTTTATGATTCTAACCAAGATATTGTTATCGTATCAGCCCAAACAACCCCAGTACTATAAATTTCCATCTATTCTTAATATGAAAGTCAATTTGACCCAAGCCAGTTCTCTGAATTTCTGCCAATATTTTTGGAACCATTCATTGAATATAAATTGGATAGCAACTATACTCATCCCTTTTATCTTTCATTTTGTGTTCATTTGTTTATTTGCCTGTTTTTTTCCCTTAGATTCTACTTTTGATAAAAGATACTTCCTTAGAATTCAAATAATTTCATATCAACAAAATCTATATGAACTACTAGAATAACTCTGTTGGTCTTTCCAGAATAAATGATCCCATTCCTATTTCTTGATGAACTTAAAATGACAAGCTGTTCAATTCTTAGACCCTTACATTAGGAGCATCTCTGACCTAGAAAATTCTGTCTTAGTAAGGTATTTATTCTACATGTATATTATACATACCAAGTTAACTTCCTATGCTCACCATCTGGTTTATCCAGGCTATTTTAATATATTTTTACATGATGAAACAAAACAAAACTTTCTTACCGGTTCTTAAATAAGAAATATGCTGTCACTGTTTCAGACGTCACCTGAAAATTGTAAAAGTGACACTGTGTTCCAGAATATGTAAAATTTTAGAGCATGAAATGGAGAGTATGAAAGAAGACTAAGGGGTATGTGCTGCCTGATGTTCACCTAGAAATCTGAGTTACAGGTCAGCTTCTGGCTGGTGCCTACTATGAAGCCCTCTTCTCTCCCTCACTACCCTTTCTAGAATCTCTTCTAGATTCCTTTCTCAGCAACATAAGCTCTAGTGGCAGACTACTGGATGTCAGGCTTCAGCAATACTGGGGCCCAAGTGACAAATTTCAAACCTGATGCAGCCTTCCTAAGTCTTTTTGCAGGAACTCCAGTGGTTGTTTTGTCCACAGACATAGGAGTGTTGAAACTTTTCTGCCATTGCATCTCCATTGTGCTGGGCCACATCTCTCTAAGGCAAGTTTACTAGTCAAGATAAAAAAGTGAAAGGAGTCAATAAGCACATTAAAAGATGCTAAACACCTTTAGCCTTTAGGAAAATCCAAATCACAACCACACGGCCACTATTACTACTGATACTACTCACAGCCACTAAGATGGCTAAAATAAAAAGACATAAAAACAAGTATTGGTGAGAATGTGGAGAAATTGGAATACTCATTCGCTGCTGGCTGGAATGTAAAATGATGCAGCTGCTTTAAAAACCAGTTTAGCACTTGCTCGCAAGGCTACACATAAAGTTACCCTATGACCCAGCAATTCCACTCTTAGATATATACTCAAAAGACATGAAAACTCACGTCTACACACACAAAAAAACTTGTATATGAATGTCTATAGCAGCGTTATTCATAACAGACAAGTAGAAACAACCCAAACATCTATCAGTTGATGAATGAATAAATAAAATGTGGTATAACCATACAATGAAATATTATTTAACCAAAAAGGGGAATGAAATAATGATCCTTTTAACAACATGGATAAACCTTGAAAACATTATGCTAAATAAAATAAGTCAGTTACAAAGAACCACATATTATGACTCCTTTTATATAGAATGTTCAAAATAGGCAAATCCATAGAGACAGAAAGTGGATTAGTGGTTTTCTAAGGCTAGCAGAACCAGAAAATCTGAGGGGTGACTGCTAAGAGTTGTGGGGTTTTTCATTTGGGGTGATTAAAATGTGCTAAAATTGATTGCAGTGATGATTGTACAACTCCGAATATACTGGATGCCACTGAATTGTATAATTTAAATGAACAAACTATATGGCCTGTGAATTATATATTTCATACATTTTTTTTTTTAAAGAAAGAAGTGGGATGAATGAATATTTCCCTCCAGATTATTTCCCGAATTGCATTACTGGTTGTCTAACCCATATACCTCTTCCAGCCTTACCTGCTTTTTACTTAGGACTGACAGAATCAAAACCAGCAGTAGCTCTGAGAAGCACAATGCCAAATTGGCCAGAATTTTATGTTCTGTTTCATTTGTGAAATAATGGCTAGCAAAGGCATTTGCTTAATCCTGCTTGCTTCTTTCAGAAAACTACTGCCACAGCCCAACTGAATGTCATATTTCATTATTTTCAAAGGGATGCTCATCTTAAATATTTATTTCTGTTCTCTACCACTCACATTGAAAGGCTTCACTCCACTATGTCAACATTCATATGTATTTACTTCTGTGGACTTCTAGTCATTTCTCCAGAGCCTGCTCACCACAGAGAGGTGATAGCTGATTGCCTTTAACACAATCTGATCCAAACTTCCATAGCCAAATTGTCTCCAGCTTCCTCTTTTCACTAGCTAAGCCACCTGCCTTGGACCTGAAACCCCCATTATTAGCCTCACCTTTGGAATAAGACAGTGAAATCCTCCTTGAACTCTAAATGAGCCTTGGAGAGGAAAACATATTGATAAACTCCCACATACGTCCCACAATCTAGGAGGGTTTTGCTATGTTGGGGACCTCAGCACTAGGAAAATGCACAGAGCCATGGAAAGCCTCAGGGAAATGAAAAGTCTGTTTACATGGGTCACTGAAAGAGAGAAAGGGACCACTAAAGGCAAGATAAGGTTTTAGTCTAAGAGATCTTTCATTTAGTTCACAGTTTTGCCTGGGACAAGCTCAAATTCCTTCCTTCCTGGGACAAGTCTTCCTTTTTTCCATTACAATGCAGTCTCACTTTAATACTATTGAACCTCAGTCATATTTTAGTGATAATAGAAGTTGTTGCTCTCTCCCCTTGAGTATAAATCAGCTAATAAAGATTTGCAAGAGCCCCAAGATTCAACAGGGTGCGGGGTTGTGCCTAATGCAAGCAGAAGACCGCCCTGATCTCACGGGCTCCATTTCCAAGGGCCTCAGCAACACTCCAGAGTTTATTAGCATATGATGTGTCAAATAAAACCTATATTTTATATAAAACACATTATTAAATAATGATTATGTCTCAAGGTAGAAGCTGAACATATTTCATTTTTTTCTTTGCTGTTAAATAAGGAGGCTGCCCTCAGTGGCTGTTGACAAGTACAAACAGTCAAATCGACACTGTGCCTGGTAGTGAAATTAAGTGGCATCTCTTCCTCCTATGCACATGCTGCCCCACATGTCTTTTAAAAAATTATTTCTGATTGTTAAGGTTAGCAAAGGTGAAAGATTCATGATAATGTAGCCTAAGGCCCTCAATTCTAAGCTCTATTTTCAGTGCTTTTAATATACAATGTTGCATTTCAAGCAATGTATAGCCAGAGGGACTAGTTTTGCTTCTCCAGAGATACAGAGGTGATTCTACATCTTAACTTATTGAAATCCTTGCCTCGTTGGAAATAAAATTCTCCAATTAGGCTGAGTCTTGCCGATTTGGGCTCCTGTCTAGGTTGTACTGGGGTCTATTTATAAAGTGAAGAACAACCACTCTCTGTGGTGTCAATAATTGATGATGTAGGACAAGCTCTAGTTTGATTACATGTCTAAATGTTATCTGACATATTATCCTGAGTTCCTGACTTTTTCAATAATAGTTTTGGCTGCCCATTTCTTGCCTTAGTATGCCAATTAGCACATCTCCACTGAAAATAATAATGCTTCTCGTATATAACAGAAAAAATTTAGCCATATTACCCGATATAGAATTTTCTTCTTTTTAGTAGGACAATGATACCCACCTCCTCATAGGCCATGTTGTTTCATATGTAAAATTACAAGATGAAAGACTAGGACTAGAATCATCTGAGCTCTCTATCATTGAACAAGGTCATACCTGAAGTATGCTAGGGGAAAAAAAAAAAAAAAAAAACAGTGAGTGCGATCCTATTAAAATGTTTCCATACATCAGAATAGTTTTCCACAGTCTGTCTTTTTAAAATATCAATACTAATAGGTACTGCTACTTAATAGTTTAGAGAAGCTCAAATCACAAATAATGTAATTCTAGCAACAGTAAAATCTCACTGACTATGATCTAGTGTGACACTGGACCACAAGTTATGTTAGGTTCTTTCAAGTCTAAGACTCCATACAGTAGAAGGCCCTAAACACCATGGTGTCACCCTCTAACATAAGCATCTAAATGTTCTTTAAGTATCCATTCTTGGGTTTCCGATGCTATATGTGTTTGATCCACATTTATACTTCCGTGTACTTTTAAATACGGATTACTTTCATGTAATATAAATGCATAATTCTCACACTAAATATTGAAGCCACATTAAACATTCAACCATTCATTTATTCCCCAGACATTTATTTAATACTTTAGTGGGTTGAATTTGTTTTCTTGTGTTATGGTAAAAAGAACAGCAGTTTGTGATAAAATAGACTTAGGTTTGAAGATATGGTCTTGGGCAAGTTATCTAATCTCTACTTGCCTCAGTTTCTTCTGTTCGATGGTGTTATAGATTAAATTGTGCCTCCTAAAATGTGTATTTTGGAATTCTAACCTTTTGTACCTCAGAATGCGACCTTATTTGGAGATAGGGTCTTTGTAGGGGTAAGCACGTTCAAATGAAGTCATCGGGATGGACCCGAATCCAATATAACTAATGTCCTTAGAAAAGGAGGAAATTTGGACACAGACACACATAGAAGGACCATGTGAAAACACATGGGAAAAGACAGTCACCTACAAGCCAAGGAGAACAGCCTGGAACAGATACTTCCTTCACAGTCTTCAGAAAGGAAGCAATCCTGTCAACACTTGATTTTGAACTTCTAGCCTCCAGAACTGTGAGACAATAAATTTCTGTTGTATAAGCCACCTACTTTGTGGTACATTTTGTGGCAGCCCTAGCAACTTTATGCAAATGGAAATAATGATACTTCAAAAGGTTATTTGAGAGGATTAAATATTGTGGCAGACATTGTTACTTTCCTGAAAACCATCACCTTCTCCACTTGCTTAACAGAGCTCCGATTTTAATATTGGTATCAGGAAGATATCCCTTAATCTCAAAAATGTGGATGCAGTCCCTGGGGTAGGGTGAGCATGTGACACAGCTATGGCCAATCAGATATGAAGGGAAACTGCTAGGGGTTCTGAGTAAGATGTATTTTCCTGATAGGAGAGTCACAGGTGGAGAAACACTGCCCTTTGTCAACCTTTGGCTCAAGGCTTGGAAGTGAATTCTGGGAGGATGTGATGCTTGATACTGCCACAGCTGTTCAGATTGTGGGAATAATGGGGTTTCAAAAGTATCGCAGAGATGGTGAACTGATCAGGAACTCTGATTTCATTGATTGGCTGAATCAGTTCCAGTGACTGCCTATATGCAGACTGGTTGTTGAAGCTTCTATAGCTCTGCTCCTCTTTCCTTCCTTTGAGGCTTACTCATTTAGGTTACCTTGGTATCCTGCTTCTCTATCTGTGGTTTCATTAATTAGGAAGAACTGCATTTAACCTGTCCATCAAGCATATTTTATCCTTTTCTTCTTTACTCATCTCTTAAAATTTGTTTCCCTCAGTCAGTTTCCCCCTAGACTGATCTCTCCTGCTATTTCAGATCAACAAAATGATTTACTCTTTCTTGGTGTTTGTTTCTGCGTGACTTAGAGCACAATCTCCTGGGATAAGAAATTTGCCTTTTGAATCATTTGCCTTGGGAATTTACAAATTACAGATGGAGCATGACCATGCCTTTGGTGAGTACCCATAATAGAGAATGGATGAGGAAGAGACTAGACCAGGCTTTGGCCTTTTCCACCAGGAGGTCAGTGGTTTAATTTGGCTCAAGGTAATAGCAAGCAAAGCTCCAAATGAGAAATGGCTTGCAGGAGGAGGCAGAGGGGAGAGAGGAAAAGGAAAGGAGTGCATTTTAAACTAATTTCCAGTTAATACATTCTATCAACATTGGCACAAGGGTAGAAAAGAAAAATATCTCTTTCTTCTCCTCCTGGGGTTCTCCCCTTACTACCCTAGGAGTAATCGTTATGTATTATTCCAGGAAAGGTTTATGAATGTGTGGTCACATATAATTATAGATAATGTTTACTTATATATAGCCTTTTTATTCAGCACAAATGAGTTCACTGTAAATCTGATTTTGCAACCTGTTCTTTTATTTCAAACTACATTTTGGATATCTTTCCACATCTATATTCATTCCATAAATGTCTGGGTAAAAGGTGAAGTTACTTTCCTAAAATTGTGTTTCAGAAAAGAAGGACAATTATCTTTGGGTCCTTGCAAAGTCTCTCAGATTATGGGAAGCTTTCCTCATTGTTTAATTTTGAACAAAAGATTGTTGTTTGGGGAAGATACATCAGCCTGAAACAACCTCAATCAACAGTAGTTTCGAATGCTTATTGAGGTTATTTGTTGGAATTGCTTAAAAGTTTATCAAGAATTAATCCTTACTGCTAGTGGTAAGAATTCAAAGTTTCCAATTTGAGATTGTGTAAAAAAGCCTTTCAAAGATCATCTAATAAGCAACAAATTAGTTATGTTGTGAAATCCTACATATACCCCTACAGAATAAATAATAATAAAACAAATTTCCTGATGTTATGTGAATGGGTACTTGTGGTTTGGGATAAAATTTCAAGTGAAAGCATCTTATGTGAGCCAGCAAATGCTGCATTCTCAAGTAACAGATGGAAATAAGTCAAGTGTACTCTGAAAAATGTGTATAGATGATTCAGACAAGAGCTGGAGTTTGTTAAACTGCTGTTACAGTGGCATGTGAAAGATTTTAAAAAATACTAATTCAAGAAATGCAAAGAGTGAAAATACTTCCAAAGTAATATATTACATGTGATCTTTGTGTGTAACTAGATTAATAAATACAAATAGGCTTTTGATAATTTCATTTATAATTCTAAAAGGATATACATGTAAGTTGGCCAGTCTTTAAAAAAATCTTCACATTGGAGAATATGACATTGCTTTATATTCTAAGTGACTTTTTATGAGTGTGTAATGAAAGATTTATCCCATTCATAAGGGCTTCCTAGTATTCCATAATAGAGATGCAACATGGTTTATTTGGCCAGTTGTCTACCAATGTCCATTTATATTGTATGTTCTGCAATTACAAAGTTGTGATTAATTTCCTCAGATGTATCTTTATGCATTCTTGCAAGTATGTCTATGGAATAAATTCCTCCAAGTATAATTTCTGGGTCAATTTATATTATAATTGAATGGAATTTTCTATTCCTTTCTTTCTTTCTTGCTCACCGAGAGGGAGGTCCTATCAGTTTACTGCATTTGAATTACACTATCAGTGGTGGTCAGAATCAGCAAAGGAGATGTTTTTATTATCTTATATATTTCGCTCTGAAGCCCATAGGGCCCCTTCCCCTCCACTAAAGCCCAGGACACAACAGGAATCCACCAGCAGGAGATCTAATAGAACTGAGAACCTGGAAGCTGCAAATCTGGGAGAAGATCAGAAAGATAAAAAGGCAAGCTGGGAAGAGAGAGAACCATGGGAAAAGGTGGTGAGAGAGGGTGTAGAAAAGGAAATTAGAGCAGAGACTCCTTGACCTTCATCTGAGTTGGCCTCTGTAGTTTGTTAAGTGACCCAATGGACAGAGCAAACATATCCCCTGGGCTTCATATATATTTTATTTCCGGTAATGGGATTCTACTTTCACACTCTACCAGATATTATGAGCACTACTAAGAGATTATAATAAATATTGCCAAATTGCCCTCCAGAAAAGCTGTTTCAAATTATTCTCCCACCAAGAGTTTTCCCCCATATCCTCATCAATGATTTGCATCATTAAACTTTTTAATTATTGTGAATTAGTGAAAAATGATATATAATGGTATTTCTTTAATTACATATAAGCTTAAGCACCTTTTCACGGTCATTGACCAATTATATATCTTCTTTGCCTACTCCGTTTTTGATTGTTTATATATTTTTGTATTGATATGTAAAGAGCTTGCTGTATATTAAGGAAATTAACCATTTGTCAAGTGGGGCAAATTACTTCTCCATTTGTTATTTCTCTATTTGTGTTGTTTAATTAATTAATTAATATTACTATGCAGAAGATTTATATTTTTATGTAATCAAATTTACTGTTTTTCTTATATCTTCTGTTGGTCAAGACACCCCTTCAACATTTTCATAAACTGTAGTCTAACATTCAGAAAATCCTGCCATGCATCTTGTCAGTAGTGGAAACTGGTGGTTAGGAAAAAACCTAATCATTCACTCTTCTTCTCCTAGGGGTTCTAACCAATTGAGAAGAGAAACAATAAGCCAATTAGTGATCACGACGAAGCATCATTTGTTATTGTTATTGATGATAACAAGCACTGGGGAATATGAAAGGACCTCCTACCACTTTCTGAGGGGACCACATGCCTCTAACTTGGCCAACAGGTGCAAATAGAAATGCAGAGACCAAGAGGGCAGAACCCTGGCTAGGCTGCTAGAAGCAACTCCTCTGTGTTTCTGGGTGACATCATAAGGGCAAGGACCTCACAGCAGGACATAGGTGTATAGTGGCTGAAAGAAGGGTCAGACTTAAGGTGGCTTGGGTGAGCTTGAGTTGTGGTCTTGCCTTTGACCGACATGGTCAAAGACACAGAAGCTGTCCACATTCTCTTTTTTTCAGAAGTGGCCCTCCCTTGGGGTGAGTGATGGCACTGGGAGAAAGGAAGTGTCATTCTCTTCAATACTGCCCACGTAGAGGTGCTGAATAGAACTCCCTTGACTTATTTTGGAAACATGAAGAAGAGAGATCTGTATTAACCTCCTAAGATTGTGGCTTTGAAGCGGATCTTTGGATGAATCTACCAACAGTTGCTGGGCATCTTTAGGCAAGTTACTTAAAGTATCTGAATCCCAGCTACCTCTTCTCTAAAATGAAACATGAATACCTACCTGCTTGAGTAGGTGAGAGAATTAAAGAGACAATATGTGTAAGATACTTAAAGTAACTGGAGGTAAACTTGAACTCAGTAAACGCTGGTTTTCTTTCTATATCCTCCTAAATCTTTTCTAAGGACCAAACTTAGTTTTGCTCATTCACCTCAGTGAAAATGAATAGTCACAGATCAACCTTCCATTGATGATTTGGCTTCATGTTTCTGAAGCAAAATAATATCATTTCTTTTATCCTCTTCCATCTTTGCCCAATTTTCCAGCCTTGGACTCTATCATGTCTCTCTTCAGAATGCTCCTCTAATACTCTTCATTTCTTTTAATTTGGGCAACAACAGACTGGGTATTGGGCTCTGCTCCCCAAGACCATGAAGATCCAACAGGCTTTCTTCTCCTATCCCCACCCGACACTGCCCACCATTATACCTCACTCTTGACCAGGAACTGGAGAGCTCCTTTCTTTGAATTCAAGTGGTATCAGTGACTCCTCATTTCCTGCCATTCTAGACATTACAGCTCCCCCTTCCTCAGAGAATCCCAAATTAGGGTTATTAATACTCGCGACTCAGTCTCTTGAAGAAAGCGGATATATCTGACACCTTTGGCAAGGTTCCAAATTATAATAATTAAAAAGAAATCCCCACAAATTAATTAAAAATAAAAGAACAAATACCAAACTTTTCAATATCTTCAACCGCTGTAGAAGACAGACAGCAGAATGGCCCCAGCATTGGAGAAAGCTCCCATCTGAGGCCACAGAGCAGTCTGCCTTAGTGGGCAGTGACTTCCGGTTGCAGACATATGGAGAAGTCGTTTGTTTCTCATTTACCCAACAGATAAGAATATGGAAATAGTCTCAGTCCATTTGTTTGATGGGCCTCCTAAGCCAGTAATAAACAAATCAATACAATTAGTTTTGGCTCATCATCATTAAGGAACCTTCACTGCTGGGACACAATTTAATTACACCTCTAGCTCTATAGGAAAGAAACCTCTCGAGGTGGGTGGCTTCTTTTGAGGTTATAAGAAAGTGGCAGTGGGTGGGAAGGCTCAGTCTTCATGGCTCTTTGAGGACTTTGTGCATGTGTATGGCACAGCGGGAGTCTGCCCAGGATAGTTCTAAGTGCTCCTGCTACCAGTTCTTGGGAATTGAGCAAATTTGCATTCTGTGTGGAGCTCAAAATTACAACAATTCTCACAAATTGAAACGGTGAATAAAAATTAAAATGAGGATGTCTAATCCAGAACTGAAATCAAACTGGAAGCCAGAATGCCTGGCATGGGCCCTCTGCATCCCTCTGTGACAATGACAGAGTTCCAGAACTGCCTTCTGCCTCAGCTTTTCCAGCTCAGTCTCTGGCACGTTATGACTAACCAGGAGCTGATACTCTGTAAATGAGACCTGTGACCTTAACATTGTTCATAGAAAGCACTCTTTGGACCACGGTTGGTGTTCAATGAACTTACAGTCAGATAGATTGTTTCACATAGACAGAGGAACTGTTTTGCATCTTACCACTTCCTTCCCTCACCTCTAAGTAGAACTCAGCTTTAAACCAAATCTAAAGAGATGATTATCCAACTGGAATCACTATAATTTTGTTTTGGAAGTGATCTTAGAAAGATCGGTGTGACCAACATCTAAGTTTCAAATTAGGAAACTAAGGCCCAGAGAATTTGCCTAGGTTGCCCAGCTTGATGAGGACAATCGGTGTTTGAATCAAAAACTCAGTTGGAGAGTTCTCTTTGCTATATCACCCTAACAAGTCCGTATTTCCAAAGTTCTCTGTTAGGGAAGAGTCCCAAATCAAAATCTTTTGAAAGTTTAATTTGTTATTTCAACTTGTAATCTTTTCCCACTGGATTCCATGGAAGAATCATCACTGAAGAAAAATGATTTGTACAAGTTTATGCGGCTTCTAATTTACAGGAGCCAGTAATCAATTAAATATATATTTTTGGAGTTGACTTTATCTTTATTTTTTTTCCAAAAGTGAGTGAAATACATATTGATCTTAAAATCTATATTTAAACATATGGAAGGGTTGTATAACTAGATATTACAATTTGAAGGTAAGTTACCTAGGAGAGCTTTTTGATCCTTAGAAGACTGTGATGTGAAAAATAACTTTATTTTTTACTAAACTAGCAAAATTTAGAGATTGATTGTTATAGTACTTACTATTACTTTCTCTAACACATCAGACTTTTCACATCATTGTTTAAGATTTCAAAGGCAGCCACAATAATAAATCCTCCCTTAAGCATCTAATTCATATACAACAATAGTATGATAAATATTCTTTTATTTTCAGCAATCTCTAATAATAGTAAAATTAACTCTATTAGATTCTCTACTTTCTAATAACAGTAAAAAGTTCTGTTAAATTTTGTGGCACACACATAGTAAATATTGTGTGACACACACAAAATAGATAAGAAATGGTGAATTTTATGTGTCAACTTGACTGGGACACAAGGTGCCTAGACATTTGGTCAAACAGTATTCAGGATATGTTTCTGAGGGTGTTCCTGGATGAGATTAGCATTTTAATTGGGAGGCTGAGTAAAGCATTTTGCCCTCCCCAGTGTGGGTGGGCCTCATCCTATCAGTTGGAGGTCTGAATAGAAAAAAAGACCGATCTTCCCATGAATAATAGAAAATCATTCTGCCTGTTTTAAGCTGGCCTTTGGATTCAATATCAGCTCTTCTTAGTTCTCAAACCTATAGGCCTTTGGACTGGAACTACAACATCAGCTCTCTTGGGTCTACAGTTTGCTGCCCACAGATTTTGGAACTTGTCAGCCTTCATAATCACATAAGTCAGTTCATACATATATATATATACATACATATACACACACACACACACATACATATGTATATATATTTCATACTTTATATAATATATATATTAATGGTTCTGTTTCTCTACAGAACTCTAATACACAGCTATATTATATACAAGTATACAACTTGAATGGTTGTAAATTAACAAATGGATTAGAAAACCTGATTAAATAGGCTTCAGGGACTTAATAAGACAAACATTTCTTTCAAGAAAGAAAAGCAACTTTACCTAAAAAAAGAATACCCTTAGTAGAATGTGAGAAGTGAGACTGCTAGATATTTAACGTGGTGTGAATTCTAGAAAGCATGGGAGGTGGTCAAGATATCATTTAGCACTCAAAATGGATAAGAAATATATTAGGAAAATGCCACCATGTGTTCAGAAACCCTGTAACCAAGATTGAATCAAGATTATGATAAGACATTTTGACAGATATTTTATTTCAAAAACTTCATAGAGTTGCAGAGATTTACAGAGATATGAACATAGCAGAGCTCTACTAGGGGCTGAGGAAGAGGTGATAAAGGAATTCTGATGACACAAGGGAACAAATCTGGAGGCGTGGGACAGCTATCTGGACCTGCTCATATCTTCCGAGGAAATGACCCTGAACATATATACCATTTTTCTGATGGTGGAGACTCCTGATGAGTTGGGTAATATTAATTTGAAAATTTTCTGAATAACTGAACCCAACACCTCTTCTTCTTTAAGTACATATAATGAAATGACAGAGCAAGACAAATAAATAAATCAACACATGTTAAACATGTTTTGATATAAGACTAAACTGTACAATAAAAATATAGAAATCATACCTAATGTTTGCACTGTCTTTTATGCTGAATTTCTGAAAACACACCTATATCTGTTATCTCATTTAAAGCAGAGAGACAGCCATTCCCTTTGGACAGTCCAGGAAGGCTCGCATTCTAGAAAACTAGAAGATTTCCAACTAATAGAGCACATTTGAGAAATGGTTAATCAAAATTGAGAATCAGTACTTTGAGATCACAATGCAAAATTGGAGCAAAGGGACTACGACTATAGTTTTTGTGTATTTCTTTCATACTAAGATCACATTTCTAGTTTTGGTAAGCCCTAAATTCCCTTGCCTTACAAATCCCACTCAAAGAGTTATTGTGCAGTGTTGTCCCCTCGTCAGTTTCTCTAGGCTTGGTGTGCCCATAAGCCATGTATTCCCAATTGTGCAAACTCTACCCAGCAGCATCTACCTCTCTAGCCACTTGAAAAATCTCCAGCACAAGTAGTTTTATAACAGATATTTTTTGCTTCAAAAGACAGCATTCACTTTTGAAGGGTAGAATGATACAAGCAATTGAAAAAAATCTAAAATTGAACTTGATGGGAGTAAAATAATATATAAAAGTGAGTCTAATGGTACTTTAAAAATAAGTCAATAAACGTAAGATGTCAACTCTGTTTCATATTTCTGCACCCAACCCTGATAGGACCTGTTTTCAGGATGATATAAGGTTTTAGGGTTAGAAAAACAATTTAGACTGCCCCAGCCCCAGGGTATCAGCTGATCATTCCTTTTAGGAAAACAGGTGACAAAATATGGCTGGTAAATGACATTGCTGACATTACCCTATAAGAGATCTGCAGTACTCAAAAACTGCTCAAACCCATGTGCTTATTAGACTTAAATACTTATTTAACTCCCCAGTTGGTTTATACTGTACACTGGATAGCCTTACATCATGGCTTACTTCCATGCCCAAGTTAGGTTCACTTATTTACCTCCTTGCATCCCCATGTTGTTATAGACTGAAGAGTGGTTTGGTTTCCCAAGACACTTCACGTGGCATGGGTGGAATTCAGTGTTGTTGATAAGCTACTGCTAATCAGTTTTCTTCGAGCATGGACAAACCCCATTTAGCTTTTATTATCAAATAATCAGATATTTCATTTTCAATAATAACTGACGTTTTTTTCTTTTTTAAATTTATACTGTGCTGATATTTTTAGGTCTGTATTTTTTAGATGTAAGCCTATTTTTCTCAATTAAGCTTACTTATTCAAAAGCATCATCAAATCTACTATTTTATTTTATTTTATTCTATTTCACTTACCATTAATTATGCATTTAAAAAAATTTGTATAAGGATCTCTCGGTAATTCTGTAGGCCTATAGGACACCAGTAAGATTACTTCTGTTCATTAACTCACTGGACTTCCACTCAGCTCATTCTTAAAAGGGCAATGAGTTAACTCATTGGCAGGGAAAGACCAAAGATCACGCATGGAGTGACAAAACTTAGCCACAGTTAGGTTACTTAACTTTTCCGAACCTTAGCTAAATTGGAAGTTTTGACTGAACACTCAGCTCTCATACATATCAGATACCAAACTGATTTATGAGACAAAACGATCTGCAGGACTTGAAAAAAAAAAGACAACTAAATCCAATTGCACGGTCTTAAGTAAGTCAGCGACACAGAATATAAGAGGTTTGAGAGAGGAGGAAATTTGAGGGGGGATTTCTTTAACAAGAGCTATTCTGTGAGGTCTCTTCCCCAAAAGGGTGCTTGCCCCTTAACATGCAATCAAGCGAAAGAGACTTTGAAGAATCACTTGGAAATCTGTTATCTGTCCCCTGCAGCTGGGGAGATGTTGTGAACTGGCTTCTAACTTCTAGTGGCAACAATAGCTAGATGAGTGTCTCCCAGAGTTTCTAGGGACAAAAGTTGTGTGAATGTGTCCCTTAAATTAGACTTAGTCCATGTAAACAGGGGAACCAGAATGAGGTGGTGTTAGGTCCATTCTGTTCAATAGCGCCTTTGAGATGGAAAACTCATCAGATAGAAGCTGGAGGTGAGCCTCTCACCCCTCATTCCTGGGAACCATGGAAGGAGTAAGGAACCCGGCAGAGGAAGATGAATCATCACCTCTATCAAAAGAACTGTGCAGCTGAGAGGTTTCCAGAACTGAGGGTAGGAGGGGGATTCCAAAGAACACATGAATATGTTCCATGAAAGAAAAAAGTTTTATTATAAGCCAGGCTGTAACGTCACCTTACAGCAGAACTGGCCACGTACAAGTTTGCCTTTCCTCTTACTTCTTGCTCTAACTCCAAATGGCCCATAGATAGCAGCTAGCTAGTGCAGAGAGGAGCAAGAAAGAAAAAGAAACCAAATGCATCACATTTCCAGGCTGTGGGTCCACTGGGAGGAGAGGGAGTTGCTGCAATTTTTAATAAAGCTGGAATTTTGACTATTACATGGGACTGGACATTTAGGTGCCAAATACTGACAGTATTTTGTTTCTTAAAGAGGCGAGACTATTTTTACCACTTAAGACGTATCAGAAAAGCCATGTTAATACTCAAATTGATTTTTCATCCAGGAGCAAAGGAAAAACAATATATTTTAAAAAGAGAGGTGACGAAATATTTTATCATGACATTCCAAAGTTGTTGGTGCTCAATGTACTTAAGATACACACAACATACAAATACATATACTGTAAAATATTATGCTAAAAATTAAAGTGTCTACATAGACCACAACATAAAATAGATGCTAATTTATAAGGTCAACTCATCATATGCAGATTTTCATAAAAAAAGTTTTCAGACCTTAGAACTTACCTGCTTCTTTGAGAATCTAAGAGGGTCTGGAGTGTGGTGGAAGAAATTTCATCAGAAAACTCTTGCTTTACTGAATCTCCACCTCCCACTTCTACTCCAAATCTGGTGAGGGGATCCGCAAAAAGATCACTGGGAGATCTGTGGGTTGTGTTTCCTGGTCAGGAAATAGAACCTAACTAACCAGCCTATCCTCCCAGAGTCAGTCAGGCAGGGAGGTGACTATTTCCCATGGAGCAGATATGGGTTACATAAGAGAGAG